>NW_022900951.1:83748686-83773557 GCF_012274545.1 Fukomys damarensis
AAAAAAAAAAAAAAACAAGAAGTTAAAAAAAGAGTCTTGAGCTAGGGAGGTACGAGCTTTGTTTACTTCTTCTTTGTCCTGCTATGAGGGAAGGGTCCCTGCCCTAGGTTTCTGCAAATGCCAAATACATGACACCTGACAATGCAGAATGGAATGGACAACAATTTATTAGTTACATACATTCAAAACCAGGAGGAGAATCCAGTAAGTCATGAAGGGCCATACAGGGATTACACTTGGGAGCAAAGTGAACCAGAAGAGAGTATGGGAGGCAGATTTTGTGGTAACTAGAAGGTAAGGTAACCCTGTTTCCCATGGGAGGATATGATGGCCTTGTATGAATAATTTCACAGGCCAGCAGTAGGGTGAAATCCATTTGCCTGAGAATTGGGTGGAGTATAACTGGTTTGGCTGATAGGGAGACTAGCAAGTAAGGAACATTTCCTGTTGAATAGCAGACATACAAGGCAAAAGCAGAATAGATGACCATTAGGACTTTGAGGCCCTGTGAGTCTCAAAGATGTCAAAGCAGCACATGAAAATTTAGGCTTTACCAAAAAAATGATAAAATGAAAAAATGGAAATAAAGTATTTGTAAATAGAGGAGGGGAGGAGGGGTGAAGGGATAGCAGGGACAAGGGGAAAAAATGAGAACCAAGACCTGTCATGTAAAGGTACAACAAGATCCCAATGATGAATGTAACTGTACTGTATACCTAAAATGTACCAATAAAGTCAATGAGAGAAAAAAAAGAAATATAGGATTTACACTATAGGTAATTATCCTGTATTATCTGGATAAACTCTAAATGCAGCCAAATGTATTCTTTTTTTTTTCTTTGTACCAGGGCTTGAACTCAGGGCCTTGCGCTTGGAAGGCCATGCCACTGAGCTAAATTCCTGGCCCGCAACACATAAATTCTTTTTCCTCATTGAGTTTATTGGTACATTTTAGGTATACAGTACAGTTACATTCATTATTGGGTTCTTGTACCTTTACATGACAGGTCTTGGTTCTCAGTTTTTCCCCTTATCCCTGCCCTCCCTGCACCCCCTCCTCCCCTCCGTATTTACAAATACTTTATTTCCATTTTTATTTTCTCATGGTTTTTTTTCCCTTATTCCCTTTCCCCTACCCTTCCCACTTTCCCTACACCTTTAGCCCTTTTCTTCCTAGTTCACATTGTCTATTATCTCATTAGGATCTTATGGACTATTACAGTTTTTGACACCAGAGAAACTAACACATATATTCTTCTAAGAGGGACACAAAGGGAAATTAGATACACATACAGAAAAGAAGAAGGCAATGTGACCACAGAGGAAGAGATTGGAGCAATGCAGCCACTAACCATGGAATCCTGGAGCCACCTGAACCTGAAAGAATTTGGCTGAACCAACTAAGAGCCAGGCGTGGTGGCATATGCCTACAATCCCAGCACTCTGGGAGGTTGAGGCAGGAAGATTCAAATTAGAGTGTGGCCTAGGCAACTAAGTGACTCAGCAAGACTCTCTGGAAATTAAAAAAAAAAAACAAATTAAACGATATAGCTCCAGGGTGAAAGCCTTGAGTTCAATCCCCATTACTGAGGGGGAAAGGCAAGTAAGAGATTGTCCTCTGAAGTCTCTAGGAGAAATTAAGCCCTGCCAACACCTCGATTTTCTGCCCACTGAAATTGATTTTGAATTTTTGGCCTCCAAAAACTGAGAAAATTAATTTCTGTTATTTTAAGAGAGAAAGTTACACTTATGATAGAAGCCATGAAAAACCAACACAGCTATCTACAACTCAGTGTTTACTGTGTCAGGTACTATGTTAATTCCTTCATAGCATTATCTCATTTAATCCTCACAAAAGCCCAGAGGTAAATACAAGTTTGAGGGATATGCCCCAAATCTACATGCCCTAGAGCTCATGCTTTTAACCACTAGCCAACTTTACAATTTGAATATCTAGTTTTGGGGGTTTTGGAAAGGCCTCGAGAAAACAAGGGAGGTAGGTAACTTGGGGAGAAAGCCAAGGCAGCAGAAAATACCTGGGAGTAGATTAAAACATTTCCAGGTGTGTAGACTAACAAAGCAACTATTTGTTTATTCATTCATCCATTCTACAGCTATTTCCTGAGTGTCTTGGCACTCTGCTAGATGCTGTGGTACTAGAGATGATTAATGACTGAACTTTTCTTTTTGGAATCTCTCTTCTCTGTCCCAGGGATAACCACAGGTATTTTTCTTGGGAGACACTGGCCAGAGACACAGTCCCACCTTCCTGCTGAGGGCCAGTTTGAGCTTTATTCATTCCAAAAACCAGCCATCAAGCTAGCCCCTAAGACTCTCAAGACTCCCAGTAAAGAGGGGTCAGAATCAAGGGCAAACCTCTCTGAAATGCTTGACACTCTCCAGCAGCTCCTAAATATCAGCCTATCCGGGCCAGGGATGTAGCTCAGTGGCACCTTGCCTGCCTAGCAAGCGCAAGGTCCTGAGATCAATTCCTGGTACTAAAAAAAAATATTGTCATATCCTAGCCCTTCCTTAAGCTTCTCTTCCACCAGTTGGTCACACAGGCCTGTACTGTAGAGTTTTTTCCGGCTTTGGAAAAGGATTTTTGGAACAGGTTTTGCCTGAAAACTCTGATACCCAAGGAAGACATAGAAGCTGTTTATAGTCAAGTGATACTCTTCACTGCTACGCCTGAAACACTGTTTTCTGAACATCCCTTCTTGCTTAAACCCACACATTCTTTAGTTTCTGCTGGTGAAACCAATAAAGTTGGAATAGATGACTACAGCTACAGATATGCATGAGATTGGTCTGCTTCCCAGTTTGTAGACTATCTTATGATACAGTTCTCATGAATACATTGCATTGAAAAAGCAGAAACTGCATGCAAATTCATCTTTTATCATCCTAAATGATCTTCCCTGAGGACTTTCTAAGTATAAATGCAATGAAGGAAGTCACAAAGGAAAAATATAGATAGATGTACCAAAGTCAAAATCAAACCTATGTGCCTTTAAAAAAAAAAAAGGTAGATAGTGCTGATGAGTAAATAAATAGGTACCAACTTTCGTGGAGAGCAATATGGCATATGTATTAAAAGCCTTTCAACTGTGCTCACTATGTCACCAAAGAATCCCCACTGCTAAGAATTTATTCAAAGAAACTAAAGATCTATAGGCACAAAGATTTTACTATGGGGATATTTATTTCAGCTTTGATTACAACAGAAGAAGGTTGAAAGCAACCCAAATGTCCCATAATAGAGAGCTGATACAGTGATATGATGGAATACAACGCAGACATTAGAAGTCATGTTTTTAAAAAAATGTTCCCTATCATAGGAAATACTCAGGGTATAATTAGGGAAAGAGAACATGGCATAAGTTATAATTTTAATAGAATAAGCACAAGTGCTCATTATTTCAAAATATATTTTTTGAGGATCTACTATGTGTTGGATATAGTGATAGATTCTGGGGATATAACAGTGGCCATATAGATGATCTCTCCTCTCATAAAGGAAAAGAGACTAGAAGAAAATATACCAAAATTTAAATCATTAAAGCTACTATCTTTGGGTAAGATTAAGGGTGATTTTTAATGTTTTTCTTGATACTTCTCCATGTTTTCCATAAGTATACAATATTTTTATAATAAGAACAAAGGTTTATTTTCTTAATATGGGTTCAAATTGAGACCAGCTGCTATGCCTTTGTTAAGCCTAATACTCACAAATATCTTATATTAATGAACTCCATGATTTAGACCGCTCCTGTGACCATCAGTTGGATGGATCTGGCAATCCTGTGGCAGTAGGTAGGTAGGGATTATCATGCTCATTGCTCAGATAGACATTGAAGCAGAGAGAGCAAATGATTGCCCTGGAAAATAGAATGGATTTGTGCTAGAATCTTGGCCCCAAAGGCAAATTCCAGGGCTTTCTTAGCTCTACTGTGTTACCGAAAGTATTGGGAAGGAAAAGGATCTCCAAAGGCTTGATACACATTTTTTTCTAGGTATTTCCCCACTTACTCGACTCTGTTGTCTGCATCACCTTTTTTCTCAAGCAGTCGGATACTATAGAATTCCCAAATAAGCAAGAGAAGTAGTCAAGTCATTTAAACGCAATCCTTCCAAAACATACAACTGTAGAATTATGCACTGAAGAAAAGGCCTCCTGTCAAAGTTGAAAAGATTACTCCTGATCTGCTTCTATTTGTCTGTCTCTGTCTCTCCATCTCTCTTAAAACTGCTAGAAGGCTGTTTGATTGAATAAACAAATTAGCCCTAATGTCTTCTGGCTGGTAATGGACTCATGCCTGAATAATAAATACTCATGGAATTTGCATTTTAACTCTGGAGATGCCAAAACCCCTGGGCCCATTGCAGGTGCCTTTAGGCCCAGCATTTGGGAAGCAGAGGCAGGAGGACTGCTTGATCTCAGGAGTTTAAGACCATACTGAGCATTATAGTAAAACCATGTCAGAAAGGAAAGAAAGAGAGAGTGGGAGGAAGGAAGGGAGGGAGGGAAAGCCCAAAGTAAAGGTGAGATTTGGAACAGTGTAGTAGAGTAGCTAGAGGTTTTCCTGGACAGAATCGTGTTTTGGCAGCTCTGCCAAAGATTTTACAAAATCTAGGCAAGCTCCTTATGCCTCCTATATTTGTGATTAGCCCCATTCTCAGGTAACTGGCTCCACTGGAGAGGATTGAGGATGTAGGTACACACTGGCCAATCCTTCTGACCTCTGTCAAGAGGTCAGTGAACACAGTCAAGCACAGGGGGAAGTAAGTGACCCTGACGAACAGGGATGAGAAGAAGTTTTCCAATCTTCCCAAGAGAAAACAAATCTAATATCTATTCTTTTACTTCTAGTTCTAACCTTCATCCCCCATAGCTTCCTTGGGTCAATGCCAAATCTGAGGCCTTTGTAGTCAGCATCTTTGCCTTAGTTCTGGCCTGTGCTGGAGCCCGCTGCTGCTGCAGACCACCCTCTGTCTATCAATCAGCACCGCTGCTTCCCAAGTTTACTGCAAGGGAAATTGAGATCTGACTTTTTTTTTTTTTTTTTGCTTTCCTACTTCCATTTCAGGACTTGCTCCCTGGGGTATGCAGTTCTTTCCTCCACACACCCACCACACACCTCAATACCTTTTCCCAAAACCTAAAGCTGTGTTTCCTGAAACATAATTTTCTGGAACCAACAACACTGAAACTCAGCCTTATACCAGTCCTAACTTGATGTCATCTGCTTAGTGTACTTTTTAATGGCATTAGGGAAAGATTTTCTGTCTACAACTCAATTCCTCAATTACCTGTCAAAACAACAATAATAACTAATATTTTAGAATAATCAAATATATGCTGGGCGCTCTGCTAAGCAATTCACACATACATACACACACATATGTAATTTAATCCTCAAAAACTCTATGTATTAGCCCCACTGTACATTTTTCCAGGTCAAGATGGTAAACTGAGCACAATCATTAAAGTCCTCTCTCTCTCCAGAGATCTCATTAAAATAATGGCAAAGATATGAACCTATCATATCAAAGCAAATGAGGGCAGCTGTCAGCGGCTGAGGAATTTAAATAAATTTCTCAGGTCAGCGAGCATCTGGAGGAGTGCTAACTGATAACACAGAGTGGGGCAAGAGATGGATGGGAAGCCAGCCTACAGTGCAAGCCTTAGCAAGACTGCAAGTGTAACAGAAATAAAAATGGGAAGTGGAGTGAGAACAGGGCAATTCACTAACGGAATGTAAAAGGAGAGCTGACCCCGAGCCCTGTGTACAGGGAACCTAGAAGCTACCTATGTACCAAAAGACAAAGGATTTCATTGTTATACAAATTGAACAAAGTTTCTAGAGAGAACAAAGGCAGCTAGTCGGTGGCTAGTGACTCAGAACTAGAACTTTTGTACACTGGCATCTGGACCACCACAAACATCAATAAATAGCTCCCCACCATTTTCCTTAAACAAAAATCGGCCCACTGTGAAAGTCTGCTCTAATGCACCCCAGATTCTAGCAGCATTCTCTATCACCTGGTTTTAAAAGATGAATAGGAAACAATAGAACATTAAACATATGAGGAAAGGCTGGAGCATTAAAGAGAAATCACAAGACAAATATAAAGAGAAATTTAACCCAGAAAAGGACAGCTAGCTTTAAATAAAATACCAGAGAGTATCCACAGAGAAATTAAAGAATGCATTGCATTTGTAAAACAAGAAGAGAATGCTATAAAAACAAAAATGAAGAATTCAGTTGAGATTTTTGCAAGATTTTGCAATGTAAATTCTCATATATTCCTTTCATCTTTGAATCACATGAAAGTATTATTTATTTGAAATACACGGGCTTACTTTTTAAAAATGACAAGCTCATGGAAATGAAAAATCTGATTGACAAAGTAAAAAGGCATAAAATATGTTTTCAATGTTAGCATCTTAAAACAGTGCACATTTATTATCACACAGTTTCTATTGGTCAGGAGTCCAAGCATAGCATAGCAAGACTCCCTGCTCAGAGTCCCACCAGGCTGAAATTCAAAGTGTCAGCAAGATGCATTGTCACCTAGGTTCCTCCTCCTCCTCCCCCCCCCCCCCCCCCACTGTGTAGCTCAGGCTGGCCTTGAACTCTCATGGCAATCCTCCACTCCTCCTGCCTTAGCCTCCCAAGTGCTGGTATTATAGGCATGCGCCACCAGGCCCAGCTGGGTTCTTTTTCGTATTGGCAGAATTCAATTTCTTCAAGTTGTCAGAACAAGACCCTTAGCAATTAGTAGGTGTCCCTCAGGGGCCTGGGGATGTAGCTCAGCGGTAGAGCACAGGCCTTGGGTTCCATTCCCAACACCACAACAAAAGCGGGGGTTGGAGTGGGGAGGAAAAAAAGAAAAGACGATAAAAGCATAGTTTCCTGGATGTGGTGGTGCATGCTTGTAATCTCAGCTTCTTGGAAGGCTGACACAAAAGGATGACAAGTTCAAAGCCAGCCTGGTCAATTTAGTGAGATCCCTTCTCAAAATGAAATGGAAGAAAAGGGGGCTAGGGTTGCAGGTCAGTGTTAGGGTGATTATCTAGCAGGCTCAGCATCCTAGGTTCAACCCCTGTACCAAGAAACAGAAAGAAAACCTAGACCTAAATTTCATACCTTGTAGAAAAATTAATTCATATGTATATTAGATTGAAATGTAAAAGCTAAAATTATAAAACTTTTAGAGGAAAGTATAAGGGAAAATCTTTGTGACCTTGAGTTAGGCAAAGAGATTTTAAACTACCAAAAACTTGATCCATAAAAGAGAAAAACTGGTAAATTGGACTTTATAAAATGTAAAACTTTATCTGTGAGAGAGGCTGTTAAGAGAATGAAAAGACAAGCTACCAACTGGGAGAAAATATTTTCAAATTCCATATGCAACAGAGGACTTGTATCAGAATATATAAAGAGCTTACACTCTTTAAGCTTATGGAAACAAACCAATTTCTTTAATGGGCAAACAACTTTGAAAAGTCATTTTATAAAACAAGATATAAAGTGGCTCATAAACATAGGAAATTAGTCATTCAGGAAATCAGAATTAAAACTGCAGTAAGGTACCACTACACAGTCATTAGTAATTGAAATAAAAAAGAACGTCGATGTCAAATTCTGGCAAGGACACAGAACAATTAGAATTCTAATGCATTACTAGTGAGGTGTTTTTGTTTTTTTGTTTGTTTGTTTGTTTTTTGTTTTTTGAGACAGGCTCTCACTATGTAGTTGAGACTGACCTGGAACTCACTATGTAGCCCAGGCTGGTCTTGGAATCACAGCGGTCCTCCTGCCTCAGCCTCCTGAGTGCTGGGATTACAGGTGTGCACCACCACTCCTGGCTACTAGTGAGTTTTTTCAACGGCTCAACCACTTTGGAAAGTAGTTTGGCAGTCTTATGAAGGTAAACATATGCCTAACGAAGGATCCAGAGTTCCCACTCTTCGAAAGAAAACAAGTTGACACAAAAACTTGCACATAAATGTTCTCAACATCTTTATTTACATTTGTCAAAAATCAAAAATGACCCAATGCCCAGTAAAAATACATGAATAAATATTGGTATATCGAGATCATGAAATATCACTCAGCAATAAAAAAATAGTTGCCCGTTGATAGATGCAACAACATGAATGATTTTTTTTTTTTTTGTACCGGGGATTGAACTCAGGTCCTTGAGCTTGCAAGGCAGGCCACCGAACCGCTGAGCTAAATCCCCGGCCCAATATGGATGAATTTAACAAATATTATGATATATAAAAGAAATCAGAGGGCTGGGGATTTAGCTCAGTGGTTGCACCACCTGTCTCACAAGTGCAAGGACCCAAGTTCAATGCCTGGTACCAAAAAAAAAAATAATAATAATAAAACAAAATAAATCAGATACATAAGTGCACAGATTGTACAATTCCAGTTATATAAAATTTTATTCTAGACAGGTGTGGTGGCACATGTCTGTAATCCCAGCTACTTGGGAGGCTGAATCCAGAAAATCACAAGTTCAAGGCCAGCCTGGGCAACTTAGCAAGACCCTGTCTCAAAATTAAAAAGTAAAAAGTACTGAAAATGTAGCTCAGCACAAAGCTTCTGGGTTCAATCCCCAGTACCAATAAATAAACAAACAAACAAATAGGCCCAAAATTCTAATATATTATGACAGAAAAAACATCTGTGGTTACCTGGGGATGGGAGGAATGATTTAAAAGGCACCTGAGGAAAACTTTTGGAGGTGCTGGAGAGGTTTGATAACTTAATTGTTGTGATAGTTTACAGGTATAAATATTATCAAAGTTTATCAAATTGTACACTCTAAACGTGTGCGGTTTATGGTAGGTCATTTACTTCCCAGTAAAACTTTTTCAAAAGATTATAAAAAATATGCTAACTAAAATTTTAAAAATCACACAGAGGTAGTAATATGTGATTTTTTTTCCCCTTGTACTGGCAATTGAATTCAAGGCCTTCAAACTAAGCTCTGTCCCTAGCACTTTTTTATTTTATTTTTTTTTATTTTTAAATTTTTTGGGGTTTTTGAGACAGGCTCTCACTATGTAGTTGAGACTGACCTGGAACTCACTAGGTAGCCCAGGCTGGTCTCGAACTCAGCGATCCTCCTGCCTCAGCCTCCCAAGTGCTGTGATTTCAGGTGTGAGCCACCATGCCCGGCTTACTTTTTTATTTTTTATTGTGATACAGGATCTCTCTAAGTTGGCAAGTTGTCCAGGCTGGGCTCAAACTTAGGCTCCTTCTGCCTCAGAGTGCCTTGGAATATTGGCATGCACTACCACACACAGTGTTCATTTTATTTAAATTTAGATTTATTTTTCACTGATATATAAAACATAAAAATTGTACATATTTACAGTCTCATGTGACGTTTCTATACATGTATACATAGTGTAATGCTGAAATAAAATTAAGGGTGCTGGGGATTGAACGTAGGCCTTGAGCATCCTAAGCATGTGTTTTACCACTGAGGTATATCCCCAACAGCTGTCATTTCTTTAGGATAAAAACATTCAAACTCATTTTTTCTAACTTTTTGGAATACACAGTACATTATTGCTATCTATAGTCACCCTACTGTGCAATACCACACCAGAGCTTCTTGCTATTACCTCTAATTTAGTATCCACTGAGCAACCCTTCCATTCTACTTTCAATTTCTCTGTGAGGTCATACAGTACAAGCCGTTCTCTGCCTCACTTGCTTTACTTCATTGGATGATCCCCAGTCCCATCCATATTGCCTCCAAGGGAAGGATTTCATTGTTTTTCGTTCTATTTTATTAGTAACTAGTGTTAATCTCTTACTGTGTCCAATTTATAAATAAAACTTTATCATGCACAGGTATGCATAAGAAAACATAGTATATATAAGGCTTGGTACTCTCTGTGATTTTAGGGATCCGGTGGGGGTCTTAGAAGGTATCCTCTGCTGATATGGAAAAGCTACTGGATAAATTCAACAGAAACTGAAGGTAGAGGGAGTAAAGAAATGGAAGGACCGGTATGGACTTGAATAGTCTCATCCACTAAAAGTGGGAAATCAATGGCTGGGAGTGGTGGCACACACCTGTAATCCCAACATTCTGGGAGGTTGACGCAGAAGAATCCCAAATTTAAGCCCACCCTGGACCACTTAGTGACATGGTAAGATCCATCTCAAAATAAAGAATAAAAAGGGCTGGAGATACAGCTCAGTGAGAAGGCCTTGGGTTCAATCCCCAGTACCTAATAAAGGGGGAGGAGGTATCAGAAAATGCTCTCTATAATAAGTGGCACAACATATACAGATGTATTTTATGTGTGTGTGTGTGTGTGTGTGTATAGTACTACATATTACATTTTATGCATATTATTCAGAGTTACAAAGGTAACTAGTAGAACAATGTTTCATACTGCATTGGGAGTGGAAGAGTGAACGTGGAAAAAAAAATATATAGGAAAAGGTGTCCAAGAGATAAGAGAAGAGGAGGGAAGGAAAGGGAGGGTGTTAGAAAAAATAGTAAAGAAATGTCATGTACAAGTACCAACTCCCTGCGATAAATCTAATCTAATTGTTATATACTACAAACATGTACCAATAAAAAAATAAAATAATAAACAAGCGTGAAAGTGGGAAAGGTGGGTGGGAGATTCACAGAGAGAAACTCAGCATCTCTTCCTAGGGAGGAAACAGTTTCAAGATTTTAGCTTTGTCTGCTGAGTACTGGAACCTCCTTATGGCCAGATACCTGGGGTTGGGTGAGTTGTCAATAGACAGCTGCAGTAACTCAGAATCTTTCTGCAATGAATAAGTGAAACGTGGGTTTATGTGATCTATTTTAAACTCTTGCTGTAGGTAGCTTGACCTTTGACTCCTCCTCAGGAGACTTCCAGGGAAACTCAAAAGAAAGGGAGGAGCTGCTGGATCATCTGGCATGTTGGTTCAAGTCAGGGTGCGAAGGGAAATGGACTGATGTCATTTTTTTTCTATAAATGAGAAGATCTTGGAGTGGAAAATAAGAACAGTGCCTCTCTTGCTCTAGGTACATTTCTCAGGGCCTAGGGCTACGAAAGGACATGTTGTTCCTGTTCTCACAGTTAAAGAAAAAGCTCAGGGTGGCACATAGCTTGCTTCCTGACTAGCAGCTCATGCTGTCTTTTTTTGCCTGTCACCCCTAGGGATATGATTAGCCTCAATCCTGAGAACACAGGTCCCCTGGATTCTTTGGCCCACCCACAACTGGAAGGAAGTGGTAACTACTTCACTACTTCACTGAAGGCAGTGAGGACTCTCTCTGAAGAGCTCGTTCTCTTCCCCACCTAATTTCTCTCATATTTCTCCAGATGGTGTGGGCCTCTCAGTGCAAAATTTTCTTGAAGAAAGGATTTCCCTTTGAGTCTTCCCATCTCCTTTCCATACCCCAGTCCCAGGTAATCACTAGTTATCACTGTTGGGAGGGCCTTTTATAAGTCATCTTTTTTTTTTTTATTGAGTTTATTGGTGCATTTAGGGATACAGTACAGTTACATTCATTGTTGGGATCATGTACCTTTACATGGCAAGTCTTGATTCTCATTTTTTTCCCCTTACCTCTGCCCTCCCTTCACCCCCTCCTCCCCTCCCCATCTACAAACACTTTATTTTCATCTTTTCATTCTCTCACATTTTTTTCTTTTCCCTTTTTGTTCTTCCCCTACGTATCACACCTTCCCTACATCTTTAGCTCCTTTCCTCCCATTTCTAAATGTCAGTAATCTTATTAGAATCTTATGCATTGTTGCAGAATATTCACACCAGGGAAACTATTCGGTATTTACACATGTGGGACTATAAGTCATCTTTTAATTTGTTGTTTTTGCAGGTTGTCAAAGGTTGGATCAGAAAGGTAAAGTGACTTAATAAAGATCACACTGAGAGGTAGGCTCAGTAGTGCAATCCTGTAATCTCAGCACAAGGGAGCCTGAGGCAGGAATATTATGAAGAGTTCGAGGCCAGCCTGGGCTGCACAGCAAGAACCTGTCTCAAAAATAAATAAATAAATAAAAATAAAAAATATTAAGCTGAACAAAATCTCAATCTGGGCTTATAGATTTAGCAATGTCAGACACCAAGAACTATCTCATTTAATTCTAGGAAATTCAATATATATCTGGTAACTGTCTATCATGAGAATATGTGTTCATGTATGTATACATGCGCTACTAGGCCAGATGCCAAAAGGGACACAAAGATGACTTCAAATCATTTGTCCTACTAGAAAGTGGGACATCAGGAGGTCTGTAAGGCACTATATGTCTTGGGAAAGGGGAGATTCTCCATTCCTTGGTTTGATATAGTGATATAAATATATGTATATATATATATATATATGAATAAATTTATAGCTATATATGCCACATACAAATATAGACATAATTTTGTCTATATTATTTTGTAGTTTTATATATGTATTATATATGTGTGTGTGAATATTCATATATCCATAACATATCATTAGAATTAGTTTTAACTGAAGCATTTAGCGATTCCAAATGCCATCAAACTACCTGTCTTAGGTACTCTTCTCACTGCTGAGACAAAATACCCAACACGCAAAGTTAAAGGAGGACAGGCTTATTTGGCTCACCATTCATGGAGGTTTAGTTCATTGTGGGCTAGCTCCAAAGCTGGGTGGCGTGGCAGAGGGGCATCGCAGAAGAGAAACAGTTCATAGAAGCAGGAGGCACCAAGCAGCAAGCAACAAGTGACAAGCAATGATAACAGCAGTCCTCTTTCTGTCCTATATTTTATCCAGGCTCACAACATTAATCATAGCATCACACCATGAATCAGTCTCAGCATCATATCCTTAATCCCAGCATCACACAGTCTAGACCCAGCCACCTCCATAAAGCCCCACCCATGACCACATGAAGCTTTGGGGGACACCTAGGCACAAACCATAACACTGTCCTAGCCTGTAACAGTGAACATATTTATGCTAAATGATGAAGTTTGCCAAATGACACTCATAAATGGAACCAGTGTAATTAATTGGTCTTAGGGACAGGTCCCTTTGGCCCTGCGTGTAGCCAGCATGTCTCTGCTCTAAAAAGTGAATAAAAGACAGACTTTTGGTGTGACCTAAGCAAAGGACAATCAAAGGAAGAAAAAGAAAAAAAATGAAGCACTAATAGGTCTTTGTGAAACCTGAAAGGCAGAGGAGACCTGCTGATTACTCAAGGAAAAATCAGCTTGGACTGCTGGTAGAAGATGCATCTAGAAAAAGAACAGAGTTTATGGAAAGCTGGATAATGACAAGGAACAGATTGGAGTGCACCAATAGTCCAGAATCAAGGAATCCCTGAACAAAGCAAAACTGGGTCTTCACTGTAAAAAGTGATCTATAGAGTGTGTTTGTTCTCTGAAAAGTCTTTACATATTGAGAAAGGCATGGAGGTGATGGTGGTGGTGATATGTCAGTTGGACATCTCCTCTTGAATGTCTCATTGGTATCTCAGACTTAACATCGTCAAAACAAGACTTTTGATTTCCACCCCCAAAATCAGTCTTCCCACACATTTCCTCACCTCCTCCACCCCAAGCCACCCCATACGGGGATCAAACTCAGGATCTTGCACTTGCCAGGCAGGTGTGGCACCAGTGAGCTAAATCCCTGGCCCCCTTCCTCACCTTTATTTGGTGGTACTACCCATCATTCAGTTGCACAGGAAAAACCTAAGCATCGTCCTTTTGGTCATCCTCACCTCTTACATCCAAATCCCACAGTTAGGTCTGTCAAGCTCTCAAGTATATCCACTTGAATCTCCACTGCCGCCATCTTGGCTCAGCTTCCTCTTCACCTAGGTTCATCAGCCACTCAGATCACAAAGATCTCTTTAAAACAGTTACTCAGATGGTGCCCCCTTCTCTGCTGAAAACTGCTTAATGGCCTTCTGTGGATTTAAACGGGAATGCAAACTTTCACCATAGCCTGCCTGGATCTGGACTCTGCTTTTTCTCTCCAAACATAGCACCACATTCACTGGCCTTCTTTAGATTCTTAATTTGCAACAAATTAGAGCAAGGCTCAGAGCATTGTACTAGCTGTCCCTTCTACCTAGAATAACCTTATGTCAGATCCTCACATGCTTGGCTCCTTTTTTTTTTTATTCAGAATTTTGGTTAATGTCACAATGTCACTTCCTGGCTGCTTAATCTAAAGGAACTTCCCCCATCACTATTTTTTATACCAGCAGCTGTTTCCAAGTACCTTATAATCCATTTGTTGAATAGATTTTGTTTTCTCTGTCCTCTAAAATGTAAGCTCCATGAGAGCAGGAACCTTGTCTCACTTCATCATTGTATTTCCACAACCTAATAGTATACAGGGTTAAATAATTTATAGTGGGTTTTTTTTGTTTGTTTTAAAAGTTGCAGCCAGGCGTGGTGGCTCATGCCTATAATCCCAGCACTCGGGAGGCTGAGGCAGGAGGATTGCTGTGAGTTCAGGACCAGCCTGGGCTACATAGTGAGTTCCAGGTCAGTCTCACCTACATAGTGAGACCCTGTCTCAAAAATCCAAAAAATAAAAAATAGAAATAAAAACTGCAATTAAACATACATAAAATTACCATTTTAACCATTTTGGGGTTTATAGTTCAGTGGTGTTAAATGCATATTAGTGAGTAGTTATCACCATCATCTACCTCCAGAATGTTTTTCTTTCTTTTTTTTAAAAAAAAAAACCCCAAGAGTGCTCTGCCACTGAGCTAAAACTCAAGTCTTTTTTTTTTTTTTGAGACAGGGTCTCACTGAAGGTGCCCAGACTGGCCTTGAACTTGCAGTCGTCCTGCTTCAGCCTCTCAAGTAGTTGGGATTACAGTCATGTACCACCATACCTGGCTCAGAACTCTTTTCATCTTGCAAAACTGAAACTCTGTGCCCATTTGGACTGGATATTTAGCTCAGTGGTGCCGCCCCTGCCTCACAAGTGCAAGGTCCCGAGTTTGACTCCCGATACCAAGAAAAGCAAAATATAACATCCCCTCCACTGTTCTACCTTCTATCTTTATGAAGTTATGTTGGATACCTCATATAAGTGGAATCATATACATACCCTTTATTCATCTGTTGTCTGGTTTCTTTCACTTGGCAAATGTCCTCAAGTTTCATCCAGACTGTAGCATGTGCCAGGATTTCCTTCCTTTTAGAGGCTGAATAACATTTCATCACATGTATGTACCACATTTCATTTACCCACTCATTCATAGGTGGATGGGTTGTTTTGTATCTTTTGTCTATTGTGAATAATGCTGCTATGAATATGGGGTACAAGTATCTGTTCAAGATCCTGTTTTCACTTCATTTGGGGATGTATGCTCAGAAGTGAATTCACTGCTTTGTATGGTAATTCATGTTTAATAGCTTGAGGAACGGCTTTACTTTTTTCTACAGCAGTTGTGCCCTTTAGCCTTGCATCAACAGTATACCTGAGGATTCAGGTTTCCCCACACCATAGTCAACACCTGTTACTTATCTTTTTTAAAGTATCTACCCTAATAGGTTTGAAGTCCTACTTTGTAGTAGTTTTGATTTGCATTTCCCTAATAACTAATGATCTAGAGCGTCTCTTCATGGGCTCCCTGGTTATTTTCATATCTTGTTTGGCAAAATGTCTATCGAAAACCTTTATCCATTTTTAATTGAGTTTTGCTTGTTGTATAGTTGTGGAAGTTCTTTATATATTTTGGATATGAATCCTTTATCAGAGATATTAATTGTAAATATTTTATCCCATTCCATGGTTTGTCTTTTTATTTAGTTAACACTCTCCTTTGGTGCACAGAAGTTTTTCTTTTTTGTTGTTTGTTTATTTGTTTGTTTTTGGTACTGGGGATGGAACTCGGGTCCTTGTGCTTGCAAGGCAGGTGAGAAGTTTTTCATTTTGATAAAAAGATTTTCTTTGATGTGTTAACAATTGAGGGACAGACTGGGACTCAACGTGAAGTGCAGGGTGGGAAGGCTAAGGTTCAGAAGGGCAGGGAACTTCCAGATCCTGTGCTTTCATCCACTGGCCTGTACTGCTTCTTTACTAGACAAGTAAGGAGATTGGGACAGGGTGTGGAGCATACTGTAGTCATTAAGACTGCAATGACAAGAGCCGGGATTTAGCTCAGTGGTTCCAACACCTGCCCTGCAAATACAAGGGCCTGAGTTTGATTCCTGGTACCAAAAACAAACAAAACAGAAAAAAGATTTTTTAAAAAAAGACTATAATGACAAAATAAATCACAGGTGGTAGCTGGAATGCATGTCTGGAAAGGATGGGGGAAAGTAGTCAAAGTGTAGCCCTTGTTTATGTGCTTGGTCCACAAAGCCAATTTTATTTGTCAAAGCAGAATAGAGTGGTGCTGAAATTCATGAGCTTTGGCATCAGATAGACCTGGGCTTGAATCCCAACTTTTCTTTTTACTGACTGGTGATTTCAGGGAAGTTATTTCCGTTCTCTTCTCTGTGCCTCAATTTCCTCATCTAAACTCAAGTATAAAAGAATCTACCTCATAGAATTGTTTTGAGAATTTTGTTTGTTCATTTGTTTGTTTGAGACAAGATCTCTCTATGCAGCAGAGGCTGGACTCAAACTTATAATTCTCCTGCCTCAGCCTTCCAAATTCTGGGCTTACAGTGTGCACCCCCATACCTGGCTTATTATGAGGATTTAATAAGATTGTTGACATAACCTGCATGGCACAGTGCCTGGCACTTGGCAAAGACTCAGTATATATTAGCTCTTGTTCCCCAACCAGGTGATAGAAGCAGATACTTTATTTAACTTCTCTGTGTCTAAGGTGCCCCAGGAAGGCAAGGCATTGTGTTCGTTACTTTCCTCATTACTAGAACTAAATACCTGATACCTGAAGATTAAAGGGAGAACAGGTCTATTTTGGCTCACAGTTTGTAGAGGTTTCAGTCAATACTCGGCTGGCTTCAAGGCAAGGCGGCATGGCAGAGGGGCATGGCAGAGGACAAACAGCTCATAGCATGGCAGACAGGAAGCAGACAGAGACTAAGGGAAAAGGGTAGGAGATCGACCCTTAGGGTAGGAGATAGACCCTTCTGATGATCCACCTCCTCCGACCAGGTTTCATCTTTCAATATTATATCTAAGTATAAACCCATCAGTAGATTAATGTCATGCCCCATGATCCAGTCACTTCCCAAAAGACCCACCTATAAATGCATGAAGCTTTAAGGGAACAGCTAGATATAAACCCTAAGAAGCATGAAAGAAAATCTAATGTCTGTCTGATACTTTTTATAGGGATGCAGACACCAGCTAGATGACACTCATCTTCTGATTAAATGGGAGATTTCCACACCAGGCTGAAATAATTATCTGAATAACTTTATGGCCTTACAAGGCCTGTGAATAGATTCTCTAAGGATGAGAAAAATCTTTGTTCCCTAAAGGACCCAATGCTACCAGCCTTCCTTGAGACCTAAGAACAGCATTTCTGATTATCTTAAACAATCACTTTGTCTCAGCTCCTAGACATCCAAGGTTAAGGAAGTCCTAGCATCTTGCTGGGCAATCAAGATTTTGTAAATTACAGAAAGGCTATTTATATAACTTTTTAAGTGAAGTTTAATCTTGGGGAACAGGAGTGCAAATGCGGGCTGTCTGGCTCAGTAGCCGACACTGAGAAGCCAGAAGAGGGAGGGCTTTGTGAAAGACAAACTTCTCCAAATTCTCAGTTTTTTTCTTGCTGCCTCTGAATTGATTAATTAGAGAAAAAATGAAGAGGGTCCAAGGAAGAACCATCAAAATGATTACTAAAAGGAAAAAGCAACTGAATAGAGCTAAGAGCTTCTAGTGAAGGACCAGAAAAGGTGATGGTGGTGGGGAAGCTGTGAAGGTTAAAAGCAAAGCATCTACCAGAGGTTGCAGAGCTGCAGAAGGCTATAAGAGGAAGGGACAGATAGCCTGGGCCCAGATACCTCCATCCACCGAGCACCCCACCATCGCCCAGCATTGAGACAGATACTCTGGTCAATCAAAAGAATCTTAAGGTTTGACCATGAGACCAGAGTGAGAGGACTATGCCAACAAAAGGGTCAGTTTACTGTCCAAGCCAAGAATACCGATGCTGCAACTCCCTCTCTGATATGTACCAAATGATTGGTACAGTGAGGAGTGCTGAGCATGTCTACTTTGAAGAGTATCTTTATAGGTGGAGTGGCTGGAACCATCACAGTGATGTGTGTGGTTAGCTAGGATGGAGAGCAACATAGGTCTGGGGAAGTAGCAAACCCAAAATGCGAGAGGAAGGATACAGACAAGGAAGAACAGGAAACCATCCCTGGCAGGAATGAACAGTTCTCAGAAGGGAGATGGACCCCAGCAGAAGAGTTTGGATTTTATGCTGGAGGTACATAGCAGGCAGCCACTGAAGGCTTTTAAGCAGGAGTGTATCATGGTACCAGGTGGGCTTTGTCAAGATTAATCTGTCTTTGCACAGTAGACTGGAGGTAGAGGTAGGAAGGCTAAAGCTAAGACTACACCTCTTATGGAGCTGCCCCGCTTATTTCTCCGTGTTATTCCTCTTGAAACTGAAGCCACAAAAAAATGCTCAAGGTAGACTTTTCCAGGGTCTATGCCTCAGTTGACAAAGCCAGGGGAGGTCCAGTTGTCTCAGAAAGATTCAGTCTTCACTGTATACCCTGATACCACAGTCTCAGTTCCCTTGGACCCACCTAGCCCAAGGAACTGGTCATCATTCAAAGCACATCTCAGCAAGCTTAGGCCTATACCAAGGACAGATTTCTGGGCAGATGATATCTCTGTTATAAATAGAGAATTTGACTCCAGGTGGGAAATTCAATTTGTGGGAGCAGATGAAATCTTCTGAAACCAAGATCTGATTTCCCAAGCAAATGTCCTTTGGTCTTAATGAACAAGAGAATGAGATAAGGAGAAAAAGAAGTTATAATTAGGCCTTCTCCCTAAGTAAGAGGCTTCTTGGATTACCAGAGCCCTGCCTGCAGCACCTTAACAAATGCTTCCCATTTCTGAGCCATAGTTTGGAAGCAAAGAATGCCATTAAATATCGGTGCATCGCTTAGGAATGGTTGCAAGGGGCTATTCCACTCTTGTTATTCATTAATATCCCTACTTCCTACCGACTCTGCTCTCCCCCTCCTTCTCTCATGCCAATCCTGCTATGAGCCTGGCCGGGGGCGGGGGCTTATGCAGGTTGAAAAGATGAGAACTCACAGACAGAAAGGTTAATCAATTGACTCCAGGTCAAACACAGCAAGTTACCGACAGTCCAGTGATGAGCATGTTCAAGCGAGACCTTTTGGGGAGTTATTGCTTGAGCCCACTGAGATGTGAAAACCAACTCTCACTTTTCCTTTCAAAGCAGATTTTTTTTTTGTTTCCTTCTTGTCTGTGAAGAGAAACTAGAAGAAAAGAAAACAGGATCCTGAAAAGGCAGAATGAAGAAAAGAGAAATTAGTGACACAGGAAGTTAATGGGAGAAGCTGGCTCAATCGCTACAGGCCTGGTATCTCTGAGCCTTGTGCTTGGCTCAGGTAAAATGGGCATGGAAAAGAGCCAGCGATACTTGGTCTAGGAATCAGTCTCTTCTTACTTGTGTCATCTTGGGCAGTCATTTAGCCAGTGAGGGCCTCAACTTCCTCATCTATGAAATGGGGATTATAGCTGTCCTGCTTATTTCTCCGTGTTATTGTGAAGATCCAATTGGACTGCAAAATCTTGTGTATGTGCAAGGGATTATCTAGGGGAGCCAGGGATTATCTAGGCCCCCAGACTCTCAAAGTGCTCAGCTGCCTGTCCCTTCACTATTAATTATGCCTTTGGAGAAAGATCTAGCTTTGGACAGACAAAACCCAAACTGTTGGAAGGTTAACTTATTGACCCATTCACACGTACTAGCACATTAGCAAGAATTCATTTACCAGATCTTCAGGGACCCCAAGGCTCAGAGGGGAGGTGGACTTCAATGCTTTCCTCCTTAGGACCTTTTGAAGGACATCTGTCATTCTGTGGTGTTTTCCTTCCCAGAAGCTCCAGGTGCATCTTTCTTTAGGTCTGCATCCTTGTGAAAAGCATCAGGCAGACACTGGAGTTTCTTTCCTGTGAGATCTTAGGCACAGAGAGGTTAAGGAAATTGTCCATGAACCCACAGTGGCCTACCCAGGATGGAGAGCCTATTGGAGGCTCCCAGTGCTCTGTTCTCCACCCTACACACATTTCCTCTCCATCCAGTTTCTCTCCTCAAGATATGCCCTTGCCTGCAGCCCTACCCATGCAGAAGTGAGGGAAGGTGAGAAACCAGGCTCCTGGCAACACTGTTCCAAGCACGAGCCTGGGCTTCCTCATGGGGAATACTTGTGCTGGTGGCAACGACGGCAGCAGCAAGCACTTGGCATCTGACAGGCTCCATCAGCATCAATTTAAATTGGTGTTTTGCTTCCTAACTCCAGGAGGGCAAACAAGCCTAAAATGCCAGTGGGGGGGAGAGAAGGAAGGTATACAAGGAAGCAATGGGCAATTCCCCAGAGTCTGCCAATTTAGCTTCCACTCCAAGGCCTTCCTGAACTACTGGCTTCTCTGTGGGGGCTCCCTCTGCATGAGAGAGGTGGGCAAGGAGAAGGCAGCCGCTTGAAGATCTCTGTGTAGAGACAAAAAAGAAAAAGAAGAAAAAGAAGAGGAGGAGGAAAAGAAAAGAAAAAAAAAAGGAAGCTCTAGACTATGGCCAGGGGTAGTGGGCACTGTCCCCACAAGACCCTCTTAGTCACAGCTTTCATTCCCTCCAGAGCACCACTGCTCTCCTCAGGCAGGCTTTGGCTGTGCTTTGATGCAGGTACTACTCAGATCCAGGGCACTTGGTCAATAGAGTCCTGAGCTTTAGGGTAGGGCCCACGAATCTGCCTTTCCACTGCTACCCGGATGATTCTGATGCAGCTAGATTAAGGCCCATAGCTGGGAAAATGCTGCACTAGAGCTCCTCCACCCCACTCCACCATCCCCAAGAAAATGTTCCTGGTCAGTGTCTCATTCCCTTACAGTTCTGCCCTCTGAGAGGTGACAGGCAATCTGATAGATTTATTCAGGCCAGTGCATTAATGGGCACTAATGACTTAATGTACTGTCCATTCCAGATAACATGTGCAATTTACCGGGACCTTCTGGAGACTGGGCCTTCACCCAAAGGAGAATTTCTGGCTCATGCAGCTGGAGGGCAGGTGAATTGGAGTAAGGGGAAGGCTGGCATCACACCGAGTGTGTGGCTGCCCATACCCTCGGGGACCTAAGGCTGTGGCTAGTTCTGCGGTGAGGCCTGTTGGAGAAATGGAACCTGACAAGAAGACTGGCTTCCCTACCACACCCACATACGCTGACACTCCAATCTCTTCTAGTCATTCTCTTTGCCTACCACTGTCTTCAATAAGGACAGTGAATAAACATAGCGAGTAAAAAGCAAGGATGTTCTAGGGTTATACATTTATTCAGTAAGTCTCTACCTCCTATGGGGTACACAGAGCCATACGATAAACACAGTGCATCTTTTTGGAGCTCCAATTTATGCAAAGAGTTTAGAGCCATGCAATATTTTCATGATAAATCAAACACAAGTATACTATATAATAGAATGTGAAAATTCACATGTGTTTTCAAAATGAAATGTGAGCCTTCAAAGAAGTTTTATGCTTTTGGTCACTTTGACCTTTACTTCCAAATTATCTTTTTATTCTGTGAGCAGGAATTCTGTGTTTGTTTGTTTGAAAGCAAAGAAGCACTGCCAGTTACCATCTGTGTTTGCCTAAGTATGGATTAGTTTATCAAGTTATCTAAAACCTGGACTAGTGACTGATAAATTTTGATAGGAGGCAGGGATTACATCCAGAAAATACTCAAAGCATGAGAACCTGTCCAGGGAAGGACACTCTCAGAAGGGGCTTTTTTTTTTGTTGTTGTTGTTGTGTGTGTGTGTGTGTGGTACCGGGGATCAAACTCGGGTCCTTGTGCTTGCAAGGCAGGCAGCAGAACCACTGAGCTAAATCCCCAGCTCTCAGAAGGGCTGATTGAGGGAAGATGTGTCTGTGAATGACAGAAGGAAATCCTGTCAATCCAATACGTATTAGGTAAGTGAAATGGGCAGAAGCAGGTAAGGTTAGAGGATCACAACAGTCTGCTGCTCAACAGCTCTATTAATACAATAGTGCTCTCATGACTCCAAGTCCCCCAGAGCAGCTAAGAACAGTGTAACTGACCCCTTCTGGTCACTAGGGTACCATGGTTTGTAAACCCTAGTTCCGACTCAAGGGTCTTTCTTCCACAGCTGAGCACTTCCTCAACAAGTTGAGGGCGGGGAGGCTGGGAGATAATGGTGGTAGGTCCTGATCAGTGGAGAGGGTGGCTCCAGTTAGTCAAGACAAGCAGTGTGGCTGGCTGCCAGTTTGCTGCTCATCAACCCAATGCTTTTTGCATCCCTGGCCCTTTAGTGTTTCCCAGCCAACACCTGGTGCGCAGGCTCAGCTAGCATACCTTTGTCTAAAAAGCCCTCTTAAACTGGGTGTGGTGGCACACACCTGTCATCCCAGTACTCAGGAGGCTGAGGCAGGAGGATCACTGTGAGTTTGAGACCAGCCTGGGCTGCATAGTGAGTTCCAGGTCAGTTTCAACTACATAGTGAGATCCTGCTTTAAAAAACAAAACAAAACAAGACAAAAAATAAATAAATATCAAGCCTTCTTACCATAATTGTCCAGCCTATAGTCTTCCTTCCTCCTAGGGTCAACTCTGTTGAAATGATCTTTCCCTTCTCCATTTTGATCTGGCATTCTACCTCCCAGCTTTCCTACTAGCTCCCAGTTTCCTTAGTGGCTCAAGAAGTTATTTTCCCTTTTTCTCCATCTGACACCATCACCAGGGCCGTGGTTGGTCGCAGGTATTTTAAGGTGGATGAGCCTCTTGCTGAAAGGCAAGATGGGGAATAAAGTGTTGGGGGCTAAAAAATTATAATGCAAGTTTCCTTCTTGATCTTTCTGATGACAGCATCCTTCCTCCTATCATCCCAGGGCCTGCCTAGCCAATCTAGAGTTCTCCTGCTGCCTTGAGTAGATGCATTTCTGACTCTAGACTGCTGGTGATGCCATGCTCTTTGCTCATTCCTCTTTTTCTGGGTACTGATGGGTGGATAGATAGCCCTAGCAGAAGCAGGCAGTTTAGTGATGTCTCTGTGGAAAGGGCTAACAGTCTCTCTCTGCTATGTAATGTCAGTTGAAGGCTTAAAAGTCTGTCTTTTTGGAGACATTATCATTCTTATCAAATAGGCATGGGTTCAAATCCTTGATTAAACCCTATTAGAGTGTGGAAATTACATAGCCTCTCTGAGCATCAATTTCCTTTATTTATGGCACTGGGGATTGAACTCAGGACCTTGCCCTTGCCAGGGAGGCATGGTGCCACTAAGCTAATTCCCCGGCCGAGTTTCCTTTAAATTAAGGGTAATCACAATACCTGCCCTCTTAGGTCTATTGTGAGGATTCAATGTAAATGCTAACACAGTGCCTAGCTCAAATAAAGTTAGAATAACAATTATTATTACTACAATATTCCTTGTCAACTAGGGACTAGACTCCAGGTTTAGCCTTTTCCTCCTGTATGAATTTTTAGTTCTTCTGCTATAAAATTAAAGATCACTGGTGTTACCTAGTAAGAGGGTTGTGATGATCATAAAGTGAGTTATGCATGTAAAGTTTTCAGAGCTGGCTGGGGAATCCTATAAGGAGAGTGGGGGGAACTATATTTCTCTAAGTGAAGAACCATCCTCCTTTTCCTAAGAATATTAGTAGAGTGCCAGCTTGCAGTGAGTGATGGTTTGATAAAGGGTAGTCAGTAGTACTATTATTACTGGAAGCCAACAGACTGTCTGTCCATCTATCCCAGGATTCTCAGTTAATGGTGAATTTGTTGCTTGGTTAAGTGCTGGTTACAGATCAAGATGCCAGTGAAGTTGGGCTGCCCCCATCCAATCTCAGTGTACAAGGGAAAAATAGTGCCACTTATTAGCTTCATCTCAATATATGGATTTCAATAGGAAATGGACTTCAGGCTGCATCATCTTCATTTGCTGTCCAGTTGTCATGAGATTTGAAGGAATGGAATTCTTGTCCCTCTCCACCAAATTTTAGTATGACTAGATCAAGGGTCCAGTATTTATTACATGCCAGTATTTATTTTTCTGTGTGTGTTTTGGCACAGGATTAAGAGTGTTGGAACATCTTCACAGCACCCTCTCTGCACCCCACCCCTTGCTCTCTTGCCTTCTTTGTTGCTGTTGGGCATATGGAGTAGACACAGCTTGTCAAACAACTAAAACAAAGATGCCCTGAGATGTGATTCTCTCTGCAGGAAGTCTTCCCGTTGTAATTGAAAGCAGCCTGTGTACAAGCAGGCTGGAGATCTCACTCTGACCAAGGGAGACAAAAGGTGAAAATTCTATCTGGAATTGGGTGGAATAAGAATAAAATGGGTACTTAATAGATAACTGAGAGGCAAATTGGTCTTGAAAGAGAACTACTGGCACCATTTACTGAGACACTGTACGCTCCCAATAACTCTATGGGATAAGTTCTGCCACCATCTTCACTCCTCAGGCAAGGCTCAGAGAGGTTTATGTGACCTACCTAAGGTCACAACACTAAATAAGCAGATTCTGAAAGTCACATACTTAATCATTAGTCTAAGCCAGACATTGCCTTACTGGTCACTCAGGACTCCCCATAAATGCATTTTTCCAGTGACCTGGTCCTTCCCAATACCATCTCCACCCCCC
>NW_022900951.1:83773591-83775728 GCF_012274545.1 Fukomys damarensis
CACACACACACACACACACACCTCCATTCTTTACTTTTGTTTACCACACAGCAGATTGACTGGAGCCTGGGCATATGTTCTGAGTGAGCCTAGCAAGCAACAGAGGAGGATTAATCAGAATCATAAAATGCACGTTCATCAGTTATTAACCCATCAGTTGTATTGTAAGAACAAATACAAATCAACTTGGTATCTGTGTTGTTAATAATAAAGACTGGCTCAGGTGAGAATCAGGGAACACCAGAGAGAATCCAGTCTTCTGAGAGGCACCCCAAAGGAAGCAGCCAGGCACTGTCTGGCTGCCAATATTATTATGCATACTGGACAGCTGCTTCGGACCTTCTCCCCAGTCTTTGGAGGTGGGAGACCAACTCTTCACCTCTTTACTTTGGAAGGATTAGAAACTAGGTCTGAGTCACTTTTTGGCTAGACTTTGTGTGTGTGGAGGGGACTAGTTCAGCATGTCTAGGGCCCCACATTTGACTGTGTATATGTCCCTGTGATTCTGTTGCATTCCTTAGCGCACCTTTCTGAATGAGTCTGCCTTTGTGTTTGCCCTGCTTGCTAGGAGTGCTATGTATTTTCTTTCTTTAAGTCTTCACTTTCACTCATGATCTGCTTTATATAATTCCGTCAGATGGTTTTCCCAGCCTAGGTTACTTGTACCCAGAGGAAGGGAATTTCCATCTTTTTTTTTTTTCAAAGTAGGAAGTGTCAGGAAGAAAGCAAGAAGTGTGCTCACGTGCTCAGTGGACAGATGGCCAAATCTGCTAGTAAGCTACTCTACTCCTGATCCCAGTTGCGGGGAGCCACAACCTCCGCGCTTAGGAGAACATCCTCTTGCACCACAATTGTCCCTCAGCAGCCCTCCAACCTCTTCTGAGGCTTTATTCAAGTGCTTCAATAAAACCAGAGGTAAGGAAAAGATTCTAACTGGAATGAGTCTCCTTTTGCCAACAGCCTCCCTTCCAGAATCCAGGAGATTTAAGGAAGGCTCACAGGGGGATTAAGGAGGGCTCACTTTTCACCTTAGTACTCTTGAGGCCCAAATGGACCAATGCTAGCTGTCTCTGTAAGGTACTTCCCAACACTTGGAAATTCACTATGTACTTGGCATTACAGAGGCTCTTCAGTTCCACTCTTTCATGCTTTCTTGGCCTCAAATTCACCCGCCCAGACCACTGTCCAACTTCCTAGTCCCAGTGGGGACTGAGGCTGTGCTCAGCTGGGGAGGAAGAGTGGCCTCTAGTTCCTCAAAACTACTGGGAAGGGGTCTGGAGCCCGCTGGGAGACCAAGAGCTTCTTTTGAATCACAGCTGTTACATGTTTAGTATTCACAGCACGTCTCTTAAAAATGTCCTGAGATCATCAGGCACTGTGCTGTGTGCCTAGCTTCTCTCCTTCTATCTGCTGGTGAACACACACACACACACACACACACACACACACACACACACTCACTCACACACACCCCTTAACCTCCTTCCCTCCTAATCAAACCAACCGCACGCTCTAAGCAGACCTCTGCCAGGTTGCGCTCTCACTGAGGTGGGCTCCTGGGCAGGGCCTGGACTCCAATCCGCTTTTGCTCCAGTGCTAGGGTGAGGCGCTGGCGCTGGGAGCAGGAGCTTGAGCCGAAACTCAAGGTGCGTGTGGATATTGGCGGTGATCAGGAGCGGTGCTGCAGGGAAGGCATCCCCAGAAGAAGGCCAGCAAACCAGGGGCGAGAGGCAAGGTCGGGGGTTGGGGGGGTGAAGTCCCTCAAGACAGCGTTTTCCCGCTGCTCCTTCTGCACAGTTCCTCACCCCACACCCTTTCCCGGGTTCACTTTAGAAATTGGCTTGCCTTCTTAGCTGCCAGCAGTTCCCGGCAGAGCCCAGCCGGAACGGTCTGGTTCAAGAAGTGAGGCAGTGACGGACTGGGTGGCTGGGTTGCTGGGACGTGTCTTGGGAGAGTCTTTCCTCAATTGTCAATTTTGTGTTTATTTTTAGTTGTGACCCGAGCCAGGAGCTGCGCCTTTAAGCAGCTTTCCGATTCGGGGAAACCGACGCCAGCACTCGAGGGTCGGGAGGCGCCGGAGAGGCCCCTCATTCTGCACTCCCCTCTTTCTTCCGCCCTCCCCTTCCCCTTCCCCTCC
>NW_022900951.1:83776627-83792281 GCF_012274545.1 Fukomys damarensis
CGCGCGCGCACACACACACACACACACACACACACACACACGCTCGGCAGCACCATCTTCCCGGGCGCTCAGCCACAGTCACCCCCATCCAAAGAGGAAACATACACACATGCAAAGCTACGCTTGCCCCCTACCACTAGGATGGTAATAAAGCAGTCACCCCAACATATACAGCTATATACACACCCTTTAGCACCGCTAAAACATGCACACTCACACACACATACACACACACACACACACTCCTCCCAGTCTGGTGCCTTGGAGCTTTGAGAGTGTGTATGTGTTTGCTCAGAGTGTCCCTGAGAAGCTACAAGGCAACTGCACATTACTGCAGCTCTAGTACCTGCCGCTCCCCCCATGCTCACAGCCACTACACCCCCTAAGCTTACTGGTGGGCACCTCCACCAGGCCCTTCAGAACTCCATTCTGGTGTAAAGCATGTCCAACTCTTGTAGACGTGCCCCTCAACATCTGAGCAAATGGGCTTGCTGCACACACACACACACCCCACACACACCCACACATATACACACACTGAAACCACTGCAGGAACAAATGCTTGACACCTTGCCCCAGAAGCAGGAGACATTCCCACCCATGCAGCTGCCACTAAAGAGCCCTTGATCAAAGTGAACACAGGATTCTGCCAGACCTGGACCTCCCTTTGGCATCTTGGCCAGCTGCAGAGCCCTGGAGCCCACTGAGGTGGTCTCAGCTTCCTGCAGCTCTGAGGGAGGGTGGGGCTGTCTCTGGAGTGCTGACCCTTGGAGAAACTGCTATAAGAGCAAGGCTCCCTTAGGGGCACAGTTCTCAGAGTGGAGCTTTGGGTACTCTATGCTGACTCAGAGCAAAGTGCCAAGTGAGTTTTCCCAGCTGAAGACTCCAGTAAACAGCACTCATGCCTCGGCCTAGAAGGCCCTAGGTAGTCTGGCAATTATGCTACCAAAGCCCTCAGCTGAAAGACCTTGCCCCTCCCTCCCTTCCCTGCCTGTCAAGCTCACTGCAGGAGATGCAAAGGGAACCCAGTTCCCAGCTTCCTGGGAGCTGCTAGAGCTTTCCTGGGAAGCCTTTGCTGTTTCCACAGAGCAAAGACTACTCAGCCCCTCCCCCTCCCTCAGGAGACCTCAACAAGACTTGGTCATGCCCAAACAAACATGCTACATTGACCAAATTTCATGGCTTATTTTTGTGGGTATGACAGGACCAATTCAACCTCAGCAGCTTGCCCTGAAGATACCCCTATGGTGAAATAAGATGTAATGTGTGTATGTGTGCATGGAGGGGAAAGCAAGGTTGGGGGAGTGGGCAAGGACTAGTGGGTTTGACTGATATAAGTACGCGCCAGTCAGACTGTATGTAGCCTTTGGTAAAACTGACAGCAATAGCTTCAATGTCAGAGTCCCTTCCTGGCTCCTGCCCGCCCCTCCCCTGGGCCACTCGCAGCTCCTCTGGGTTCTTTCCCCCATCCCCTTAGACCATGTAGACCAGGCTTTGCTACCTACTTGGTCAAATCTGATGGCAGAATCCCTATGGGGCTAGGTGCTAGTAACTGATAGAGGTTGACTGCCCATACCTCACACGTCACATTTGCCATTTTTCAAGGAGGCAGAGGAGTGGCTCTGTTGGTGGGGCTTTCAGGCACCTGTGGCAGGACTCAAGCCGGGAGTGTCTGTGAACAGTGTCATCTGTCTGCTCTCTGTCTGGGCTGGAGTTATGCGTGATTGTGCATGTGGGTGTGGGGATGTGGGAAGGTGGGATGTAATTATGAAGGGCTTTCAGGCCCACAGAGAGGTTTAAATTGAGTTGAGAGGCAATCGGAAGCCACTGCAGGATTCTGAGAAGGGAGGGGACATGATCTAAGCAGGAAAGAAACATTCACTGCTGCATCTGGAGATATCCTCCCCTCTCCCTTGCCAACACCCATCACCCACCACAGTTGTCTACAAGCATAGGCTGAAGGCCACCAGGAAGAGAATGACTGGAGTAGGGGGAGAGAGCCCCAGGCTCCTGGCTCTGACCGTCTTCCACATCAGAGTCATCCTGCAGTGGCCAGGTTCTAGGCCTGAAGCCAGCAAGTGACCCCATAAGAACAACCTAGCAATGTTGTTGGGACTGTGGGGCTATGTACAGCACCATGGAGCTTCTACTCTCTTAAGGGAGAAGACTGGGGACCCATTTTGAATCAGGCAAGGGACCTGTTCCTCTGGTAAGTCCTGGTAAGTGCTGCAGTTCAAGGGTCTTGAGAAATGAGCTGTTTGGCTAGGCTGGGGGATTTTGCCACCAGTGACATTCTTAGGAAGCAATAGTAGGTTAAAAATATACAAGAACGCTTTGGAATTGCTGATGACAGCCACAGGCTAGGCAAGGCACTAGGGGTGGAGATGGGGATGGGGTGAGGCAGCTAAGTCCTGAAGGAGAGGTGGAGGTATAGGTGAAAGAGAAGAAGCATTTGGCCAGCACTGCCCTACCGCAATAATCCCATTCCAGCCCTCGGAGAGAGCATGGGTGGATGTAGAACCATAGACGCACTCTCTCCCCACAACTCTGTGTAAATGACTGGGCTCCGTGGTCAGCCTTGGCAAGGTGCCCAGAGGAAGTAGCAATAATGAAAGAAAGGAATGATCTCTGATCTTTTGGGGGCCTCCAGCCAGCTAAAGCCATAAACACACACACACACACACACACACACACACACACACACACATATGTGGTCTGGTTTTCCATAAA
This sequence comes from Fukomys damarensis, assembly GCF_012274545.1. Lineage (NCBI taxonomy): Eukaryota > Metazoa > Chordata > Mammalia > Rodentia > Bathyergidae > Fukomys > Fukomys damarensis. The sequence continues at coordinate 83,779,358 of NW_022900951.1, forward strand.
AGTAAAGGATATTAAGATAAATCACCTTAGACCAAATGATCGGTTTATTTTCAAGCCTCTTGTAGATATTGCATGCTGGAAATAGCTTTTAATTAGATATTTTCAGGGTTTCAGGATGTACTGCCCATGTATAGCTTGGCTCACATAGGTCCTAGCAATCACTTCTAGCGGGACTGGGTGATCCCTGATCCTGGGTGAGGACACTGACCTTGGACAGGTCCCTGGGAGAAAGCCACACCCAAGTCAGTTTCAGTTTGAGGGGCAGACTTAAAGCCATTAGAATTCGCAGCAGAAAACTCAAATCTGGCTCTTCTTTCAAGGACTTCTATTTTCCTCCTTACCATAAATTCAGAAAGGAAAATGTCCTCTTGCGTTTCTGCAGCCAAAATGAAATGCTCTCAAATTGAGCTGGACCTTTCAGTCTACTGAGAAATCTGAAGGCCAGGATCAAGGTGGTAGTGTAGGGAGCAAGTGGGGAGAAACACTCCATCTTTCCTCCTTTTCACTTCTCCCTCAGCTGAATTGCTTTTTAAAAAATAAAAGACAGCAATCTTGGGGTTCTGTATTGTTTTCCACCCATGATAGGCAGCACTCCCTTTTTTGAGATAAGAAACACCAATCATACAATGGAACATTAACAGCCAGCCCAATGGCATACTAGCACCTACTCCTTTGTAGTTAGAAAATGAGCCTAGAAACTGGGGTATATGTGTGACATAGAGGTGGTGAAAGGGGAGACAGAGAAAGGAGGGGCTATCTGTATATATGCAGGAGCCTGTTTGTATGTTTGTGCTAATGATCATGAGCCTGAGCAGGTGTGTGCACATCAGCAGGTTGCTTGGAACATGTGCCATAGCTATAGACCTCTCTCCGAGCCTCAGCCTCACTCTGACATTAGCCACTCTATCCACTCTTAGATCATGAAAGAGCTCTCTTCCTGGTCATACTATATGGGTCTTTCCACCTTGGTAATCCCCCCCCTCCGCCCGGCCACTTTTCCTTTTTTTTTTTTCCCCTTTCTTGCTGCTTCCTCCTTCTACCCCTGAAATCTGGGTTTTCTCCAAATCTTCCTGCTTCCTCCTTTCTTTATTGGCAAGGACGCACAGCTGTCAGGGATTTCCCCTAGCACCTCACTACCTGCCTTTCCCACTTTTCTAGCCCAAATTTAACCCTGCTCCTCAAGTTCAGTCCTGTTTCTAGCTACCAGCTGAGCATTTCCCCTTGGATGGTGTGTGCCATCATCTATCTAATTCTCTCTCAAAAACAACTTGCTCTTCTGACCTTGCTGTTACCACAAGCCTTCTAGTCTCCCAGGCTAGAAACCAGAACCACTTTTGACCACTCCAGTCCTCTCTGCCCCCTACCACTACTTCATGTCCACACTGCACTTGTCTTTCCTTTCCAGCCTGACAGATTAACATTCCAAAGCACCCTTTGTTTATGACACTTCTGATCAGCATTTTTAGAGGGTGATAGCTGATTGGCTGTGGGATAAAATTTTACCTTCTTCGCCTGTCTTTGAGTTCTTCTTTGAGTGGCCTAATCTTATTTATTCTCCCAACCTCCTTTCTTACTCCTTGTTCACGTCACTGATTCTCACATATTAATGTGTCATAAAATCACTTGAGGGAACTTGTTATACTGCGGTTGCCTGGGACTTACCTCCTGAGCTTCTGATTCAGTAGGGATAGGAGCTAGAATCCAGGAATATGAATTTAACAAGCTCCCCCAAATGGTTCTGATGCACTTGGCATACTTGAAAGACACAATTCCACATGTACTCTCAACTCCAGCCATGTTTCTTTCCTCGGAGTCTCCTAAATATGCCTTTTCTACATTATTTACATCTATGTTTTCATTTATGCTGTTCCACTCACTAGGAATGTCCTCGCCTCTCTGCCTATGCTCCTGTCCTATACATATGCCACTATACCTCTCCTTTAACTCTATATTCACGCTCACTTTCTCTCTGAAGTCTTCTGTCCTTATTCTAAACTGAAGTGATCCCTCTCCCCTTCCTCTCTCCCTCCCTGCCTCCCTCCCCTGAATTCCTCTGGTACTTATGTCTCTAAAATAAATTTCACAGGTACATTATTGAGAAACACCATAGTATTTCTTAATCCTTAAGGTATATGTTCTTCGTGTGCAAATATAATTTCCTATATGTGCCCGGTGTTTTTTGTGTTTTTTAAAATCTCTGTAGCACACAATGTCTTATACACAGTAGATGTTCAATAAACATTTGTGGAGTTGCATTGAATATTTGTTGATTCATATGAGTTAGGTATTCTATTACCTCCCCCTGAACATTAGCTAATAAGCATTTATTGAGCATCTATTACATGCACAGCACTGTGCTAGTTGCTGTGAAAAAACTAAAGACAAAGGAGGCTCCTTTGTTTTCATTCTTCATCACCTATGCATTTACAGTGCCTAGTTCATAGAAAGAAAACACACTTTATAGATATTTATTGAATGAATAGATGAATCAATGCATAAGTGAAGGAATGAAATTCAAACAGAAATAACTTAAGCAAGGACATGGGGCAACTGTGTCATAGAGAAATAAGATAGGTATGGAAATCAGGACTAGGAAGGTAGACTGCAGTGTAATGAATGACTATTTCTCTCCCTCTTTCTTTCTTTCTTCTTTTTTGTTTCATCTTTACAGTGCTAGGGATTGAATCCAGGGACTTCACATTGAGCTGTATCCTTACCTGACACACATACATACAAGGTCTTTCTAAATTACTAAATTGTACAGGCTGGGCTCTAACTTGATATCTTCCTGCCTCAGTGTCCCAGAGTGCTAGGATTACAGACATGTATCACCACACTGGCTTGTTTTATTTATGAACATTTTTTACCTCAAAAAATAGAAAAAATGATATATTAATACCCATATACCCATTATCTGCATGAAGTAATTATCAAGACTTTGCCATAATCGCTTTGTTTGTCCTTTTTTCTTGGCTGATGTATTTGAAAAGAGATTCTAAGCATCAATCATGTCATTTCATCCCTAATACTTTATGCCTTTAAAAAAAATGGACATTTTCTCACATAACCACAGTGACATTAACATATCTAACAAAAGTAACAATCTTTTTGTGTTATCCACTACATAGTCTTTAATCAAACATTTTCAATTATCTCAAAACGTGACATCCTCAATTATTTCAAAATGTATTTTACAGTTAGCTTGTTTCAACCCAAATACAAAAAATGTCCCACACATTGCAACATTTGGCTCTTCCTTCTTTTAAGGTCTTTTCAACAGCTTCCTTTCTTCAACTTATTAGAAAAATTAAGCCAGTTGTTCTGCACAATGCCCCCCTTTCTGGTTTGTCTTTTATTATTCTGGTATATCCTCTTATTGCTCTTTCTTGTTTTGCTGTTCCCTTATTTTTTATAAATGGAATTTGGCTCTGGACTTGATAAAATTCATGTTTACTTTTCTTTTTGTCCCTTTTCTTCCCTATCAAAGACTAATTAAAAAGAAGTCATTTTGGAGGCAGAAATACCAGTTATGAGGTTCTTCCAATAGCTGGATGGAAATAAAAGAAGGTAGGCAGATGGATTTGAAGGGAGAAGAAACCTGCTTTACCTACCATGAATGAATGAGGTAAGGAAAGAGGAAGAATCAAAGATGATTTCCAGGCCTTGCGTCTGTATAATAGGGAGAGTAATGATTCCTTCATATGCGAAGAACGACTTTTTAATGATAGCATCAGGAATCAGGTGGAACTTTCCCACAATAAGAAGCCATCTGCTGTTTTTTTCCCAGATAACATTATTTTTCCAGAAAATTTAACATAGCTTGATATTTGGGCCTTCTGGAAAAAAAAAATTCCAAAGGGAACTCCTTCTTTGTTTAAGAAGAAGGATATCATGTACACTACCAGACAGAGAGAAAATAATGCTGATATCACCATGAAGATCAGCCTACTGTCCCACATTGTCATAGCTATCTGAGTCATTGGGCTTAGGTGGAGACACAGAGGATGCCAGAACTTGGGATTTCTGTAGACTTCAGACCCAAGTCCTTCTTTTAAGTCCCTTGAAGTCTCTACCCTACACTCACTTCTCCATTCTGTAAGGTGCATGTGTGGACCCTGGTAGACCTGGCAACAGTGTTTCTGACAAAGTCAAAAATTGCCCAGCAGCTCCAGGATATTTATTGGGCTCCAGGACATCTCCAGAATTATTTAGTCACCTCAGTAAGAAACTGCCTAGGCTGTTGAATCATATCAGGTGGAAACTACGCTCAGCTCCATCCTATCATATCCTCATTCATAAAAACTTCTCTCCCTCTCCCTTTTTCCAGCTCATCTTTCTTCTTACTTTCTCTTCAATTCCTCCCTCCCTGCTGTCTCTTCCAGCATGCATTTATTCTCTGGAGTTAATCAAATGCTGGCCCCTGCAGCCCATTGTGTCTCAGATTGATCACTTAAGCAGCATTATTGATTGCTCAGAAAAGCTTAGGAGGTGGGAGTGTTCAGAAAGCTAGAATCTGACAGCAGATTGGCTGCAGAGGCCTCTGGGAAGCCTCTGCTGCCTGAAACATTTTTTTTAAATGGGGAGGGCACAGACAGAAGAGATCCTTAGAGGGTCTTCATTTATCTCATTCTGCTTTCATCTTGGAGTTAAGATGTGAACCAAAGTCTATCTAGCACTCCTGGCCTAGCGTATGCCCACATTATGATCGGAAGGGAAAAGCAAAGGCTCTTCTCTTTAGAAATTTATAATTTAACAAAAAATAATATTCATGTGAAGCAAGTTAAGAATAATGCAAGATGGAAAACAACTAGATGCCACATTATTTGCTCCAAACAGGAAGCACCATAAGTGTTCAGGACTTGGAGAGATTGAGAATGTAGGCTAGAACAGAGAGAAGGCTTCCCTGAAGAGGTTGAACTTGAGTTTGATTTTGTAAAAGATGTAAGATTGAAATTGTTGGATAGCAAAAGAGCAGGCTTCCAAGGGAAAGGAACAGTGCAGGAAAAAGACTAGAGGTGCAGATGGTTGAAGTATGATCAAGGAAGGCTCAAAATGGGATCTGACTAGAGGAAAAGATGGATGTAGAGGCACAGTGGGAAAACATACTTGGCTGTCTGAGGGACACCCAGATGTGGAAGGTTTTTGATGTCAGAATGGGTAGTTTGGACTTGGGGAAACTCTATAAGGCTTTAGGACAATTGCACACTGTTTTAGGATGGTCAGCCATATGTTAGGAAGCAGAATGAACTGAGATTAGGGAGTGACATGAAGCTAGCTTGTTAGGTACTACAGCAATCATAGTGATAGGTAATTAGGGTGGTGGCAGTGGGCATAAAGAGGAGGGTCAAATCCAGCAGGCATCTGTGGCATTGGCATGGCTGGTAAACCACCAGGTAGGTTGTCTTCGCTTGTTTTTGTCTGGTTCCCTCCTTCGTGAGTAGTTCCACATTCTTTGCCTCATACCCTCAGGGCCTTCAGGGGCAGATTTTCATGGAACTAAGATGACAATGAGTTTACCATCCCAAGTAGAATAGATCTGCACAGAGCTTTTCAAGGCTGCAGTCTGAAAGAGTGAGCTATGAGGAATCAGGCTGCAGAAAGAAGAGGAGGTGAGGGCTAGGGACTGAGTATTACATCCCCCCAACAGGGAGGCTACAGGCAGGGGTTGCCTGTATACCTATTTGGTTTCAAGCCCCCAAGTTCTCTGAGACCTGCTGAGAGGCAGGAGACATATTTCAACCTATCTGATAGAATCAGTTTGAAAACTCCTCTGAGTACTTGGGAATTTTCCCAGTGGAGGGCACACCTGTGCCTGGATATAATGGCAAGAGCTACCACGGCACTTTGCTGCCAGCTGGAGCCCTGGTGTTCCAGCTGGTATGGAGAACTCTGTGAGGAGTCCACAGGTAGGTGGGAGAGTCATAGTAGAGGCCTCTGCCTGCTTGCTTTTCTTCCTGCACCAGCCCCCCCCCCACTCAGTACATTGAATGTCAGCTCTGGGTTTAGGTCTATGCCAAGTCCTCCTACTCTGAGTTGGAAAAAAATGCAGATAAAGGGATGTGTGTGAGATTTTAGCCCCCTTTTATTGGCTTTTATTGTGGAACAATATGATGCCTTCTAAAGATGAGTGACTATAATGAATAAAATAATTATGTACTGCAAACATGTACTAATAAAAATTAAAATTAAAAACATAAAGATGAATGAGTAGAACAAGTTGGCCTGGGCTGTGGGCTCCTAACCACCAAGGGAGTTCTAGTCTTGGGGCCTCTATGAAATGGGCCTCTATTTGATCCTGATCAAAAATCACTGGGGAAACAGGAACAGATGGCTAGACTGGCTGATGAACACCACATCACGCACTCACAGTAACTCGCGCGCGAACACACACACACACACACACACACACACACACACACACTGCCTAGTCTGTTGACCAGTGGCCTCCAGCACTCTCCTGCTGACAGTTTCTGTTTTGATTTCTGTTTAGTCTTCTGACTGCTGATTTGAGGTAGGGGTAATGGTTGGGAGGAGGGTGTCTGAGAAATGAGCAGGTGTCCAGAATGGAAAATGCTTATGCAGGTGAGAGGGAGGGATTCAGAAGAGGGAATGCAAGTTGATGACTACTAGGGTGATTGTAATATTTACTACCCTTCTTAAGAAAAACCCATTAGAGTCAGAAAGAAGAGGGCATAGTGGCAACAACTGCTTTAGTGAACCAAGGAAGTGTCAAGATCCTTTCAGTTTGGAAATCTGCATTCACTGTTTATTTCCCAAGTATTATATTTGATCCATACATTTTTCCCTAACATAATTGTTCTCTATTGTCTCACTTTTTACCAGGAACCAAGCAAATCAGTTTCAGATGCAGGGGAAAACTGAGGCACCCAGTAGATTTTTATATGAGACTTGCTTTTGATTGTGTATCAAAAGATGGCCAAAAGTCTGAATCTTGCTTTTGTGGGCTGGGCCTCAGAAAACCAGACCATTCACAGGACTGGCGATGATTCTATGTATCACACTAGCTCTGTTACCACCATCAGTGAGATTGCAGAGAATGCAGATATGATTAATAAAGCAAGTGTTGTTCCATATTCATCTCATCACTTACAGTCTAGCAGTAATCTTTCTAAAATGTAGGGACATCACTCACTGACAGAAAAAGGAGAGGGACCTTTAAACAGACCCACCAGCCTGCTGCCGCCACATAGTTTAGAGATTGTCAACTGCAAAGTCTAAATCAGAATTGGCGGTTGGGACTGGTTATTTTTTCCCCTCAGCCCCTTTAGAGGTTTCCACTCTTAGTCTAAATATAGCTTGCCTTGCTTTGGAGTTCTGGTGATTACTGAAGATGATCAAACCTGGCCTTTAACCTGAGCTCCAGTTCCATGTCATTGTTACCTTTGAGGATATTTCCTTTTGGGAGTTTACCACCATTTTTAATTCACCACAGCTAAAACCAAACTGAGGTTCTTCTCTCCAGCCTTTCCCTTTGCACTCCTCCCCAGGCCCCTGCCCCTCTTCCTTCTATCGATGACACCATCACTTTCAGTAGCCCAAGGGTTGTTGAGCAGTCACATCCTCCTTGCTCCAGTCAGTCACTACCATGTCTTAGAGTTCATCTCTCACAGGCACCTCATGTATCCACCTCTTCCTGACCATTCTCACTACAACCATCATAACCCAAGCTCTCGTAACCTCACACCTGTTTTACTGCAGCAGGCTCCTAACTGATCTCTCTGCCTTCAGCCTCCTCCTCCCTGACAAGTGATCCTTCAATGCTGCTGCCAAAGGAATCTCCTTAAAACATGTTTCATAATACCACTCCCTGCTCAAAAGTCTATAATAGCACCCCTTTGCTTACTATATCAAAAAGAAGCTTCTCTTCCTGGGATCTTGAGGTCTGCCTTCCACAATGGCTGGGATTTGCTATTACATATACATAAATGTATAACATTCATATGTTATGCGCACACATAACTTGCTGTGGTTTGGCTATAGTGTGAGTGTGTCCCCCAAGGGTTCATGTGTTGAAAGGTAATCCCCATTGTGAGCTATTAAAAGGATAGAAACTTAGTAGTCTGACTGTGATATTCACAGGAGGGGCCTTTGGGAGGTGATTAGGATTAGCTAAGGTCATCAGAGTAGAGTCCTCATGCATACATATTGACAGCTATATAAAGAGAGAGAATGAGATCAGAAACACACATGCATATACTCCCTGTTTCTTGCCATGTGATGCATTGTGCCACCTCAAGACTGCCAGCAAGAAGGCCATCATCAGATGTGAGCACACAAACCTTCAAGACTGTGAGCTAAATAAATCTCTTCTTCATATAGTACCCTGTGTTGAGTATTCTGTTATAGCAATGAAAAATAAGCTAATACTGCATATTAATATTATTAAAAATCACTGTCTCACTTACTTCTCACCCCAGACTCTCCTATCTCCTCTCCCTACCCTACTGTACCTCACTCTGTGCTTACTCCTCTCTCTATAGTCATATTCTGCTGCTCCCCCAGCCTACAGTGGCTCCCTTTTCTCTGCCTCTGCAAATCCTTTCATCATATCTTCTACACAGCAAGCTCAAGTCTAGCCTGTGCTGTAAAGCCTTTCCTAATTATTCTAGCCTTCAATGGATGCCCCTTGTTTAAATTACACCTTTTCCCTGGCTATAAAAGTACCTTTGAGAACATAAAAATATTAGAAGAATATAGAAAATATAATTCCTCCTCCTTTTGGAATCTGAACCAATTTTTCCACCACTATTCACGACTGTCCCATATTGCTGCAACCATGTTCACCTTTCTACCCAGCTAGAGAGTGAGCTTCCTTGGTGCCTCTTTCATTCATGTACCTCCAGGACAGCCGAACACAGATTGTAGGGTCTCCACAAACATTGGTGTGCACCTGAGTGAGAGGGTGAGCTTACCTCATCCAGGTGGTAGCTGCCCCCATGGCTGAGGGGAGGAGGGCTCATGCTTCAGCAGCAGGGATTGAGGCTTTGTGCCTTATGCAGCCATGGCTCTGCAACTTCTTCGAGTGAGGGATGATGCACCTAAAGAGAAGAAAATGACATTAAGAGAAGGCTGGCAGTTCAGGGTACATAATGCCCTAGAACTCTGCTCCCTCTGATAATGTCATTCTCTTGGCATGATGTTTCTTTACTGCTTTAGGAAGCCCCCTGGCTTCAAGGCTGAGAGTTTTAATTCATTCTAGTGCCCAGCATGAGCTTTTCTTAGTATGTTGGCATTAACCCAAGAACCCACATTTGTCCCCTTTCCATAATGTTAAACAATTCTCTCATCCTGGCTGTATTGGTCAGCTTATCAACACTATAATAAAATACTGGGGGTAATTAACTTATAAAGAGAAAAGGTTCATTTGACTCATGGTTCTGGAAGTTCCAGTCCAAGATCTGGTGCTTCCATTGCTTTGAGACTCTGAAGAGGGTGGCACATTGTGATGAGAGTGTACAGAAGAACAAACCACTCCCAACATGATCTAGAAGCTGAAAAATGAGGAAGAGACCAGGGTCCCACAATTGCTTTCCAGGGCATGCTGCCAATGTCCTAAGAACCTCCCATAAGGGCCCATCTCTTTGAGGTCCACAGAACCTCCCAATACTGCTATCCTGGGGACCACACCTTTAACATATGAGCCTTTCAGGTCACTACACATATAAAACCACAGCACTGACCTTCAAGGACCATCTGCCAATTCACTTGCCTTCCCTTCTTTATCTCACGAAGGTATCTCCTATAATGTCCCTAATTAGCTCTTTCACTTCAGCTAAGCTAGACAGTATGCCATATCCTCAAAAGCTGGCATACAGAGTTAGTTGCTACCTCCTACCCCTCCCCCACTGCCTGCCTCATACACAGCCTGGCCTGATCCATCTATTGTAAATATTGTCTATGTTTCTCTCACCACTGGAGTTTGTGCCCCCCGCAACATGTCCTGCCATTGACCTCAGACTCAGTCTGCAATCTTTTGGGTATTTGTGTAACCATTTTGTTTTAAAATATTAATATGTACTTGCTATTATACTATTATATCAAAGTGTTCCCCAGCTATTTCCCATCTGAGTTCTATAAACAGCATTAGGCAGAAAGTGTACTCTGGAGCCAGCCTTACCACTTACTGTATTTCACGGTTTCAAAGACATATTTTTAACATTTCTGAAATTGAAATGCTTCTTACTATCCATAGTGCACTGTCATTTAATTGGCAACATTTTTTTCTTTCTTAGGGAAATTTGAGAAAATATTGTATCTTATAGCTGATGGTACCTTCCAGTCAATGAAATGCAGTCCTAAGTCACTTAACTTCTCTGAGGCCCAGTCTCTTTATCTGCAAAATACCTAATCAGAGAATTTTGTGGAGGATTCAAAAATAATATTTATTTAGCATTTGGTGGAGTTTCAATAAATGTTAGCCATTGTAATTTCCCAGCTCTATAAACTGTAAACCCCTCAAGGGTAGGAACAGGTTTTTTTCCTCTTCTAGCAGATGGTCTGCTATGGAGGTTGGAAAGAACTTCCCTTTCCAAAAAATATCTCCTTTACTAGAGTGCCAAACAGTCGAAATTTCAACATTAATCACTCCTTTGAGTTAAGGCATTATCTCCAGAAGACCTCTGTTAAAATGCAAATATGTCACTTGGGAAGGTAACACATTAATTCATTAGCATTCATGATCCCATTAGTGTAGATTACTTTATCAGATTAAATAGCTGTCCCTATCCAAACCCTGAAAGCCCTGGTAATGGGGACGGGTGAAATGCGATGACTTAGTTGGGAGGGGAGTGGTGGGAGGGGTTAGGCTACCGAGATCTTGAGGCCATCTCCAATCTGCTCTTGCCTTTTGGGGTTCAGTTGTCGGTAAGAATGCGATTCTGGTCTGCAATGAACTAAGAAGTGTCTCAGTGACAGAGACAGAAACACTCATGGGTAAGCAGAAATGCAAAGTCAGAAGGGATAAGGGATCTTAGAGATCATCTAGTTCTGTCTCCCTCTTGAGTATATAACTCTCTTCAGCAAGGCATTGTCCCCTAAAGTTGCCCATTACACTGCTGAACATGTCTCATTAGAACATTTTTTATATCGAGCCCAAAGCAGTCTTTTGGTAACTTCTTTCCTCCCTCTTCCTCTTGGCAGCACCTTTAAACCATCAGAATACAGCTATCACATTTTCTCAGTCTGTCTTTGGACTTTTAGTTCATTTGGGGGGCTCAAACTACCCAGATGGCTCAGTGATTCCTCTTGTGATGTGATTCCATAGCTGAGCTTCTTAACCTGAAGGGCCACAAACCCACAGAAGTTTTCTGAATCATGTTGTCTGTAGTCCCTTTGTGCCTTGCCTGCAGAGTCATAGCTATCCACAGTGGCCATGACATGAAACAGACCCAGCCGATACAACTTGTTATCATTTTTGTCACTTTCCTTAGGCAGTACTCCAATTCACAAGGCTGCAGACTGAACATGGCACTTATGGGTTTTCTGGGCAGCACAGAGCACAGTAGGCACAGTGCTTTTATTTGCAGCCTAATATTGCACATTTCTCACTTTTGGAAAGCCTCTGGCTTAGTGGATGAGAACATCTTGTTCTCAGGTAGCTGACTCTTCCAGGATTAATTCACCTTATTCAGAAGAACACCTCGGTGCCTACACTACTCAGCTCTGCTATTTTTGAAGGGACCCATCTGGTTAGGATACTCAGTTGGCTAGCAGAGTGGTGGTGTGAATGGGCATGACCCCCAAGTTCTCTCTAGTGCCCCCGTCTTTCCGATTCTGTGCACTGTAAGGAGCTGATTGGTCCATGGCAAAGGACCCATGCTCACAGCTACCCTTTCTTGAAACAGCAGGCCGAGAAAGGTTTTGAGAATGGAGTTTGAAGTGTCTGGAGAATAAGTTCACAAAAGTAAAAGTCAAATACTTTTGGAAGGAAGGACCATCTTTCAAACATGACTTTGATATGAGAAAAAGACATGTCTTGGGGAGACAAACTTTCCTTGATTCCCTCCATACTAGTCTAGGATTCCAGACACAGCACAAAAAAAGTTTAAATTAAAGGCACTTGGGGCCTATAGGATATAAATAGGCCAGTTGGTGACAGCCAACCTATATGACAACCACCTATAATGTGTGAAATGAGGCAGCAGTATCACCAGGGTCTTCTGGTCATCATCCTCCTTATGGCCTGGTGTTCGATTCAATGTAGCTGACACTGTCTTCTCTAACTGTAAGGATGCCTGACTTTCTCACCATTATGGTCACTCCCTTGGGTTTAGGTATTAAGGACTACTATGGAAATATAACTAAATTATCTCAGAGGAGAAATACTTCAAATAAAACACTAGTCCTCTAAGCTGCTCTACTAAAAAAAAAAAATCTATGGCCAAATAAGTTTGAGAAATACCTTTCTTAGATCTCAGGCTGCAAATTAGCATATTAAAGGCTCTGAGAAGTCTTGCATTAGAGAAATCTGCTAAAGTTACTTATGCTTTCTAATATACATGCATATTTAGACACAGATCCTTTTCCTCTTTAGATGCACCTTATTAACATCCATGTAGGGGCCAGGGATTTAGCTTAGTGGTGATGCACCCTGCCTTGTAAGCGCAAGGACCCAAGTTTGATCCCCTGTACCAAAAAAAAAAATTGGGTCTGGGAATTTAGCTCAGTGGATCCCCCACCTGCCTCACAAGCACTAGGACCTAAGTTTGATACCTGGTATAAAAACAAACAAACTACTAACATCCATGTAACTGCTTTGGAGAATGTAGCTTTTGGCTATGACCCACCATTTCACACTTGGATACATGAATAACTCAGTGAATCAGTCCTCAGTTCTGTAGGGCCATGGATTTGGCTCATTGGCAACAAGGCACAAGGTCCTGAGTTCAATCCCTGGAACAAAAA
>NW_022900951.1:83792475-83796741 GCF_012274545.1 Fukomys damarensis
AAGAAGAAGAAGAAGAAGAAGAAGAAGAAGAAGAAGAAGAAGAAGAAGAAGAAGAAGAAGAAGAAGAAGAAGAAGAAGAAGAAGAAGAAGAAGAAGAAGAAGAAGAAGAAGAAGAAGAAGAAGAAGAGGAGGAGGAAGAGGAGGAAGAAGAGGAGGAAGAAGAGGAAGAAAGTGTTGAGAGTTTGTATGAGACACAGGACAGCGAGAAAGCCTGGGACAGAGAGTCTTAAGATATAGTGGAGAACAAGACAGGATGCTTGACACTAGCTCCCCAGACCTCACAGTTGGCCACTGACCAGCCCAAGAAAGTGCTGAACTCTCTCAGCTCTGAGCCTGGCATGGAGGCTGCAGGGCCCTTTGTGGTCATTGGCTTCTCAGCTGGGGCCTTTATGCTTTCATTCCTTGCCCCACTGCTCTCCATTTCCCTCCCTGGGCCTCTGGTGTATTTTCAGTTTTTCCATCTACCAATTGTTCCATTTCATTCGGGTCTTCCTTTTCCCTTCAATTTGGCCTTAAAATTTACTGCTGCAAAAGGCAAGAAGGAAGGGATGCAGTGGGGGAAAAGGCAAAGAAAAGAACATGGCCTCTTCAGCAAAGCACAGAACAGATACTTATTATCCCTGGACATTCAGAGTAGGAATAGGCCCTTTTACAATAATTGCTGGGCCTTGAGGAGGTAACCATCAACACATATGGAGGCAGAGAAAACACCCATCTTTCACCAAGAGAATCTAGAAGGGATTGGTATTCAAAAAGGCCAGAGGTAGTGGTTCCCAGAGGGACATGAGTCTAGCTGACTGGGTTGGAGTTGACTCAGGTTGAAGGTATGTGAGGGAGGGTATACACATGTATCTCTGTAAGTGCTTATGTGTTATAAAGGTGAATCTGAGAGGTTATTGAATTTCTCCTGTTGGGGTAGGGCTGGGTGACCCCTGGACCTTTGCAGGAGTACATCAGGTCACAAAAGTGCCAAGAGATGTGTCAGTAGAGAAGGAATGTGGAATCTGTAGTGTGATAGCTCTTTCATCGTCAGTGAAATTGTCGAGCTACAGGAAGGTGAAGCAGGGTCAATTCTTTCCATTTAAGATGCAAGAGTATGGGTGTACGGCATGTGTGAGTGTATGAGTGTGTGTGTGTGTGTCTATGAGTGAGTGTGTGTGTGTACATGCATGTGTTGTGCCCTGTGGAGACTGACTCCATCCTCTTCCCACACTGGCCACAAACACAAAGGGTTTGCTGGTACTGATAACCCCCCTAGGATCTAATCACACCTATTTTGAATGCCTCTGATCCTAGTGACCCAAAGTCTTCCCTCGCTTGGCAGTTTATTCCACTGCCTAACTGCATTAAAGTTAGGAAATAGGTTTCCCTCTCTCTCCCTCTCCCTCTCCCTCTCCCTCTATCTATTCTATTTTTAGATAAGAAGAACCCAAACACATGCTCAAGAGCTCTGTCTCTCTTCCCTTTAATCTCCCACACTGAGGCCTGCAGTTGTAGTCTATGTTGCTACTCAAATAGACTCCCAGAGTCTGCTTTGCACCCTCAAAATGCCCTGAGCTCCTTGCAGTTTGGATACTACATGATTCCTCCTTCTCCAGAATAAGATTTATTTTTTCTAGGACATATTTGTTTAGACTTTAGCTTTGCCTTTCTGTATTTCCCTTTCACTTCTCCATGCCTTCTCCCCTGCAAAGACTCCCAACTACTCAGAAACTGCAGAAAGCCTGATAGACTCCCCCCCCACACTCCCACATTACACTTTCCTTGCTCACCACTTGTGACTGTTCAAGGCTAGAACTTTGTGTAGGAAAAAGAAAAAAAGGAAAACAAAAACACCCATTCTCTACTCTGTTTCATTCCAGGTATCTTAGGAAGGAAGATAGTATAGTTAAAGGAATGAAAATACTGAGTCCTAGATAATAATCCCAACAATTTTACCCCTCATACACCAAGTGTAGTTGCAGAATTTACTAGATGCCATAAAAGACTGAAGACTATGAGATAAGTTTTGTCCTTAGGAATCTTGTTCTCCTATTAGGAAAAAAACCCACATAAAATTGAACTTCTGAAATATTTTTTCATTCAGCTAACAAAATATTCCTTGAGTGACTTCTATGTTCCAGGCTCTGTTCTACATGTGGAGGATACAGTGGGAACAGGTTAGACAAAATTTCTGCCCTGCTGGTGCATACATTTCAATAGGAACTTGTGTTTAAAAATAAGCAAATACTTTTTCTTTTCCCTTATTTCCTCCCCACTGCTTTTTTTTGGGGGAGGGTACTGGGGATCAAACTTGGGACCTTTCACTTGCGAGGCAGGCAGCAGAACCACTGAGCTAAATCCTTGACTAAGAATAAATGTGAAAAAAAGGAAAAAATGGAAACAAAGTCTTTGTAAATAGGGAAGGGTGAAGGAGGTGCAGGGAGGGCAGAGGTATGGGGAAAAAATAAGAACCAAGATGCATCATGTAAAAATACAAGATCCCAATGATAAATGTAACTATGTTGTTTGCTTTAAATGTACCAATAAACTTAATGGGGGGAAATAAATAAAAATAAGCAAAAGTTAGTCAATGTTAACATTGACAAGTGAGAAGAAGGAAAGAAACAAGAGCCTGGGATGGAGAGGGATAAGGCACTACTTCAGCTCTGGCAGTCAGGAAAAAGCTTCTCTAGAGAGATGACATATGAACTAAGAATTGAATGGCCTGGGAACAGTCCACATTATATGCCTCAGAGTAGCAGTGGCATCTGCTTTCAGAGATGAGGACATTTAAGCAAAGGGAACTGGGGAAGACCTTCAGGAAGCAATGAGATTTGGCTAGATATGATGCATGAGATAGAACTCTGGCCACTCCCACTGACCACTGACGCCACTTTGGGAAAAGGCGCAGAGGTACACCTCCGCTTGAATGGAGGACTCGCTATCTCCTTGTAATCTGAGATAAGCACTATAGAAGGGAGGATCTTCAGGATATGACCATAAAACCCTAGAAAACTACATATACCTCACCTAGTAGTTTCCAAGAAATATTGAGTCTTTTCAAATAGGACAAAATTAAGAAAATGGCTTATGGGTGGGAGAACTGTGCCAGATTATGGTAGGGGTCTTGAAGAGGTTTTTGTTTTTTGTTTTTTGGGTTTGTTTTTGTTTTTGGTGGTTTGGGGTTTTTTTTGTTGTTGTTGTTTTGTGTTTTTGTTTGTTTGTTTGTTTGTACCGGGGCTAGAACTCAGGGATCTTGCACTTGTAAGGCAGGTGGCGAAACCACTGAGTTAAATCCCCAGCCCGAGACTGTTAGGTATTTGAGCAAGGAAATGAAAGGAAAAAAAAAAAAAGAAAGAAAGGAAAAGTCCTGATATCCTTTGGTAACCAGAATTCCTCGTTCTGTCCAAAATACATGACATCCCCTAGAGTAACAAGCTTATGAACATAGGCTCAAATCCCAGCTCTGCCACTTAGTGGCTCTGAACTTGGACAAGTTATTTGAGTCCTTCATGCCTTAGTTTCCTCCACTGTTGGGGAGTAGGAAAAATATGTCCAAATGGGAAGGGAAACAAGGGAGGCAGAATTAGGAAAGAAAGGAAGGGAAGGGGGATTAAAAAAAAAACAAAGAATGGTCTGGGAATTTAGCTCAGTGGCACTGTGCCTGCCTCC
The DNA here is from genome assembly GCF_012274545.1 of Fukomys damarensis. Classification (NCBI taxonomy): domain Eukaryota; kingdom Metazoa; phylum Chordata; class Mammalia; order Rodentia; family Bathyergidae; genus Fukomys; species Fukomys damarensis. The sequence continues at coordinate 83,796,130 of NW_022900951.1, forward strand.
CAAGTGCAAGGTCCTAAGTTCTATCCCAGCTACCAAACAAAACAAAACAAAAAAAAATGGAGAGAAAAAATAAGAGGCAATGTTTCTGTAAATGGGGAGGGAAAGAAGAGTTGAAGGGAGGGGAGGGGAATGGGGGGGAAGAAGAATCAAGATATGTACATGTAGCGGGGCATGGTGGCACACACCTGTAATCCCAGCACTTGGGAGGCTGAGGCAGGAGGATCGCTGTGAGTTCGAGACCAGCCTGGGCTACATAGTAAGTTCCAGGTCAATCTCAACTACATAGTGTGACCCTGTCTCAAAAAACCAAAAACCAAAAAACAAAAAACAAAAAACAAAAAAAAAGAAGAAGAAGCTAAACCTTATGTACGAGATGAATTGAGGCATCAAGATTCACTTTGCTGAAGAATTCTTCAAGCAGCAGAGAAGGACATGTTTCATGGGGAATCATGATCTCACTGATAAGTTCAAGGACAAGGACAATGAAAATTAAACCATTACTGCACATTAAGGATCAATGAGAAATGAGAACAGCATTTTGGAAATGAAAATTGATTTGGCCACAGAGCTTTCGATCAGAATTGCATACAACCTCGAGTCTCACTTATTACC
>NW_022900951.1:83797334-83827759 GCF_012274545.1 Fukomys damarensis
AAAAAAAAAAAAAAAAACATATGTACAGGTAGAATTCCTAATCATGAATGTCAGCCCTATATATGGCAAAGATGTACTGATAAAAAATTTTTTAAAGATTAAGTTAATAATTTTAAGTGCTTAGAACAGTGTCTGATATTTAGTACTCAACAGCCTTTAGCTGTCATTATCCACGGAAGACATTGGTATAACAATATAGGGTATGCACAGTGACACAAACTTGGATTATTTTGGTTAAGATTTAATAAGCTACAGGTTGAGGATTGCCGAGTGTGTTAGTGCATGCCTGTAATCCCAGCACTTGGGAAGCTGAGGCAGGAGGATCACCCAACAGTTAGAGGCCAGCCTAGGCTACATAGTGAGCTCAAGATCAGCTTGAACTGCATAGTGAGACTCTGTATCAGAAGAAAAAGGAGGAGAAGGAGAAGGAGAAGGAGAAAAAGAGGAAGAAGAGTAAGAGGAAGGGAAAGCAGCTATGAGTATTGCCTGGGCTGAACCCAGTATATACAGAGTCATTGTGGGTCCTCTGCCCCAATCCGTCAGCAGCTAAAATCCCCACCACTGCTTAGGGGCAATGTAGAGCATCAGGCATTTTTTATTTCATTAAGGTATGGTCTTATCTAGCAGTAGAAAAAGATTGTACGTTAGGTCATCAGTCATTATCACTTAGGAGACAGTACAGCATCGAGGGAATAGACACAGGATAGTGTATTAGTTATCTGCTGCTATGTAACAAATTAACCCAAATTTGGCCATTTCAATTATAAATATTTATTATCTTACAGTTTCTATGGGTTAGGAATCTGGATGGTTCTGGCTCAGAGTTACTCATGAGGTTTCATTCAAACTGTGGGTCATAGCTTTAGTCTTGTACTCAAAAATACACCTGGGCTGATAAGCCTGTCTCTATGCTCACTCGTGTGATTGTTGGCAGGATATTGGACTGAAGGCTTCAGTTCCTTGATGTGTCATGTTGACCTCACAATTAATATTAAACTGCTCACAACATGGCAATTTGTTTCCTTTAGAGAGCGGGAGAGAGAGAGAGAGAGAGAGAGAGAGAGAGAGAGAGAGCGAGCACAGGCCAACTCAAGGTAGAAGCTGACGTCTTTTTATAATCTTATCTTAATAGTTATTATCTCAACACTTGTGTCATATTCTCCTCATTTGAAGTGAGTCACGAGGTCCAGCCCATGTTCAAGGAAAGAGACATACAAGGGTGTGAACACCAGGAGGCGAGGATTATTTAGGTCCATTTAGAGGCTGCCTACTAAAGATGGGTAAATAGCCATGGTAGAATAGCAGTAAAAGGCCCCAGTGAAATAGAACATTGAAATCCCATGGCTAATTGGACCAGTAAAAATAGTCACTGGACTCAGTGGTAGCTAAAGATGCTGAGTACCAAAAGGGCAAAGAGTGGAACCAAAAGATGGCATACATGGTATCTGGAAAGGGTTTGGCCAATGTCACTTTGTTACCAAAGGTCCTGGACCCTCCTTGGCTCTAGGCCCAAATTTCTTGTCCACAGGTTATCGAATGTCCTGTTCTCCCCCACAAGACCCAGCCCTATGGGTGCAGCCGAAAAAGAAGAGAAAGCTGGTATGAGGCCCAGGAAGCCCAGTGGCAGCAGAAGCAGAAGAGGATGCAGGTTCAGCAACTGCATTTGTTTGCAGTTGGGAAAGTTGTTAATTTTAGCTTCATACAAGGGGCTGAAGCAGGAGGGTTTGTCATTTCTGCTGAGCTAGTCCTTGGCTGTCTCCCACAGGCCGCAGCCACCTTGTCAGCTCCAAGCTGCTGTTTGCAGGGTGGAGAGCTCTGCTAACAGTAATGAAAGGCTGTGGGGTCTTTGTTAGGCCTGACGGATCAATCTTGGGTAGAGGAGCCCACCCGGTCCCAGGCAAAACAATGCAGTTGGACAACAACTGTCTGTTGGCATCTCCCTTTCCCTTTTTATCACTCCTGTTTTCCCATTCTGGTTCTACCACTTGCTGACTTTGTGACCTAGGCCAAGTCACTGGATTTATCAATGCCTCCATTTCCTCCTCTGAAAAATGGAAATAGTCTCAGCGTTGTTGAGAGAAACCAGTGAGCTTATGTAGGTAAAATACCAATAAAGGGTAGTTGTTCTTACACACACAGGGCACCTCGACCCAAACAAGCATGTCTCTTCTGACACAGGACTCCTTTCCAAGCTGACCAGAAACCATCTCTGAGTGGGTGTTCTTTTGCTGAGGATTTTATGTGGATTTATATGAGTTAGGCACTCTAATGATCTCCAGTTTCTCTAAGAAGAAATTGAAGTTCAGAGAGGTAAAATGAATTGCTCAGGAGCACACAGCTAGTAAGTCGTAGAGTTCAGACCACAATCCATGCTACTGTAATCCCAAGTCTGATCTTGTCCTATCCAACACCACAATCTATTGGCCTTCAACATCATTTCAGGACATGATGGGGATAGACAGCATTGCCAGAAGTTGGCAGCAAAGGCATTGGGTGCAGATCATGTGACCTTTTAGAGTCCCACAAATTTCACCATGCAATGAAGTTTCTACTCCACCTTTACATAGCACAGCCAGTAGTAGAAGTTCTAATTTGTATAACAGCACCATTACCATCAACATACTTTTCTGCCAAGTGGTCAGTTTCCCTTTGGACCCATTTCTTAGATCAAGAAACAGGAAAGAAGATACAAGTATAAGGGCTAATTTAAAATGCCAAGTCTCAACAGCCCAATCTTCCTCCCAGGCATGCGGGTACAATACACTTTCCCTATTACCATGGGAACCTCAGTCCCTGCATCAGGAGGTAGGGATTTGGGCTGGCCACAATTTGCCCTGGCCTTGAGCTCAGTGCAGCTTCATCTTTATCTGAAAAAGCTGCTGAAAAGTAAGAACTTGAAACTGCCTGAAACCCTTGAAGCTTGAGGCAAAGAATTAGGGGTTGAGAAGACTCCAGAATTGAGGGTAAGTCTGAAAGAAGGGCCTAAATGAGAGGATATGCTAGTCTGAGAAGTAAGATGAGGAATAAAAGAGAAGTTAAATCAACAGTTTCATTGGAGAGGTTTGGAGACTTGTCTAGAGTCTCTCTTTGTTCGTAGTTTTTTACTTAGATTGCACATTAATTACAAGATGCCTGGTGATGCTATGAATTCATGGAGGAAGCTTGATTCTTCCCCAAGGCACCTCTTGGCACTACTGCCACTGATGAACATTTACAAAGTGCCTGCTCTATGCCTGAAAAGATGAGGTTGAAGAAGAGCAAACAGCACAAAGCAAAGAAAAGGCAAAAAAGAAGAAGTGTTGAAGGCTGCAACAGGTTAAACTACCTTGGCAGGGGTGGGCACAGGGGCTTTGTTGTTTGCAGTCCAAGGAAGACAAATTAACTAAATGAAGACCTGGTATGAGAGACTACAGGAAGAAAATAGATGCAAGATGAGATCTGAATTTAGTAGAGGACATCAGATGAATGTGTGTGTGTGTGTGTGTGTGTGTGTGTGTGTGTGTGTGTGTGTGTTGTCATAGAAAGGAATATTATTCTTTCCTGGCATGCAGATGCACTATACATTCATGGATAACACATATAGATGTGTGTATGTGAGAAAGGTTGTGCTCTCTGCCTGGTGTCCTAGTATCAGTGGCCCTTCACTTGGTCTGTGAAGGCCACTTTCACCCCAGGTCTTTTCCTTCTCTGGGCTATTTTTAAGTCTCTACCCTATGGAAGAAGGGCCCTGGATAGTGATGTGTTGTCTTGTTTTGTTTATTCCTGTGGTTCCTTTTTCCTCTACACAACCTTAGCCTGAACTGCTGTTTCCTCAACAACATTCAAAGGGTGAAACAATCATTGGCTTAAGAAAAATCTCTGAGCCAATGAAACATCGGCTCAGCTATTGTTTTCAGATGCCTAAAGGAAAATTATGTATAAATAGAGCAAAATCTCTGTTGACCAGAATTTTTGAGAATGAATAATTAGTATACAGTTTTTTAATGAATCAAGCTATTTAATTTTCTTCCATTGATAAAATTCTCTTTAAAGTGTGAAACTTCTTTCTTGTCTTAGAATGTGAGGCCCAGTGAAATGGATTCTGTGTTTGATGACTAAGGCCCTTGCTTTCTAAATATCAGTCCCAAGGTTTAGCCTCACAGTAAGAAGATATGGCATAGCAGCCAGAATGCTGAATTCTAGGAGTCAATAGGTGTGGTTTATACTTCCAGTGATGCCACATACTAGTAGGTGACTCTGGGCAGCGGCATAGTCTTTCTGAGCCTAGATTTCTCAATTGCAAAATGAAATGATACTATTTTCATAAGATGGAGAAAGGGAGCAGGCAGCAGGGACACAACTGAGCCAACTCTGTACCCACTGCACCTCAGTGCCTCACTACCTTAGCCCGGGCTGCCATGATCTCACTTGGTGGCTGTGAGCAGGGGCACCTCTTGATCAAGCTCCTGAAATTTAACTTGTCAAGATGAAGTTTTTATTGGCAACTGCCTTTTAAAAATTTTTCTGTAACCAAGACGTGTCATGTAGAGGTAGAAGATCCCAATGATGAATGTAATTGTGCTGTATACCTAAAATGCACCAATAAACTCAATGAGAGATAAAAAATTTTCTATGTAGGTTGAATAAGCCTATTCTAAAGAAATATCTTCAAAGAAAGGGAAGGGGACATAGAAGTAGTATTTACCCCCATCATATGTTCTTCATGCCTTATATTCTTATATAGATAAATGTTACTGAAATTTTGTTATAAAAGCAAGGTAGTTTATTCAAACACATATCTATAAAACTGCATATCAGATTATATACCCAATTGTTTCATGGATAGGAAATGACAGGGCAACGAGATTTTAGAATGTAATAGTTAATTCCCTGCATTTAAGGTATAGTTTATAAAATCTTGTTCATGTTGTGGGTTTATATAATTTTTATTCATCACTTACAAAAATTAGAAAAAAGTTACTATTGGTTTCTTATGCTACCTTAGTTGGACACTAAAATTCCATGCTTTGAGCAAATACCAGTTGAAAATGGATTTTTTTCCTCATTGTGTTTATTGGTAAATTTTAGGTATACTGTACAGTTACATTCATCATTGGGATCTTGTACCTTTACATGACAGGTCTTAGTTCTCATTTTTTCCCCTTGTCCCTGCCCTCCCTTCACACCCCCCTTCCCTATTTACAAATACTTTATTTCCATTTTCTCATATTTTTTTTGAAAATTGATTTTTAAAAAATAATCAAAAAAGGAACATTCAGTAGAGGATGCAGAAAAACCTCATGCACATTCAGCCTTCTGAGTTTTGACAAAGGGGGCCAAAAAAATATACAGAATGAAAGAAAGCGCCTTTAACAAATGATGCTGGGAAAAGTGGCTATTCACAGGCAGAAGATTAACTCTAGGCCTATATATTTCATCATATACTAAATTAAAATAAAAATGGATCAAAGATATACATGTTAAAACAGAAACATTTAATCTGCTGAAAGATAAAATAGGTAAAGTCTACATCTTGAAGATGTAGACATAGGCAAGAACTTTCTGAATAGAACCCCAATTACACAAGAAATAACATCAAGAACCAACAACCAAGATCATATTAAATTAAGCAGCTTCTGCACAGCAAAGGAAACAACCAATAGAATAAAGAGACAATCTATAAAATAGGGAAATATTTGCCATCTGTTCTTTTGACAGAGGATTTATATCTGGCATATAAAAAGAACTAAAAATATTACATTCTTCCCAAAATAAAAGACCCAATAAAAAATGGGCAACTTAGGGCTGGGGATTTAGCTCAGTGGTGCCGCTGCCTGCCTTGCAAGCGCAAGGACCCGAGTTTGATCCCCAGTACCGATAAATAAATAAATAGGCAACTTAAATATTTCTCAGAAGAAGAAATACAAATGGCCAACAACATGAAAAAAAATGTTCAACATTTCTGGCCATTAGAAAAATGCAAATTAAAACACTGAAATTCAGGCCAGGGATTTAGCTCAGTGGTTCTGGCACCTGCCTCCCAAGTGTAACATCCTGAGTTCGATCCCCAGTACCAAAAAAACAAAACAAAACAAAACCACTGAAATTCCATCTTACTCCAGAAAGAATAGCCATCATTAAGAAGTCAAATAATAACAAATGCTGGTGAGGCTGTGGGGAGGAACCCTTTGCATTAATGGTGAGAATGTAAACTGGTACAACCATTATGGAAGTCAGTATGGCGATTTCTCAAAATCTAAAAATAGAAATTACATTTGTCCCAGATCTTCCCCTTCTAGGTGTCCTGAAAGAATTAAAGACATCATATTTCAGTGTTACATGCATATCCATGTTTATAGCAGCACAATTCGTGATAGCTAACTCTTGGAAGTGGCCTATGTCTTAGTTACTTTTCTCATTGCTGAGACAAAATACCCAACACTCAAAGTTAAAGGAGGAAAGATTTATTGGGCTCATTGTTTGTAGAGCTTTCAATCTATGATTGGCTGGCTCCAAGGTAGGGTAGCATGGTAGACAGGCATCACAAGGGAGAAATAGTTCATGGTGGGCAAAAGGTAGCAAAGCAGTAAGGGACAACCACAGGTCTTTCTATCCCTTATATCTTATCCAGGCTACTTAGGGCAGGTAGCACTCGCATCCTTAATCCTAGTGCCCTTGATCCTAGCATTGTTAGTTCCAGTGACACATACTCTAGATCCAGCCACCTCTGAAAAAGCCCCACTTATGACCACGTGCGGCTTTGGGTGGACATCTAGACACAAGCCGTAATAGCTTATATGTCCACCAATAGATGAATTGATCAAGAAAATGAGGTATTTATGCATAACAAAATAGTACTCTGCTATAATAAAGGATAAACTTGAATCATTTGTAGAAAATAAATCAGACACCCAAGCTTAAGCATCACATGATTTCTGTTGTATAAGAAACCCAAAGTATGGGTACCAAAAAAAAAAAAAAAACCTAAAGTATAAATAAATTAAAAAGCAAAATAAAAGATAATAGGAAATAGGGAATCGATCTTTTGCAAAATGGAAGGGGAACCAGAGCTGGAGAGAGGGGGAAGGGAGGGAGAGAAAGGGGATGAAGAAAGAATTAAGATGTGTTATGTATATGTACCAACTCCCCCCTATAAATATCATCATTATATATTGCAAACATATACTAATGAAAATAAAAAATTTTAAATATTAACATTCAGTAGAAATTAAATAACTAAATTATGTTATAGTCTATTTAGTTTATATTGATGCATTACAGAAGAAAATTCACAATATGTCAATTTTCCATTTCTGTGTTTATTAAAAAACTTAGAAAATTAGGATGTTTCTCAAAAAGCATGTCATTAAATGTGAAGTTACTTATAAAAACACAATCTCAATTCAAATATACCCCACAAAATACCCCCCAAAAATGGAGAAAGCATAGAGAAACGTGAACTGAACCCAGACCATCATTTGTAAATTACCTGTTTGAATAGTCCCTCATGCAGGTTTATTTCATTATTCTTTGCTGCAAACAGCTCAGTGAAGAAGAAATGCATATATTCAACTGGTGGATCAAATAGGTTGGATTTTTTTTTTTTTTTGGCTGAAATCTTCCTGTTTTTCCCATTTCTTCACCAAAAAAATTGACACAAGGAATTGAACTCGGGACCTTGAGCTTATGAGGCAAGCAGTAGCAGCACCACTGAGCTAAATCCCCAGCCCGCTTCACAAGAATTTTAATCCCTTATGGACAAATTATGTGTGTCCACCCAAACCACTCAAATCCCTTATTACAGGGAAGGGGCCAGGCACCTATGTCACCTAGAGTAGGCCTGGCATATAGAAATATTTCCATCTGGGTAGATCGAGAGAAGCACATATTTCACTGAGCTTAGTCATATCCATTACTGGTGCCAGCACTGCTGCTTTTGTCATACCATCCCTGGGCCAGGCTGCAGGTTCACACAGGATCTTCACTTTGACATCTCTGGACTAGCACAGTGCCTGGCTTTTAGTGAGTGCTAAATAAATGGTAGCTGCTATACCTCTTATCATTATAATTTTAAGAATACCCAGTAGCCGAGGAAGACAGTTGAACTGAACAGAAGTGTTTCCCTTCCCTTGGGATTGCTAGAGTTGAAAGCAGAACCATGGCAAGGGGAATGTTGGATCCACAAGAGACCTTACAGATTAAGAAACTGTATGCAAGAGGCAGACAAGGAAAAGCTGGAGAACCTTGTAGTCTCAGCTCAATCCTTTTCCCCCTTCCCTCTTCCCTTTGCTACCTGCCCATTGGCCGGGGCCACTTTATCTGGTTAAGAGGATGGTTGGGGGTAAAGGATGGGTGGCCTCTGGAGTGGGATCCTGAGCTTATGTAACTTGTGGGAACTTGGAGCCTTAATAGAGGAGAACAAAGATGAGTGGGGCACCCCAGCTAAAAGGAAAGATAGAAGGAGTCTAGCCAGGGACTGAGAGAGAGGTTTAGTAATGGTGGCATTCTGTTTCTCTTCTTAAAAGACATCCAGCCTACTCCTCCATTTTGCTGACAAACTACTGGAGGTATAAGATGCTGGATTTGCCCCAGGGAATACCTTTGGGGCTATAGGAAACAAAAAGAGCCAATAACTTGGGTGCCCTAGAGCTGCTGGCATCCTGACTTAGTGATTCTGCAGGCAGAGCTGAGCTGGGAGGAGGAACACCTACTGCAGAGAGAACTGTAAGGGGAGAGACCAGGCAACCAGCTCATCTAGGGTAGGACTGTCATATAGAAATATTCCCATCTGGATAGTTCTAGAGAAGCAAGTCTGGGTAATGATAAACTATGAATTTTATGCATGAGCTGAACATTGAAAAACTTCAGCTCCAAACTCCCAGCTAGCATCTGAGCCAAATCCCACTTGCACAGCATTTAATCAGCTTCCTGATAGATCCCAGTAAAAGAGAGATGAATTTATAAGATTGATTAGCTAATACCCAAGTGCTATGCTTACTCCCCGATCTAAGAGCACCAGGCTGGGGCCTTTAGACTTTCTGCAGCTGCTCCAATGGCAGGTGGGCCTGTGGGCCCCAGAGAGGGGAACTCAGCTAAGATTTTGTTGCTCTCCAGCTCGCTCTCCAGGCCTGAATACCCCCAACTATGAATGCATCTGGACCTTGAGAAAGAGTTATTCTCATCTTTGACCTCCTATTATGGCCTCTGCCAATTTATTACTCATCTCCACCTTATGCCAAGGATGCCTTCTCCTTGTCAATATTAATCCAAAACATTCCAGTCCTTCAAGATTCAACCAAAGCCTCACTTCTTCAAGGGAGCCTTCCCTGACCATGAAAGCCCAACCATGGATAATCATGGTTAGAGCTAAGCCAGAATTTAGCTAGTTATATCCAGCCACATTTATAAATGCTAGATTTATTTAACCACAAAAGTAACACATACTCATTATAGCAAGTCAAAAATGCAGAGAGGATTAAAGAAGCAATCAATCTCCCTCTCAAGTCCCTCACATGCCATCCCTTCAGAAAACCACTGTTGCTAGTCTGTATGCTGTTTACATGCTCATTAAGAAAACTGAGGGCGAAAGAGGAACATGACTTTTCCAAGGTCGCACAACTGGCTAGTGGTTGAGCTCAGAATAGAACCCAGGTGCCCAGGCTCCCAGTTCTCAGACCAGGGTGGTGATGGTTGAGTTGCCTCCTGCGAGAGTCTTGTCTCCCCAAGTGAATTGTAAACTCAACTGAATGAGAGAGGAAAAAAAACATGGGTTCTCCCTTGCATTTCCCACAACACCTAGCACAGTTTTGAACATCTGGTCGAGGGTGTTTACTAAATGTTTGTCTCCTTGTTTTAAATTCTTTCTGAAATAAGACAGTATAAATAAAGAAAAAGAAAATGTTTGACTCAATGCCTGGCTTCACTAGACTGTAAAGCCAAGCTATGCAATCATACAGAAATTGATTGTTAAGATGGCTGGAGGAAAAAAAAAAAGCAGTGCAAAACTCCAGTGATTGGTGACTGTGTGCAGATATCTAGAGGCGGAGACAAATATGGAGATGAAAGAGCTCAAAGGCATTGTGCTCTAGGCTAAGCTAGCAAAACTAAGAATCGCATTTGGGGGTAAGGTAGGGACAGTGCTGGGAGCGTCAGTGAGGCTCCTGAGCACCCCCACTATTTCATGGGCACCTGTCACTCCCCTCCCCACTCCTGAACCAATGACCACTGGCTGCTGCAGTGCCCCGCCCCCACTGTGCTGCTGAAGCTTGCCTTGCCTGTGACCAAATATTTAACGCCCTTTTCAGTGTTTCTGGAGAATCTGCTTTATGGCCTTTACACTCTTTTGTGGAGTCACAGTGCTGGGGTTTATATGGATTTACTTGATATGTTTGTTTATTGCTAATCATTTGTGGGGATAGAGGAGGTTGATCTGGATTAAGGCTATTGCTTCCACTGATAGGGACTGTCTCCCAGCCCTGAGGAGCGAAGGAAAGGTTGAGAGGGGCCTCTGGCCACATCAGCTGTTCTGGAAGCAAAACCTTTGGGAAAATCATAAGCAATAATTGAATTTTTGAGCTGAATCAAACTTTCAAGATCATCTGACAAGATTGTTAATGCCTTAAATTTATATAGCACTTCATAGTTTATGAAACAACTAGATGTGACTCATTCCTCTCATTTTAGGGGTAGAACTCCTTGTTTATTTAAGAAAATCCTGCCAACTGCAAAGTAGACTTGTTAATTCCTTAGATGTGAGAATGGTACCAGGGTTAAGTAGGAATGTTCTAATTTTTAGGAGATGAATAACAAAATATTTAGAAGGGGAAGTGTCATAATGTTTGAAACTTTAAAATATATAGCAGGGTGTTTTTTTGTTTGGTTGTTTGTTTGTTTTTGTTTTTTGAGATAGGATCTTGCTATGTCGTATAGGCTGGCCTTGAACTCACTATATAGCCCAGGCTGGCCCCAAGCTAGCAGCAATCCTCCTGCTTCAACCTCCCAAGTGCAGAGAATTTAGACATGTACCACCACGCCCAGTAGAAATGGCACAGCACAGTGATGGTGAAACTTTTAGAGACCCAGTGCCCAAATTACCACCCTAAGCCCACTTATTTATCCCAAAGTGCTATCTTACAATTAAACCTGAATACTGAGGCTTTATCTTAGGAAAAATAACTGTTTGTTGCTTGGCTGCTGGGGTGACCTGGCTCTCATGTCAATAGAGAGGGCTCTGTGTGCCCATGGTAGCACATGTGCCATAGGTTCACCACCTCTCATAACATTTTAAAAGATACAAATAGGGGCTAGGAGGATGAGGAATTTTTGCTTAATGAGTCCAGAGCTTCTGTTTGGAATAATGAAAATTTTCTGAAGATGAATGGAGGCACAACATGGTGAAGGGTGCTAATGCCACTGAAATGTACCCTTAAAAATGGTTAGAATGGTAAATATTATCATATGTATATTTTACTGCAAATATATACATGTGAGGAAAGAGCAAGAGATGCTTTAGCTGCTCCGTATATTGAAAAAATATTTGTAATAAAATACAGGGAAGAAAAGAAACTCTTAATGTGCACAGGCTTATGGAGAAATGGACATATAACTGTCTGTGGCAGAAAAAAACTGTAGCAGTGGTGAGTTGTAGGCTCCAAGAGAGTGTGGAAGATTGGATAACAGTCATGAAGAGGAAGAGATAGCTGAGTCACAGTTGGGCTTTGTTACTGTGTTGGTAGATAAGACGGCAGAGCTGAGCCCATTGTCTATTATGGCTGATTAGACAAATTGGAGTGGGTAATAGGAAGGTTGTCACCTGCAGGGTACTTAGGTTGCAACATAACTCAGCCATAGCTCAAGGGTTCTCAGCTACTCAGAGGCAAACTGTACACTTTTTGTCTCACACCTCCTAAAAGTCATCATGGCAAAATGAATGGATGGAGCAGAGAAACAGATGTACTGGAACTCTGATTAGTTCATTTAGATTAACTTTGTGTCACCCAACTCCACTCCCCGCCCCCCCCCGAATGGAACTAGCGCCATTGCCCTTGTGAGTCAGGCAGTGGAACCACTGAGCCAAATCCCCGGCCCCCAACTCCACTCTTAAAGTCATCAAAACATGCATCCTCTAGGTGGGAGTCGGGAAACATCAGTTGGAAGGACCTGTGATTCACTCACCCAGCCCAACCTGTGTGTGTGATGTGTTGAGCATTGGAGGCTTAGCTGGTGAAGAGGAGAGCGGACCTGGCCCTTCACAAAGGCCCTCCAGATGTTCCTGCCTGGAGTATGAAGGTGCCATCAATCTCATTGCTAGCAGAGCATTAGATTGTGGTCCAACCCATAACCACAGGATGAACAGCATGTGGAACAGTGGGGACTACTTCATCCCTTCTCTTTCTTTGCTAGATCTGTCCAGCTTCAGACAAAAAGGCTCTTGACCCTCCCTGTGCACAAGGGGAGGGGAACAGAAACTTAATTTTCATTTCCTCTTGACCAGCATTTGTCTGTCAGCATTCATCACCACAAAGGATAAAAGCCACCAAGAGAATGAAGCAAATGGGTTGGGGTGAAGAGAGGATGAAACAAGAATTCAGTGGTGAAGGAAGAGGACCAATATAGTATAGAGAAGAGCTGGCCAGAATGAAACTTTGGAGACTCTCTTGAATCTGGAACTTCATCTTGAAAATCAAATCCTTTTCCAAGTCATGTTTAATCACCATGTTCAAAAGTAGTCGAGTGTGGGTCCAATAGAAATCAGGCTGTGCATACCACAGTGACATATGTGCACCCATGTTTATAGCAGCACAGTTTGTAACAGCTAAAACTTTGAAACAGCCCAACTGCCCATCAACTGGAGACTGGATAAAGAAGATGTGGTTTCTCTACAAAATGGAGTACTACTCAGTCATAAAGAATGAGAAACTAGAGACATTTACAGTTACATGGATGCACATTGAGGCCATATGCTTAAGTGAAATAAATAGGACACAATTGAGTAAATACCGAATAGTTTCTCTGATGTGAGAAGCTGAAAGTGTAAATAAGGATTAAAATGTATAATAGATAATGTGAAATGGGGAGAAAACTTGCAAAGGGGAAGGGAAAGTGGGAAGGGTAGGGGAAAGGAAAGAAGGGAAAAGAAAAAATATGAGAAAAGAAAAAATGGAAATAAAGTTTTTGTAAATAAGGAAGGGTAGAGGGGGTGAAGGGAGGGCAGGGGTAAGAGAAAAAATGAGAACCAAAACCTGTCATGTAAAGGTACAAGATCCCAATGATGAATGTAACTGTACTGTCTACCTAAAAAGTGCCAATAAACTCAATGAAAAAATAAAGCAATCAGGCTATGAGTGAGGGCTGATGCAGTGCAGGTATATCATGAATATAGGTTGGAAATTGGATAAACTAGGAAGGCCAGAATGTTGGAGATTTTTTGGTCATTTAATTTGCTTCTTAATTTCGCACATAAGTGAACTGAAACTGAGAGGAAGAAACTTACTCAAGGCCACCCAGCTAATTAGTCCAGGTAGAGCCTATGAATCTTAATCCAGTCCTTTTTAAATAAATTATAATGCACATTGTACTGGCACACAAACCTCACCCCAACTGAGAGTTATTTTTCTCTCTAACACTTTTGCAAGGCAGCCCTCATTGAAAGTCAGTCTTGGAAGAGCCTCCCCATTCCTCTTCTCTGTCTTACCATAGCAAGATGGCCAAGCTCTGGAGTCAGGCCCAGGCCAAGGTCCAGTAGGTCTTTTCTCTCTGAAGCCTACTCCCCTTCCCTTTCCTTTGTCACCAGAGGCTTACTGGAAAGGCCATTCCAAAATGAAGATAATGTGTGTAAAGTTCTAGTTAGCAGCTAGCCTCTGACTAACTACTGGCTTGGCCATCTCCCTGGTATGTCTGAGACTCTTGTTTTGTGTTGCATCGAGCCCAACTCCTCTAACCTTTGACTCTGAGCACAAGAGGCAACAGATTCTTCCCCAAGGTCCACCCTCCCCCCATCTTCCAGGGCCACAGGATTGCTGAAGAGGAAGAGGCAGGAAGTACACCTTGGGACAGGACTAAAACAGGCCGAAACTCAGAGTAGGAGGGGCCTTAATCCATTTCTAATGTATAGATAGGGAAACTGAGGATCACTATTAGAGTACCAAAGCTTAGTTTTCATCTTTTAGAGCAGAGCAAGAGGGAACAGGGTCTCCAAAGATCTTGCCTGGGTAGGAATACTAACACTATTGGGTAGAGAGGTTAAGTGGCGGGTTGTGCAGAGTGGAGTCCAAGGAAAAAGTTGGAGGATACAAAAGACACGCATTATGTTCACCATGGAATAAAGCACAGTAAAAACAAGTTGTAAAATTGGTGATGTAAAGAGGATTTAGAAAATAACTCTTTTGAAAAGAAACTTGCGTCTTCATCTCAGCTTCACCGCATAGCTTCGCACTGGCCTGGTGGCCCAGCCAGGTTCTCCATTATCCCTATCCATAGACACAGCCTGCTCATGCTTTGAAACCAGTGAGGGTGGGATTCTAGCAAGTCCTCAGCATCTCACTCTCACTGAACCTCAATGTGGAAGAGGAGGAGAGTTATTTACTGTAGTCAGCTACAAGCTGAACATACAGTTTTACAGGCTATGAACTGCACAAGGGGATGTGGCCAAGAGCATAAATGAGAGTGAAATCCAGTCTATGCTCTGCTCACTGAGCCATGTGCCCTAGTGCTGAAGTAAGTCCAACTGGATGAAATGGTTCATCTTTAATCTCACATAGCCATATTGCTCATGGGGCCATATTCATCCAGGACAGCTTCTTCTAAGCTTTTTGCACAAAGGCCCTGAAGAGATTACTTGAGGCTTGGTTACCATTAGCCATGAGCTCCAGTGCCTCCAAGTGATCCCTATGGAGGCTCTCCCCATCCCTGAGTATCCCCTGGACTCAGGCTGAGGTTTTCAGTTCTTGACAGCCACCTTCTGAGTGCAGAGAATCCAACGAGGCAGGTCCCTTAGGGTCTGGGGCTCACTCTCATGACAACTCCAAATATCTGAGCTCTCTCAGCCATGGATTTTCTGCCCTTGTGCTCTGCCCATCTGTTTGGCTTAGCCACCACATCTTGGATGTCCAGTTTTCTTCCTGTGGACTTGTGACAACTGTTTGTCTGAGTCATGGCTCTGACTGCTGTGTCCCTTGTTTCTGTGCCATGCCCCTCTGCAGTCAGCTATCACAGCCAGGACATATCCTCAGCCCTGGCCTGTAGGGCCTGTAGGGCCCCAGTACACAGGTGGTAGGGGTGGTCTTGCTTCCTGTCTACCTACCTGGATGGAGATTGGTGTTTTGCACTGCCAGTGTACATATACATTGGGTGTGCAAAGGTGACCATTGCCAGGGACTCTTAGCTGGAGAGCTTTGTCTTATCCAGAGTGCCGACCACCAGACACCCACTCATCCTTCCTGGGCTGTAGGGGAGGGGCTGTAACAACGCCAGGAACAACCTATAGAAGTCTGCCTGGTATGAGGGGGAGTAAGGGGACAGGTCAGTACTTGGGATCCAAGTAGCTCCTTCGGCTATGCTTAAAGCCACTCCACTCCTGACAGCATGGACCCAGGTTTTCAAATGTGCTCACTGGGCTGTCCCTGAAGCCAACTAATCACATTGTTAGAAAGGTCTGAATCAAATTGCACAACAGAATACAACTGGGAAAGTAAAGAGCCTCGGGTCAGGGCTAGCACTGGACCATTAGGGTGAGGGTAAGGGGTAGGAGAGAGCCAGGTTTCCTAAACCACTTCATTTTGAAAGAGGGGCTAGGACCTTCTCAGCTAAGCCTATGCAAGGGAGGACTAGCAAAAGGCCTTGAATAAAGAAGAATCTCCCTCTCTGCCTCCTTCCTCCTCCTTAAACCCCAGAGCTGGAAGGAGCCAGCCAGTGGAAGAATCAGAGAGGAAAGCAAGCAGAGGGCCTGCCATCAATCTCCTGCCCTGACAAGCTATGTCATCACTGGCTCCAGCTGGCTCCCTGGAGGGAGAGGGGCAGGAGCTTGAAGTGGGACTTGGCCAGGAGGAGCCAGGGAAAAAGAGACAGGAGTCTTCGAGCCAGAATCTGTTCCAGTGCTGAAAGCCATTGTGCCCATCCCAGGGTGGCCAAAAACGGAGCAGCCCAGTAACCCAGGGTTCTTTAGGAAGTATATAGACCAGAGAAGGTCTACCTCCATGTGGATCCTGGACAGGCAGCTGAGCTTTATAGAGTCTGTAGCAGTCTCTGTTGCCTCCAAGGACTGGAAGTTGCTGGATTTCCCAGTGTTTGCTTCACCACCACCTTCTACCTCCAGGACTTCTAAAAACTCAGTCAACCTCTCAGAGGTGGGTATAAATCCCAAAGCATCCCATTAGCTAATGAGAGAGGCCAAAGATCTGGCCATGCCAAGATGTGAGATTTAGGAAACGGAGAGGACCCCAGATTTTGTCCTCAGTCAGAAATGTCTGCTTTCTGGTTCTTCTGGACTTTCTTAGAAGAACCACACACCCTAAAAGAATCTTCCCACTTAGTGACACCAGTGGGCTAAGCCAACCAAGTAATTTGTAAGGAGAAGAAGGGGAAGGAGCTCTGAAGTAGAGGTGAGCTGTTTGTGCATGGAGCTTGGGTTGCTCTGCTGGTGAGGCAGTTCTTCAGGAAACTGGAGGAAGGGCTGTGTGGGTCTTTTAAGCAGACCCACTGCAGAACTTTTCAGTTGGGGTTTTCTTTGTGGGAAGTGGGGTGGATGGGACAAGGTTGCTGATGCAGAGGAGATAGTTCCCAAACAAGCATCTCTCAGGTATTGAGAATTCTGGGCCAAATTAAACGTTTTAGTGCTGTTCAGATTCCGTGGTTGTTTACATTTTGTTCAGCCATGTTAGAAAGATGCCAGCTTCTTCCTAAATTTAATTAGTTTACTGTGACCAGTGAGAAAGGTATCTGTGAAGCTCTGAAAGGTTTCAGCACATTAATAGGTTTCCTGTTGTCGTTTCCATTGAGCTCAATTCAAGCTCCTGCCCCTGAGTAAATTATCCTGGGAAATGGGAGCTGTGACCACCCTGTCCCTGCTGATAACCACTGGGGTCTAACCTTATCCCCCTTAAATCAGGCCATTGTCCCAGTGCCAGGGGCAAGAGTGGAGGGGAACAGGGGGATAGGGGAAAGGGAACGCTTCTTCGTTGCTTGGTTCTATCTCACTTAATGATTTTCCCACGAAGAGCACTCATTTGTCACCTTTAGCTTCAGGAGGTGAGACAGGTTGACCCATCCCTCAGGCCTGGGCCTGTAAAAACCAGGGATTTGGCACCTTCAATCTGCAATTCTGTGCCTTTCCCTTTTCTGGCTGTAGCTAAACTGCTGCTGCTAAAATGCTGACTCCTACCTCACCCATGATGTAGTGAGCTTTTAACTGGTAGCTTGGCCTGTGATGCTTACTTTTTTCAGAGCTGCATAAAATGCTGGAGGAGTAAAGAGCTGGGAGGGACCTGGAGAAGTAGAGAGTGAGGCACTATGGTTGGATGTGAAAAAAGCCTCAGGAAGTTGGATCTTTACTGGGTGCCATCTCTAGTGGCCCCATAGTATGGGCCTAGGTGTTCCAGATATTTCTAAGATGTGGATCTCTAGTAATAAGCTTCATGGGTACCTACTCACATGGCAACCATCTACATGGTGTGCTTTGAAGACCTCCCCAGGTTCCTTTTGGCCATAAAATATTTTCTTCATGATTTGCCATGATCCCTGAAAATTATTGCTGCAAGTCAGGGCACTGTCCTCAAAAATACCTGTAAAAATGTACATTTTTGTTTTGTCTGAGAAAGTTCATATATCAGGTTCATTGGCTTTTACCTTTCAAAGAGTAGGTTGGCAGAGAAATGGGATCCAGGGCAAATATGTCCGGTGGGAAAGAGAGAAAGTATATCTGCATCAAAGTGAAGCACTATGGGCTAATTCAGTTGGGAGTCACAACTGCTCCAGCTGGAGGGAGAACCGAACAACCAAGAGGAGAGAAACAAATGGCATCAGTTATCCCTGTAATCTAGACATCCATAGGATCTCCCACGCCTTTCAGATGTAAGATTCCTTCAAGACCCCACACCCATTTATAGATTGCTCCATTCCCAGAGACAACTTCCATTCTCCTTGACCCCCACACAACCCCAGGCTACAAGTGCCTAGTTCTAAGAGAGTTCCATCGTGGTTCTAAAAACTTGGCTGCCTATCAGAATCACTTGGGAAACTTTTAAAGAGCATTGTTGTTGGGCAGCACCCCAGACCAATTGTAGCAGAGTCTCTTTGGGAGGCTCTGCGGACATTTGGAGCTGATAAAAGCTTCCCCAGGTGATTTTAATCTGCAGCCAGCGTTAAGAAGTATGGGTTTCTACAATGAATGTTATCATTACAGACTGCAAACAGGTACTAATAAAAAATGTTTAAAATAAAAAAAGAAGTGTGGGTTTAAATGGTTTACTTGTTGCATCTTTTTATGTCTGCCAGAATGTGGGGCTTCATCTTCCTTAAATCCACCCAAATAATCCTTTATCCAAGGAAACAAATGTAGAAGGCCTTTGAGGAGACAGAGGATTTACCTCCTGGCAGTACAAATAACTGAATGAGAGTTAGGAATCCCAGGCTTAAAAAGTCCCTTGGTCATTTTCTTAGTCAGGCTCCAGCCACTCATTCTGTTCTTCAGTTCCTCTTTCTAGTCTATTCCTCTCCTCTGTACTCTTTCTGGAACCCCAAAGTCCTGTTCAGTGTTATTACACAGCATTAAGCTCTGTCCTCATTTGCCTTGTCCCCTGCCTACCCATGTAGTCAAGGCAAGCAGCTTATGGAAATATTTTCCTAAAAGCAGTCCCAGTTCCCTCTGTAAGAAGGATTTTGGTGCCAGCTGGTGAAAGGATTGAAATTTCACCCCTGTTCAATGTGGTTTTGACAAGGACCCTGAATGACCTCATCATTACATCTCCATTGGCTCTGAGAACCATCACAGACACATGCTCTGCTATTTCTATCCAAAGAATCAGGGCCCAGATCCTGCAGAGGAGACCCAAATTTGGCAAAGTGTTTGGAGAGTGACTGTCTGTATCCACTTAAGGGAATCTTTGTATACTTGTGGGTGGCTAGCCCTTATGGCTAATACTCAAATCTGGCCCATTTGCAGACCAGCAGGACTTTCCCAAGTGCAGAGAAAAACATGCTTGATTCATGACCTAGAAAAATTAGCAATACTATTATACAAAAATACCCTATGATACAAATGTGCCATTTTATTCAGTAGATACTTACTGTGTACTGTTATATTCTAGCTGTTGGGCTAAGTGCTTTGGATTTGGTGGTGATCCGAACCTGCACACCTGGTATTAATAGTCTGGTGGGTTTTATTAATTTCTTTTCTAAACCCCTCTGCTTGAACTAAAATGCACTAAGCAACAAAACACTTTAAGCCCTAAATCAAGATTTTTGGTGCATTGGAAATTCTCCTCAGCCAATAGGTCCATTCTGTATATTGGCCTGCACACAGTATTTCCATGTGTGTGTGAAGTGGTTGTATGTGGAAAGGCTCATGGTAGGTATATAAGCCTTTTGTAGGCATGTGCATGATTCTCAAACTGAACTGTGAGGACACCTTTAGCCCCAACTTTCTTCCCAGTGCCATGTCAAACTCTTAGATACTGGATCACTAGCTTGTTAGTTGACAGCTATTGGCACTTACAGTAGACCAGGCACTGGGCTTGCTGCTTCATATACATCATCTCATTTCACCCTAACTGTGGGGAGGTAGATAGTACTGCTATCTGTGTTTTACAGCTGAGGAAACTGACCACCTACTATTAGATATTGAGGTCAGGATCCAAACCCAGGACTATGTAACCTGAGTGCCTTTCAAAGCACACCACACTCTGATGCCAAGCTGCAAAGCAGGGCTGAAGTAAAGCAAGCTCCTTCATCATCAATAACAACATCACTACTATGTCATCATGATCATTGTCCTCGTATCATCATATTAGCCATACTTTGTCGAGACCTCACTTTGCACCAAGCATTGCACTAAAATACCTTTAATTATAAATAATTATATTGATACCATTTAGAAGTTACTGAGCTCTTATTGTGTCAGACACTGTTCTAAACCTCTTACAAGGATTACCCTCACCATTTCTCACCATATTTCTAGGAGATAGGTACTATTCTCAGCCCCATTTTAGAGAAGACAAAATTGAGGTTTAATGGGCTAATTTTAATCCATGACCTCACAGCCAGTGATCAGCAAGAGCCAGGATGCGATCTCTTCTGACTTCAGAGCCTTACCTCCTCTACTGTACTGCATAGGAGGTTTCTACCAGCAGAGAAGCTTCCATTTCTCTCCTTTTTCCCCTTTTGGGAATCCTGTCTGACACTGCCTTCTATCACTGGTAAGCTCTCAGACATATCTGTTAACTGCTATAGAGGATGGAGCAGGAGGAAACCATGTGTGTGATCAGATGCCTTCCTGATGAACTGTCCACCCAGATCCTCTCTATCCAGCAGCCAATATCATAAGAATAAAGAATCTTCTCCGAAAGAGCCTCTTGGCCAAACAATTTGTAGGCAAAACTTGGAAAAATACAGTAGCTGAGCTGAGAAATGTATAAGCAGAGGCCAGAAGAATAAGATTACTCTTCTGTTGATGTTTTCTTCCTCCACGTTACACATTACAGGACACACTGACCACTAGCATCTCTTACTGACACTTTCTTCTTCCTTCTAAAGTGAGTCCCTCACCTCCTGTCTAGTTTCAGTGTTATTAGCTAATCATCTTACATTACTCTTTTGAAAATACAAGCTCCTCTGTGCTCCACATCTCTTCACTTTTCCCTGCTCCTGTTTCAGCTCAGCCACAGTAAGGTTGTAAAGCAGTTTGGAAAGTAGTGAGTGTGGCAGGATGGCAAATACAGTTTTGATTTTTGTTTTTGTATTTTGCTGTCATTGAGCTTTGAAATGCAGTGGTAATTTACAAGCCGGCATACCTTTTTATCTACAGATCTCTTAACTAGCTGTAGATGAGGTGTGTGGCCATGACTCAAAATGTGTAGTTAAAGTAAAGTCACTCCAGGTGGAGCAGTATTCGCTTCACCAACATTTCATGAGAATCACGAATTTCCAAGAGAACATTTAGAGCTTTAACATTTAGAGGGTTGGCAGGGCAGGCATCACCTTTGTTCCTTTGAAATGCAGAATCTCAAGCCTCCACCCAAGACTTTCACAGGCAGACTTCGTATTGTAATAAGATTCTCGGAGGATTTGTATGCATGTTAAATGTTGAGAAATACCAATTCAGGATACACATTTTTCAAACTTTTGTCCATGAAACCCCTTTATACAGCTTCTTATAAGACAAATGTTCACCCAAACATACGTTGGAGAAATACCAAGGCTAGAAGCCCTTCATAAAATTTTTTATTGTTCAGTAACTCTAAAGAAAAACATTAGCCAAAGCAGCATTTATAAATTGGGGGACTGATACATTATATATAACCGAAAGACTCATTTTATAGAAGTTTCAAGTCTTTTAAATCTTGTGTTACCAGAAATCCTTCCCATACCACCTTGCTCCCAATTAACTCATTTCCTGGGGCATTTTCAAGACTTGGTAACTTCTGTGTTTCTTGGTCTATTCTCTGGCCTAGATCAACATGCTTGTTTCTTAAACTCAAGAGCTTCTCCAGAGTAGTAGAGTACAGGATCCAAGCATCCAAAGAATGTTCTATGGTCCCCTGCTGTCCGACATTATAAAGGCAATTTTATAGAAACTCAACAACTTTTCAGTCCGGTGTGTTCTGTTCATTTAAGCTGTCATTTTTTTTTTTTTTTTAGGCATTTAAGCTATTATACCAAACATCAAAATAACACTAGTTATTTTGTATTCAGATCTTGCAACTCATTTGGGGGCCTCATTAATATTTTAGAAGAAAAATTTCATTGTTTTGCATTCATGTTTATAATTTTCAAGAATGTTGCTGCATTGCATTTATAAACTTGTTCTTTATTTAGGCTCAGGGCCCCATTTTTTCCCCACAGAGAAACATGTCTCCAATTTTATGTTAGAAACTGAATGGAAAATAGGCTTTGGTATGTGTAAATTGGATTTGCAAGAAACTTGTCCAGCATGCAACTGTTCTGTACAGTAAGGTGCTGCCATGCCCATACTCTGGTTAGGACACAAGCAAAGCTCTCAGCAAGGTGTCTTGGCATTTGTCATCAGGTACCTTCTCAGTCAACCCTTTTTGTGGCTGGCTAGGATTGTCTGTTCAGAGTACCCATAGAGGAGGTGAGATGAGCCAGTAGGAGGATACCTAGAGATGTGTAAAAGCAAGAAAAAATACACCCCTGGACTTCTAGGTCCGGCGGGCCTGTCAACGAACCCCAGAGGATGCCTGTTGTGGTTTAGAATGGTACCTCCTGGCCACTCCCACACTCTCATCAAAGCAGAAGCAACAGAGTATGAGGGGAAGAGATGACAGAAACACTTTCTCACACTGTATCAGGAGATACAAGGCTTTGATTTATTTATCACTTGCTCACTGATGCTAGAGATGCTATGGTTCAGAGTCCCATCAGTGTAAAGCTGAATACAAACCCACGTGGAAAAGGTAGCCATTGATGGCAATAGTTCCCATCCTTTCTAATTTTCAGTATTCAATTGTAATATTTAATATTCATGACACAGCCCACAGTACTGAATCTAATTTTTTTTTCTGCTGACAGTTGATGTAGAGCAAAAAATCCACAGGCCTTGCAGCAGACCAAAAGCACATAGGCTGATCTCTGTAACTTGTACCTGGGTGGGAACACATAAGAGCAGCTACCATTTCTAGAGCATTTACTATATTCCAGGCATTGGGCTTAGCACTTTATGTGCTTGATCTCATTTAATCCTCACAATGCCTTGTCACCATTTATAGATAAGGAAGGTGAGGCTCAGAGAAGTGGGCAACTTACCCAAAATCACACAGAGATAAAACTCAGAGGCAAGCCCCAAGCTGTGGAACTCCCAAACTGTACTCCATTACTCAGTCTGGAGGACAGGCTTTGATAACCAAAAGCACTACAGAAGCCTCAAATTATGAAAGGACAAATGGACTCCTTAAACAAGTGAAAGGAAAGACTAAGGGCTTGAGGATTAGCAGACACAAGCATTTGCCTCATCCTTTTTCCAAGGGACAGTCCTGCCTGCAAGCAAGTGAGCTTAAAGTGGCCCGTGTAGACCACTTGGACATTTAACAACAGAGCCTACTCCCCACATGCAACCATTTATATACATTGTCAAAGGCAAATTCTTCCAGCAGTGTTGGCATTGTTCACAGTCCTTATGCCAGGTACACTCCATCTATAGGCCTTTGCACATGTGACTCCTTCTACCTAGCAGGCTCTTCTATAGCAGCATGGCCCACTTTCCTCTTTCAGCACTTTGCTATTATCACAATCTCAGTGGCACCTTCCCTGACCATCCTATTTAAAAGTGCAAACTCCCACCCATACCCAAACTTGCATTCTCTTTCCTTGCTTTTCCTCCAAGGCACTTATTTTTCTCAATTATCCTATAACTTTATCTATTAATTTGTTTATTGTCTGTGTCTACTCACAAGAATGAAAGCTCCAGGAGGACATGGGCTTTCATCTGTTTTGTTCACTCTGATGTCAAGACCAGTGTATGGCATGTTGTAGGAGCTCAGGAAATATTTATGTAATGAATGATTGAATATGAAGGTAGTTTTTAGACAAAGCTTCCCACCCCTGAAATATCTACAGAGACACGCAAGGCATTGGAGATCAAATAAAAGGTGAGCAGTTAAGGGAATGCACAACTTCATGGGTCACAAGACATGCAGTGAAAGTATTCTGCATACAAAATGCTCATGGTTCTCAATCCGGTGAAAACCAAAGACCCACTTTCTAGATGATTCTTTTTTTTTTTTTTTTTTTTTTTTTTTTTTTACCAAAGAAGAGAGTGAACTCAGGACCTTGCGCTTGCCAGGCAGGCGGCAGAGCCACTGAGCTAAATCCCCAGCCCTCTAAATGCTTCTTGACAGCAATTTTACTTAGTGTCCATTGATGAATACATAATAACCATGAATTAATCTGATTGTAGTCATATTTAAAATGAATGTAAATTTTTGATAAATATGATGACATCTGCCTAACATTTGGAAAACATTTATACGTACATCTGTGAAATGTTTCCAGATAAACACTTAAGTGCCTAGTCTCAAGCATCTGTCATTCAGAGTTTGATTTCCAGCATTGCAACTTTTTACCAATATGAAGCTTGGATAAGTTGCTCAAGCCATTGACTCAGTGTTCTCATCTGCAAAAGGGGGCTAGTGAAAATATCAACCTCAAAGTTGTTATAAAGATTCAATTAAATACTTCATGCAATGCTCATGTAAGGTGGCTGGCATATACCAAATTCTCCCCAAAGTGGGAGCAACATCATCACTATCATCATGAGTTACTATTTGACTCTTCAAACAATGCTTCTAGGTGCCTAGATTTGCATCCCTCTTGCAGTACCCCCTGGATCCTAATCCTGCCGTTCTGGGACCCAGTACAGCAAAGGTTAAGCACCATTGGCAGTCCAAGAAAATGAGTTGGGCCCTAGGTGGCTTGGGGCATGTACATGGTGAGAATGGGAAGGGAAACCAGAGTGAGAATGGCCATAGGCATCATCTTAGAATAATGGCTTGATGTACACATTCACAAAGGAAGCCAGCAGCTGCACAGGAGGTTTTGCAACACATTTTAAAGCCTGACTTAGGTAAAATTTGCTCAGGAAGACAGATAAAGATAGTTATTACTGAATGATCTTGGTGGCAAGTATCTTATCACCTTGAAGTGTTAAGCTCTTCACCCATGGTGAGGCTGCTCTGATTATAACCCTGTCTGGGCTTGCATTCCAGAAAGAATTCTGAGTTCCAGGTGGTAGCACATTAGTGGGAGGTTGGATCTGGGTGATGTGACCAGTTCTCTGCAGTATTTCCCTGCTCATCCCATACCCCAAATGGAGATTCAAGAAAGCTGATCTGCAGGACTGCAGCTCAAAGAGGAACCATTGAGATCCTGGAGGGTGCTAAGCTGAGTAGCAGCAGTGGGTAGCCAGTGGACAAAAATGCTTTCCTCTCTTACTTCATTGTTGTGCTCTTCAGAGCGCGAAGCACAAGGTGGATTAACCAGGGAGCTCAGTGAACCCTGATGGTTCAAGAGATCAAACAAGGAGGTCAAGGATGGAGCTCAGCATGGAGTAGGGAGAAGTGGCCACCCCCTGAGGTTCCACATTATTAGACAGGAACTAGTCCACCCATGGAGAGAGCACACAAGCTGTGCTCATAGGCTGACTGGTTTGATGAGTACATTATGTGATTTTTTTTTCTTTGCTCAAAATGGGCAATAGAGCCAATTAAACTTCACCTTCCCAGGGAAGAAGCAGGAAACTCCAGTTTTTGGTTTTATGTTAAGAAGCGGATCTTCTGGAAAAATAAGACTTTAGTGGCACTTGGCAATATGCCACAAAGAGGCTGCTTCTTCCTGAACTTTCTTGTGCTGGGCCTAAACTCCTGTGCAAGTAGAAATTTGCGTCCTCAAACCAAGGACCTTAAAAGATAGTTTGTCAACCTTGTGCACATTGGCTGCTCCCCTCCCCATTTCTCCAGGAAGCCTTGACTCCATTCTCCTCACCATTCGGTGGACCATTTGTAATTGTTCAGTCCCCTTTTGGATCTGATGGGGAGTTCTGCTCAGTGGCCTCATTTGCATAGACAGATGAAGACCAGCATCTGTCTTAGCACCTGAAGCCAAGGATCTGCAGCAGGGACCAGCAACCTTCTGGGCCAATACCCTGGATATTGGATTCAAAATTGACAGTGTCAAATTGGAGCTAATTTGCATAGAGTTATCAGCTTAATTACTGCAATGTCTCCAGGAACTTAAAAATCCTTGAATTCTTACACAACCAGAATGCTCAAAGTCTGTTGCTATGAAACTTGGAGTGTACATTACCATGAATACCATTAATCTGTTCACTAGGAGGTTAATTTGCAATTTGTTGGCAAATCACATGTGGGTCTTATAGCAAGAGTGTGGGTAGTGTTTTCCTGCCAACATGTGGCTCTGCCTCTGTTTCTGGATACGCATCTGTATACTTGTATGTGTACTTGTGTATGTGCGCACCCACATTCATGTGCCTGCATTTACACACGGCATTGGGATTATCAGACTATGGGAACTCGCGTTCTGGGTCTTAACTGCTCCCCAATCTCACCTGGCTGATCTGGCATACCCTGGAACCTAGGGCATGTGTTCTCAAAGTTGGAGAGCTGCTGTGCGAAGAACTTTTCAGCCCAGTGCCAGTTAGCTTATGAGATGTCACCTCCTTCTGAGACAGGATTGCAAGATATCCATTAATGCCTCAAAATCACCTAGCATTTTGGGAAGGTGTGCTTTCCTATTAATGGCTCTCAAGTTGTTATTTGCATTGCAGGCAGACTGCTTCTGGCAAAGGAACTCACATTCTCCAGAAGAGAAAACAAGATCAAGAAGTTTCCATCAGATAGCATAGGATAGACATGGTGAACAGGAATACAGTATATTGGGTAGGATTAGGAGGAAATGACTGCTGAGCAGGCCTGAAAGCACTCCATGGCTACCCTGTATTACTGTTAACAGAAGGGACAGTGTTGGAAGTACAAACTTCCCCCAGCTGCATTAGCCTGATCATCCACAAAGGACTAGTACTTAGAACAGTTTGAGGAAAATCCCCTCCTGGTTTAGGGGACAGGCTGTGGGGTAATACTGCAGGTGCATTGGAACCCCATTCATCCAGAAATAGCTCCCTAGTATCCCCTTTGGGTGCAGGCATGGGAGACTTAAATATGCTTTCTAGGAAGGAATATCTAGTGGGAGAGCAACACCTGAAGGGAACAGGGCCATAAAACATTGAACTTTTGATTATCAGACAGGATCTCCAGGAAATTATCATTTATTTGAGGATACCCTGAAAAGCCTATGGTGCAGGAAGCATGTGGATCCATCACAGTGAGGGGCTGTTCAAAGGAGTAGGGGTAATGAAAGGAGGAGTAGTATGATAAAAGTGGGGAAAAACTCCAAAAATACTCCTGCTCACTGACCCTACAAGAGGGTTAAAACAGCTCTGGGAGAGGTGCAGAGAATTTATGAGGTGGGAAGAACTTGGAGTTTCCAATTAGAAGCAAAGTTAAGAGGGCTGCTGGAAGCTGAAGAATTCCCAGAAAGTGTAACTACGAAGGTACCCTCTAAATCTTTTCCTTTCCCAGCCCCCTTCCTCCCAGTTTATTCAAAGAGCATTTACCGAGTACTAAGTACCTAGTCCTGTGCCAGGCTGAGGATGTGGTAACAAAAAGGTCCCTCCTTGCCCTCAGTGAAAGCACATTCTAAAGGAGGGCAGTCTTTTAAATTAACTCTACCAAGGGAGACAGAGGAAGTTCAGAGTGAGTTGCCCAAACGAAGTGTCCCAGACTGAGTCCAGGATAAGTTGAAAGTTTCCAGGTAGACGGGATGGTAGAAGGCATTCTAGGTAAAGAAATAGCAAGCATGTAAAAGTATGGATGTAGAGCTGGGGATGTAGCTCAGCAGCACCGCACCTCCCTGACAAGCGCAAGATCCTGAGTTCAATCCCTGGTACTGAAAACAAAGAAGTATGGATTAAAGCCTGGTGTGATCCCCATGAGAAAAATAAGAATTCCTTCTTCCTAGAGTAGGAAATATCATTTTATACAATAAAAAATCACCAGCATCTCCATGTTTGGCTCTAGAAGAATACTATTTCAGAAGGAAGCAGCATCTGTAAGATTTCCCTTCCCCTAAAGCATTGGCCTATCACAGGAGTCATTTAATTTCCCATAGTTTTGTTTAGGTTAGGCTGAAACTTTCAGACAAAGCCGTATGTTGAAGACTAAGGGGTCACAAAACAAAAACTGACATGAAGAGTAATAGTTATGGAAATAGCTAACATCTGTTCAACACTTCCTCCTAGCCAGACATGTGTGTGTGTGTGTGTGTGTGTGTGTGTGTATGTGTATCCTCATAACAATCCCACGAAATAGACATGATAGTGACCTACTTTAACAATAATAATAATGGCATTGCTGCTATCACTAGATCTGTTTCACTGCTGAGGGCCTGGAAGTGAAAGTAGATAATCAATCTTAGAAGGTATAACTCAATCATCTTCCACTGCTGGGGACCCACTCTTCCTTCCCAATTCCTGGCCCGCCTGCCTCCATGGGCTAGAGACCATCTCTAATCCTGGCCACCTACAGTTGTGCTCAGACACTTGAGGGCCAGGTCAAAACAAGAGTGCCCACCATTTGCTCTCACCATGTTAACAAGGTGGTGAAGGGGAGGGGAGTGGAGGGATCAAATGAGCCAGTGTGCTCATTAGGGAAAGACCAGATGTAATGCCCAAGAACTATTCCATTCTCCTCATTATTCTTTTAATAAAACAGCAACACAGTAGTGCAAGTACAATGCTAAAATGGCAACTGACATTTTACCCTGCTGAGGATAAGAACAGAATGATGGGCACTGGGGCGACCTGAAGAGCTCACCCTTCATCCCAAAAGGTCACTACTACCCAGTTCCAGTTGTTCAGAGGGCCCTAAAGTCCCAGGCTTGCCAGAAATCTGGATTCTCAGAGAAATTTGAGGATTTTTAGATATTAACAATTAAAAAGCCTTTGAAACACTGTGCAGGACAAACAAAACACCCTTGCTTACCTAACTGGGTGACCTTTGGGTAAAGTAACTTAACCACGTGAACCTCAGTTTCCGAATATATAAAACATCAGTAACACTACCAATACTTGCTTTAGAAGAAATAAGGAAGGAATAAGGTCGTGTAACTGGAATGTCTGTCACACAGCAACTGATTAATACATGGTAACTGTTAGGATGATTATTATTCTTAGGAGTTTCAATCTCTTAAGGGAGAGCATCTCTTTTTAGTTGATTGACAGGAAAGTCTCTGCCCTTCACCTCTAGATGCAGCCCATGCCTTAATCAGGACAATTTAGCACCACTGTTGCAGGCAGAAGATGCTACAGATACACTTACAGGATTGGCAAGCATATGTATATGAGTAGTGCATTTCTTTGTACTCCTTCACACAGCACACTCGGTGCTAATGACTTAGAAAGCCAGTCCAAGGCTGACAAGGGACTGAGAAAGGACTTGTAGAATGCTTTCCTTCATGCAGAATGGAGGAAATAGAGCCAGGGAAGGCAAGCTAGGCCATAGTTCATATCCACTGTACCTTCTGTTCTTACTCGGAACTCCCAGCATTTTTAAAAAAGCTTTTGGCTAATATGCCAAATCATATTCTGTCAGTCTCCCCACCCCCTCTCTCCTTCTCAAATCTTCCTTTCAAGCAGTGCTTTTCACCCCTAGAATCACCGAGGAAGCTTCTAAAAATTGCCAATGCTGAGACCTGTCCCTCAGACCCTGTTACCCGGAAGTCAAATTGTATATGTATGTATGTGCTTTTCTGGGGACCCAGTGGGAGCCTCAGAGAGAAGTGAAGATGAGTAGTGTGAGCATGTGGGGAACTATGCAAAAGAGCTGTGGTTCTAGGCTCACTTAGCCCTCACACAGTTACGATCATGAAGATAGGTCTTCTCACCTCCCAAGCTTCAGTTCCCTTGCCTGTTCCACAGGGATCCTTCGTCATGCCTGCTTCATTTCCTCCAGTGTTGTGATCACGTAGTGAAGTACTTGTATCATATATAAGAAAGTACTCTGCGAAAGCCCAGCCCTCCTCTCCACAAGGAAGGGCCTGTTATTAGAAGGTTAAAGAGGGTGTGGGTGGGGAGGTAACAGAGGCAGCAGGGAGCAGTACTACATACTGAGAAAGGGCCATGAACGTTAAAAAAGCAGCTCACAAATGAGAGCAAATTAATACCAGGCCCCGCAAGAACAGAACATTTGCACCACAGGCGCAAAGAACCCATTGGAGAAGCCAGGCCTTAGCAGGGAGAAGGAAGTGGGATAGCAGAGGAAGGAGGAGAAGGGGCAAATGAGTGGGTTTTCAGTGTTAGGGAGCCTTGCTCTAGCTAAAGACAGAAGAGCAGGGCTCAGCCACAAAAGAGAAAATAGTGGCAAGTACACCAGGTGGACCTGCGGAGCAAATAGAAACACTTGACGTCCCTGAAGAAGGGAACCAGTGTATGTGGGGTGGGGGCTAACTTTAGGAACAAGTGTCCCTCCTACTTCAACACATTGAGCTTCATCTTTTGGCAACTAAATCCAGAGCACAAGGCAGAGGGCACCAGGGAATCTGCCACTAACTACAAAGCCAATCTCCTCCCAGAACCAGCTGCCTTCTTTTTCTTCATTCTGTAAAGTTCTCTCTCTCTCTCTCTCTCTCTCTCTCTCTCTCTCTCTCTC
>NW_022900951.1:83827997-83889667 GCF_012274545.1 Fukomys damarensis
CTCTCTCTCTCTCTCTCTTTCTTTTTTTTTTCTTCATTCTATAAAACAACCATGGGCCACTTGGCTCAGAGAATAGGAGTCAGGCATAGCTCAGTTCAGCTAAGCCCTTGACAAATCTTCAGAGAGAAATGAACTGGGAAAAAGGAAGGGCACTGAGTGATTGTAGAATCCTAGACTAGAGCAGCATTAAAAATGTAGTGTCTTAGTCACTTTCCCACTGCCGAGACAAAATACCTGACACCCATAATTTAAAGGAGGAGCGGGTTATTTGGGCTCACAATTTCAGTCATGGTCCATTGGCTCTGAGGCAGAAACAGGATGGCAGAAGGGCAGGGTGGAAGGAAAAGTGCTCAAACTGTGGCAAGCAGGAAGCAGAGAGTGGAGGGAGTAAGCAAGGAGGAAGATACACCCTCCTAGATCACACCCCCAAGGACCTAACTCTTCTGTTCAGCTTTCACCTCTTAACAGCATATGTAGCTACTAAACTCATCAGGGATGAGTCCACCGACGAGTATAGCACCTCCATGAATCTGTCACCTTCCAAACACAGGAAGCTCTGAAGGGGACGTTTTAGATCCAAACCATATTGTGTAGTACAGTCTGTATGGCAGGGACATTGACCAATCAGAATGAAGAGCCCCTAGAACTGGAGCAGTTTTCTAAAGGACCCCTACTGAGATAGGCATTAACTCTCTAGTTGTGGAACAGAAAGGAATGAGGAGTACCAGGACAGTTGGGGACACTGAGCATTTTGGAGCAGAAGCTGTTTACCGGTCACTAAGGTAGGAGAGTAACATTTGGACAAGTGGGATGATGGTACAGATTTTCCTTTGGGGTATGTCAGTCCTGATCCTGAGGCAGATGGAGTCAGTCCTAGAGGTCATAGAGAATTCACTACTGGAAACCTAAAGGGTCCTGTCTATAAGACAGGGTGTGGACAATGAGGAAAATCTCCCTTTGCTCCCATGCAAAGAGTGGGTCAGACACTGGCTGTGCTGTTGCATACAGCACAAAGCCTGTTCCCTTAGTGTCAACCTGTGTCTCACTGGCACGAATCTACAATGCCATGCTCAGTGTCCTGAAATCAGGACTCACACTTGAAACACATCAGTCTGTTTCAGTGCCAGAGAGCTCAGAATGTGACTATGTTAAAACAAGAAGGAACCCTGGAAATCAGCTAATCCACCGTCCTCTTTTGACGTATAGGGAAATTGAGGCCTAAAAAAGGAAATTGCATTGCCATGCATCTAATTAGTGCTACAGCTGGGAGGAGTGGAGCTAGCTAGGAGCTGTCTCTGCTCCTTGCCTGAGACAGTTGCCTTCTTTGCTGTTTCCCAAGTCTTCATTATATTTGAGGGAAAACACCAGAATATCCTCAGGGCCAGCCTTCCACATAGGTAAACATGGTGTGATCAAATGTTTCTTCTCAATTGCCTGTCACTGTGCCTAAAATTTTACCGTCAATGATTCATTCCTTTGGATCTTGAGGATTTCTGCTCTTTCAGAGGATATAGATGGGGAATTTATTAACAATCCCTAAGAGAAAGGCTTTACACATTAGACCCAGGTTATACAGTTGTGGGAGAGCAGTGGCACCTGCTTCAGGGAAGAAGATACAGGCCAGGAAGGATGGAAATCCAGAACAAGAATTTGAATCCAGGACTCCAGCCATCCTGGTGGGACACATAAAGAATATTTGCTATCCCCACATCCAAAGCTTCTATCAAGCCCTGGTTTGGGCACTCAAGAAACATTTTCCCCAGGAGACTACACTGTGACCCAGGAAACCTGAATCACCACCCTGTGGCTCATGCTGGGGAGAAGAGCAAGAGCGTGAAGGATAACACCAGGCTATCTGGAGTGGCCATGAGGGCTTTTTATTAAGAGGTGCAGTCTGGGTGAGACGGATGTGACAAGGGAATTTATAAAGACATTGAGAGGAGCTTCAGCCGCAAGAGGGATGGGCTCTGAGGTTGCCAAGGAAGGTTGGGTGTGGAATCTGTCTGTTCTGCACCTCCACCAGGGACCCGCTGGCTGCAGGTGCCCTGTGCCAAGGCCGGGATGCTTTGTGTTGTTCCCTCTAACTTCCATTCTCGATCTGCTCCAAATCTGTGTGGGGCAAGTTTGGACTCAGCTGTGGATCCCTTCTCTATTCCTCCATCAGTTCTAGTGTTTTTCTATCCAAGGTGCTTTGGGGTGAGAATATTGTGGGAAGGGAGAGGGAAAGTGAGGAGGCCAGTGGGTTTGTCTGGAAACGTTTTGCCTAACAAGAGCTTGTGTTTCCTTAGAGTGTGTGTTTGCAGGGTAAAGAGGGGTGCACCTGAGAATATGGGAACTTGTCTTGAAGCTGTGTTTGTCTAGCAAGTATAGTAGTCAGTCCTCCATATCCATGCATTTATATTCTTGGATTCAACTAACTACAGGTGGAAATACTACAAAGAAAATTGTGTTTGTGCTGAACATGTATAAACGTTTTTCTTGTCATTAGATCCTAAATAATACATCATGACAACTATTCATATAGCTTTTGCATTGCATTATGTATTTTAAGTAATCTAGAAATCATTTAATGTACACAGAAAGATATGCATAGGTTATATACAAATACTGCATCATTTTACATAAGGGACTTGAGAATCCTTGGATTTTCATTTCCATGGGAGTCCTGAAGCCAGTGTCCTACAGATGCCGAAGGATGGCTGCCCTGTACTTCAGATTGTAGGTATAACTGAGATGGCTCACGGGGTGAGCTGAAGAAGCTAAAGACATCCCCCCCCAAAAAAAAATCCTTACTAGTTCTGTTGTAGAGCTCAGCTATTTGGGAAAAACACAAAAACACCTCCCTCCAGCTTTCAATAAAAATAAAGCCTCCTCCCTTGTTGCCATCCTCTGCTGTCTGGCATGAGCCCTATGTTCATAAGGTGTGGGGACCTTAAGTGGTTTCTATCCAGACACCTGCTGCCCTGGGGTTGGATGGGCTCAGGTGGGAGGAGGAGGCTGCTAGGGCCAGGAATTAGAAACCCAGAGCCAAGACTGTCTCACCGGCTCCACTCAAGTCCCCAAAACAATCTCCCCAGCTTAAGGCCAGGTCATCACTAACCGATGTGATGGCACTGCTGAGGGAGAGCTATATTTCACAGAGCAGGAACTCCTGCCCAGGTGCAGGCTCAGTGATTCATGGAAGACGAAATTCAGTGCAATCAATTTGAGAGAGTCAGCCAGGATTTCTTTTAAGCTTTACTCCCTAGCATCCCCCTCCTACCCTGGAGACAGACTGATCTCTTATATTTGTCTAGTGGCTTCATACTTTCCAAGGCGCCTTCACATCCATTGTCTCCATCAAGCCTTACACACACCCCCATAAAGTAGGACAGAAGCTGTTATTATCCCTGTTTGACCAATAAGAAAACGGAGGTCTGGAAAGGATACAGGGTCACACAGCTATTTAGTCAAAGAATTAGGGCTTCAAATGTGTTTCCTAACTTTCAGCCCTGTGATCTTGCCACCTCCCATGTGAACTCCCCACCACCCAGAATTGTGAAGTGCCCTGCACCTAACACTTTACCCAGCACAAAGAAGGTGCTAATAATTTGCTACCTGAATGACTGAATAGATAAGCAGGAGCAAGGCAGAAAGGAATTCAAGTTCAACAGTGTCTAGAGCCAGGGATTTAGCTCAGTGGCACAGTGTCTGCAAAGTCCTGAGTTCGAACCCTAGTACCAAAAGAAAAGGCTCTCTTTTAAATGATCAACATAGGACAGGACAGTCAAATTGTGTTCTTTCATCATTTTGACCAGGAAAGAAGGAGTAAGAGCTTTCCCATATCACAGATGCCATCGCCAAAACATGAAGATTAGCACAGCTCTCAAATGGAAGCCATGAGGCTTATTCCCCCAACAAAGCTTCCTTCTACCCATCCATTACAGAGGAACGGGTGCTGCTGTGGGTCCTCACTCCCCTACAGGAAAGGAGTCAGGATCAACCCAATGGGAAGAGAGGATCTGCCCCACCCTGTCCATGCAAGCTCTTTCTCTCTCCAGGTCTCCCACCATGTTTCCCTGGGGTTCTGCTGTGGAAGAGGTGTCTGAGGACACTGGTTGCTGCTCCTTTAGGACTGCAACAACCTCTTCACCATGACACTTCTGGTTTAACCCAGACCTCACAGGCTTGGAACTGGTCTCCTGCAATGCCACCTGGACTCAGACTTACCTCCTTCTCCTTTTTCTGTCTGCCCTAGGGCCCTCTACATAATAGGTGCCTAATAGATGTTAAATGAATGAATTGTCCCTGATTAGAGCAGTACGGTTGAGTTTCAGCCTTCCAAGTTCTCACCCCTCCCCTAACCATAGACAAATTGACCAGGGGGTCCCTTTAGCCCCTAATCCAGCCAGAAAAATGAGGAGATGGGAAGTGGAGACACAGGTCTTCAAATGCTGCTTTGCATCAGTACCAAGTAGCTTTAGAAGCAGACAGTCCCAACTTTGAGATCCTTTAGGTTTCCAGTCTTGGACCCAGCACTTTGCAGCTCGGTGTGTTGGGGGCTATTCGCTTTGCTCCTCTGAGCTTCTGTTTTGTTCTCTGTATAGTGGAAAGAATGCTGGAAAGAGATAATGGATACAAAGCAGGATGTTGAGCACTTAGTGTTCAGGGCAGCTGGATTATCCGAACATGGGTCCCCAGCAGGAGGGGTCCTCCAGGGGAGTGCCTGTCGGTCAAGTTACAGACGGTGTTTACCATCTCTCCCTCGCTAGTTCACCATCTCAGCAGCGGCTCAGTCTCCTCCTTTAAGATTCTGGTCACAGCAAGGGCTGGATTTCTAAGGCACGCGTGATCTTTCTTTTCCTACAGACGCCTCTGCCTACCGTCGGCTCTGGGCACATCCAGGGGCAGAGCGAGAAGGAGACCACGAAAGGGTTCCTGGGCCAGTCTGCTGTCCAGCCCTTGCCCGGAGAGGGTCCTGACAGTAAGTACTGCACTCAGAGCTGCCGTGTTGGGGCACCTCTGGGAAAAGGCCAGAAAATGGGAGTCCGTAGGGCTGGGGGGTCGGCAGCTGAGAGCTAGGATCCTCGTCTGCACCTCACAGTGACTTGGGGGAGGCCCCAGCCAGGGGGTCTTTCCATCTGGGTGGCATCCTGCTCGGCTCACGCAGCGGGTGGACGGAGTTGACAGTCAGTTGGGAGTGAACTTCCCTCTCCATCCCCCACCCCGGAGCCCGACGATTTGTTCTGGCCACCAGGCAGCAGGCAGGTGCCTTCGCGGCGCTTCTGATGTGGAAATTGCAAGGCAAGATGCCGAGGCTGATGTTTTGGACGCGGTGAAAAAGTGGCAGTGTGAGCTAAAAGTTTTCCTGTTGGAGGTGGGGGGAGGAGAGGGAGGTGGATGCGGAAGCGAAAGGTAAGCAGAATGAGAAGTTGGGGGACTGCCCTTGCAAGTGCTCAGAACTCACCCTGCCTGGGCCCTGCCTGAGGTTCTACCCCGAGGGAAGCAGCTCCCTTGCTGGCGGGAATAGGGTTCTAGCGCCCCCACCAGCACTTCGGCTTCCCCAGGAGCCTTGGCTGGTCTGCCCTCCGGGACCTTTGGCTGCACAGGATGGGGCGAGCTGGGGCAGGGGCAAGGGCACCCGAGGCTCCTGCGTTCTCAAAGCTCCGAGGAGGGGCTGAGAAGCATAATCACCCTACCCCGTGGTGCATTACGTGCAGAAACGTTGGTAAGCGGGACTGTGCAGGATCATACCTGTCACTTTCTTTTCTTGGATTTGTAAAATGCAGGGTAGACAGGAGGGTCTTAGGTGACAAAGGCAAGTGTGTCCTAAGTCAGTCCTTTCTCAGAGAGCACACAGATCTCCCATCAGTTTTTCCACCAGAGCGCAGCCATTCATGTTACCTGTGTTAAATTTAAGTGGTAGTTAACAAGAATTCGTGTACAATAATAAGAACCCTAGCTGACATCCACTCGGCTTTCTGTGTGCCAGGTACAGTTCTAAGTGCTTTACATGTGTTGTCTTATTTAATCTTCATAACAACCTTGTAAGGTAGATATTGATGTTATTTTACAGATAAGGAAATGTGAGGCACATAGGTCCTCAGACCTCAAGTCTCACACCAAGCTAAAGAGCTAAGGTTTCTGCTCATCTTACTTCAGGTCCCATTGTTAACTAGTGGAGAGATGATAAGTATAAAACAGAGCTCGATTTCCCTATGGCCAACTAATTTATTCTATAGATCTGAAGTCAGGACTATGGCCCAAAGAGTTTGAAATCCATTTTCATTGTATCCCACCCCACCCACATCTGTACTGGAGGATTGAACTCAGGACCTTGCCCTTGCGAGGCAGGTGCAGAGCCACTGAGCTAAATCCCCAGCCCTTCAAATCCATTTTGAGATCATCACCATTATATCCTGGGGAGAAAGGCAAACTGAGAGGACCCTAACAGAAAGATATGATAATAAATTGTTCTTATGTACTATTGACTGAGAACTTACTTGCCCTAGCACTTTGAATATATTTAATCTTCATGTAGGTGCTTTGAAGTAGGTAGTATCATAAGCCCCATTTTACAGATGAGGGAACTTGGCATAAGAGGTTAAATAACTCGCCACAGATTTGGGATTCCAGCCCAGAACCACTAACTCCAAATCCCAGTTTGGAACTACCCTTTGGTAGATTTGAGCACAAGAAAGAGATTTGTCTCACTGTAGCCTCCTAGGCACTTCCGAGGAGCTCTGTACTACTCTTTGCATTCCTTCCCCCAGCCCGCTTTCACATCAAGGAATGAATTGCACAGGTTGGTGGAAAAAGGAAATCTTGGAAGAGATGGCATGTTCTGCATATATTTGGGCTTTGTTGCATTGTCATGCATGTAACATCAATAAGTTGTTCTGCTTTGTAAGTTTTATTAATTAGACAAGTGTCTGCTCTGCTGACTTGGAGTTGTTAATCCAATATTATAGCTCTATCTCAGTACCTCTATTAGGAATTGTTTTCTAAAAAGATTTTAGAACTTTATTTACAATATCGGGCAAGGCTGTCTTCCCACTTCCTACAGAGGGAGAAGCCAGGATTTCTCTCAGCCAGGATTTCAATAGCAGAAACCATAGCCCATACATGAGTAATACTATGGCTGTGTCCTCACATCCCCCAGCATGACCTCTGTGAGCCGAAACCGAAATGTGTCAAAGCCCCTCAGGGCTGTCCCTGTGTCACATGTGGCCCTACAGTTGGATGGCTTGCACCTTCCTGCCACTGCCCTAGCCATTCATAGATCTGACTTCACAGGGACCCTCTTCGGGATCCAACAGGTGTGTGAGCTTCATGGCTCTGGCCCCCTTTGCTAAGGCTGGATATCAGTGTATTTACTGGTGGTCTGTCTTTCCTGTTCTTCTCATGAAAGACCTGCTTTCCATGTGTAGCTTTGTGGTAGCACATGAGTTATAGGGCTGGTAACCCCAGTGTTGGGCTGTGTCTATTGTTGTCTCTGTGAGCTCTTCAGAGTTCACTGTATCGTTTCACAAGGCCACAAGAAAGAAGTCAATGGGGGAACAGTGAGCAGGAGATGGTGCTCAAGTTAAATTTTGTCTGAATTTACTTCAAAATGTCTTTTTAATTGCAGTGACTTAAATACCTGGAAGTTTCTTTCCCTATTTATTGAATCATCATAACTATTCTTTGTCACATTTGACATTCCTTTCCTAGAATGTCCTTCTCCACCATAGCTGGAGTGGAAGAAATCTGCTGGGAATCATGGTGGTTGCATATCTTCCTGTGTGCCCCCATGCCTCAGATAACACGTGGTTTTATTTAATTTCATTTTATTACCTATTTCTATTTATTGCTGTTCTAGGAGCACTGAGTCATATGTTCAGTCTTTATTTTATTTTTTATTTTTAAATTTTGAGCAAGGGTCTTGCTAAATTGCCCAGGAACCTGCCATTGTCTAGCCTTAGCCCCCCCCCGCAAAAGTAGTTGGGATTATAGGCCTGTGCCATTATACCTGGCAACACACAATTTTATATTGTTTGTTTACATACTTACCCCAACCTTAGGCTACAACCTTCCTGAGGGAAGACACTGGGCATGTGATAGGTGCCCAGTAGATCTTTGTTTCATATATGAATGAAGGAGTGAATTAATACTATATAAAAGCTGTTGGAAGAAGCCCCTGACTCACAGCCAGGAAAACTGCTATCATCACCCTTATTAAGAGGGAAATGGGAGCAGGACTTACATTATTCTGCAATAAAGAATTCCAGCTTTTTGGATTTGTTTCTCTGAGGAAAAAATACACTGTAATGCCCAAACATGAATGCTTGGGGAAGAGCTTTCCTGATTAGTAGAATATTCCTGGGTGAGGGTTTGGTTAAAAAAAAATCATTTTTCCTTACCCTTTTTGATTCTTTCTAAAATGCCTAGGCCTGCTTTTCTACATTAGTGATCAAATCTGGAGTCTATCTCCAAATATGTGTGGTTGAGTATGGAGTCTGTGGGCTCACAGGATTCCCCAGGATTCTGTTTGCCCAAGCCTGGTTGTAGAATAGGATATGATCTCCTACCATAATCCCCAACTCCTGCCTGCCCTTACTGCACCCCCCAAAACATTCCCCAAGGCCTTCTGAGGTTTGTAATTCACTGTCAGCCCCTCTAAGAAACAGATGGGGGTTCCCAGGTAACAATATGGGGGAGATGAAGACACTTGGGTGCTGATTCATGCCCTCTGAGCTGGTAACTCAGCAGGTACTCTTGTCCTTGGCCTTCATTCTTAGGTGGAGGATTCACCAACCTCCTCTGCCCTTTTCTGACCCCAGGTAAGACATTATAATTCCTCACTCTTAACCGGAAGGTACAATTAAGCTAAATAAAAGGTGTCTTGTTCCCTTGAGGCTGCATTTGGCATCTCTGGACACCTCCAGATGGGGGAGACATAAGTTTACCAGGCTTCTGTTCTTTGTCTAGTGGCTTCTTGGCCTACTCTCTGTGTGTCCCTGGGCTATACTGACTGGACAGGTTGGAAAAGTTGCAGGGAAAGAGTAGGGTTGCTCCCTCACTGGAGATCAGCCTGACACCTGCTGGGCACAGGACCTGAGCCTCTGATACTACCTGCATCATTTTGGGCATCTAAGCAAAGCAGTGGAGCAAATGTACCTTTTTCTGTCCAGCTCTGCCTATCCTGGCCTGGCTCTCTCCTCCCATGCTCCTTAAAAGGGTACTGAGATGAGAAATTTGTGCCCTAGCAAATCCAGATGGGAGATGGAGTGAAAGAAAGGCCTTCTCACTGTTTACCCTGGTAATCTATATCTTCTTGCTTCTCAGCTAGCCTCTGTCCCTCTCTGGATGTCATCTTCATGCTTCCTGCTACATACTCCCTGTTCCTTCAGTCTCTAAGCCTGTTCTCTCTGCCCATCCTCTCTATTCGCCCAAGTCTGGCCCTTCCTGCAGATCCTAGCTATAGTCCTCATCTAGAAAGCCTCTTAATGCAGCTTCTGCAAATCAGCAGAGGGTAAACAAGGGCAAGTACATAACTTCCAAGGTCCAGCCAATTCTAAGATTATCCAAGAGTTGACTAGTCAGACGTTAGGAGTGTCTAAGACTGGTGGCCAGGCCATCAACATCTAACAGTGTCACAAAGAGGAAGATGGCCCAGCCACCTAGCTAAATAGGTCCTCTTAGCTTTAAGAGGCTTTGTCCAGAACCCCTTGCAACCAGCGTCTATCAAGTGGGCCCCAGAAGGGTGCTACTTGGGCATCGGGTCTTTGGCTACTGAAGGCAGTTACTTATTGGGAAGTTTCCAGAAGCTCCTGCCCACACCTGTTCCCTCTGTCTGCCCTCCAAGCTTTGTTTACACTTCAGCCCTTGGCAGACTAAAGATGAATCTAACAAGAGAGAACTGGGTGGATAAGGACTCTTCTGGCTTGGCATTCTTTGTCAGAGCTCTGCAACACAGCTTAGCCTTGAAGAGATGTGTGCACTGAGGGGAAGAATTCAGGCCTGCTCCTCATTTCCCCACCAACTCCACTTTTCCCATATGACTTTCCCCTCCCACCTTCTGGAATTCTCTCCTCTTCCTATTTTGCTCCTCTCAATCTCCTCTTTCACAACAGAAACCCAGCTTTTCGTGACTGGAAAGTTGGCCTAAATTAGGAAGGTGCCCATGCCCTCTGCAGCCCCATCTGAAGTGAGTAGGTCATGCTGTCAGTATGGCATAGTAACTCTACCCCTCCCAGGAAGAGCTCCATCACCCAAAGTCCTATCAGAAGTCTCTCATTACCATGTGGCCCTTGAGCAACAGTGGAGCCTTGAGGGCACTGTTGGGAGACAGCTTACTGGGCATCTAAAGAGCTGCTGAGGATCTGGAGGGGGCCTCCAAAAAGCTAAGGCCACCAGAGTTGACAGCACAGCATCTCTGTGATATTTGCCTTCCCTAAGCTTTTCCTTGTTCTTTCACAGTCTCCGCAGCCCTCTTGTCTAGTTTCTTCTCTGCTGTCTTGTTTTCACTGCCTCCCTCTCTCTTGGCTCTGTCTGGCCCCTTTTCCTGCTCATCTGTCTTCCCCTCTTACTTGTCTCTCCCTTCATTCCTCATTTTTTCCCTCTGGCTCAATCAATTTCTCTGCCTCCTTCAGACATATTTGGTGTGGTACATAGAGTGTGGGGGCTGGGGTGCCAGCACTCTTAGGAGTGACATAACAACTCCTTCAAGCTCCTATGACTATTTCATTGCTCCAGTTCCCCCTCACTGCCCCAGCCAGTGACAGGTGACAGGTAAGAGGGGGCTAAAATGCAAGGATCTCCCCACTAACTCTGCCACAGCTCAGTGGCAACAGCTTCAGACTTTGTGACCCAGGGTGCCATATGGTATCAGCCTCACATCTGTCACTGGGCTGGCAACCCCAGCAGGGAGGGCCTATTAGACAACATGTCTGAATCTATGGAATGCGTAGTCCCTGAAGGGACAAGGGGAAGGGGAGGAGCAGCTGCAGAGAGGGTCCTCTATAGCTTCTTCTAAGAAGCATTGTAGGGTTGGTCTTCGCAATCTCCCAGGTATTTGTGGAAGGACAGATGACCTTGGTCTCTACCTGCCCCCTTGTGACCTGCTAGAATGGGTGACAGGTGTCTCCATTCTAGCCCTCTGGGGAAAAGCTTCTGTTTGGACAACTAGAAAAAAAGAATCTGAACACCAGCAAGTTTTCTAAAAAATGCTTCTCTAAGCTCAGCTGAGGAAGAAAGTGCAGAGCCATAAAAACCTGAAAGTACAAGAGGGAGGCTGGCCTAGGAAAGAAACCAAGTCATCTACCCAGAAATTCTCAAGAGTGGGAAGGACTATCCAAAGTCATCCTGCTCATTCCACCACCTCTTGCCATTCTAAAGGAATAATTGTCTATCCTATAAAGAAAATTCTTGGATGAGGAAGAATTGCTGTTGGGTTTCCCACACTGAACCCCTAAAAGGAATGAAACCATACCATCTCCAATTTCTTCTTAGATTGCAGCCTTGGACTCTTCCTTTGACTCTTCTCTCCCTGTTTGTCTTTAGCCAGAGATGTTGAGGGGTTTCTCCTATAAGCCAGAACCCCCATCTGGAACCTGCCTTTCACAGGTTGAGACCCAGCCAGTAGGCATTTGATAATGACTTGCATGGAATAGCCAAATGATACCATTCTGTATGCTTCAGAATCATCCCTATCCACCCATGCATTAGTTCACTTAAAAATATTTAGTAAGCATCTGCTATGTGCCGGTACCATATGAGATAATGGAGGCTTACTGTTGAACAACAAAGACGCAGTGCCTACTCCTATAGGGTTTACAGCCAAATGACCTCATAAATATATAATATACAAATTGTGATGTCATGTGTGTGTCATGAAAGAAATTAACAGGTTGCAAGTATAGAGAACAGCCAAGGCAAGAATTTCCAGGAAAGGCCTCTGTGAGGAGGAAATTCTTTTTTCATTGTATCAGGGATCGAACTCAGGACCTTGAGCTTGCCAGGCAGATGCTATACTGCTGAGCTACATCCCTGGGAGGGAATATTTAAGCAGAGATGTAAAGCATAAAAGACCAGCCATGTCAAGAATAGGGAAAGAGGCTTCCAGAAAAAGAGAAATTCCAAGTGGGCTGGGCTTGAAGTGGCAAAGAACTTGGTATGT
Organism: Fukomys damarensis; assembly: GCF_012274545.1. Classification (NCBI taxonomy): domain Eukaryota; kingdom Metazoa; phylum Chordata; class Mammalia; order Rodentia; family Bathyergidae; genus Fukomys; species Fukomys damarensis. The sequence continues at coordinate 83,840,137 of NW_022900951.1, forward strand.
TGAGAAACTCAAAGTGGGCCAATGGAGCTAGATTGTAACTGGCAAGAGTAAGAATAGTATTGGTGAATTTAATAAGAGTGGAGGCGATCACACAGGGCCTATGGGCTATAGAAAAGGAGGCTGTATATTATTCACTTGCAGTGACGAGCAGAAGGGTTTTAAGCAAGGGAGTGATAACCTTTTTATCACAACTTCTGCAGTAAATGTAGAAAAGCAACAGGGAGACTAATGAGAATGCTGCTGCAGCTATCCACAAGAGAGGTGGTGGTGGCTCGAACTGAAAATAGCCATGGATGTGGAAAGAGTTGGTTATATTCTGGATGTGTTTGAAGAAACAGGTCACAATATTTACTAAGAGATTACACGTAGAGGATGAAGGAAAAGGACAGAGAGCTTCAAGAATGACTTGCAGCTTTCTGGTGATGATGGTGACATAAACCGAGATAAGGAATGCTGAGAGAGACCTAGTCTTGAGAGGTTAAAAAAAAATCAAGAGTTCAGTTTTGGACACATTAAATTTGCCATTCCCGAGAAACATGAAAGTAGACATGTCAAAATCTATGAGTTTGGGAGCTCCAGAAGAGGTAGAATGCAAAATGGGAGTTGCCTGCTTTATCAAACGTACTTAAAGCCAAGAAACTGGATGAGATCAGCTCAGGGAAGAGTAGAGTAAAGAAAAGGTCCAGGAACGAGTTCCAAAGAACCCCAATATCCAAGATTTAAGTAAAGTGGGAGAGATCCACAAAAGAGACTAAGAGAAGTAGAAGAATAGTCAGGAGGCAGTCAAAGAAGCCAAGAGAGGAGAGTGGTTCAGGAAGGAGAGAGTGACCCCACTGTGTGTACATCTGGTGAGAGGTTGAGTGAGATGAGAGATGCCGGGGTTCAAGAGGGAATTTTAATAAGAGCACCTCTATAGAATGTCTGATGTGGAAGCCAGATGATGGTGGGTCAAAAAGGAAAAAAGAGATAAAGCAGAGACAGTATGTGTAGAAAACTCTTCTGAAGAGCAGGAAAGCAGGGCAGTAACTGTAAAGGGATAGAAGAAGGTGGGGTTAGTTCTTTGTCTTAAGGATAGATGATTTCCGTCAACATACCAGCACCTCAATTCTGGAGAGGAGGCAAGATGGATGATTTAGGAAAGAGAGTAAATGGCCAAAGAAGTAAAATCCTTGAGAAGATAAAAAGGAGTGATTTCAGAACATAAGTGAAGAGTTTTGGCATTGGTAAAGGAAAAGAAGCATCCTCCTCTTTAACAGATGGGAAAAAACAAACAAAGGTACAGTTGTAGACATTGTCATGTGTAAAGGTGGTGGTAAGATTAGGGTATTCTCTTCTGATGACTTCTGGTTTTTTTAGTAATGAATAGGATAAGGTTATTAGCTAAGACTTCTTGGAGTCTCAAATGCGGAGGTGGGGAAGATTGAGGCGAGAAGAGGAACTATAAAATACTCATCTCAGAGAGTAGAAGAATGGTGGCCAGACAGCATTGAGAGTACTCACCAGATTTGAGGTCATGAATTTAAATTGAAAGCCAGCTACCCACTTGTACAGTTTTTCTTCAGCTACTTGTATGCAGGCACCAATCATGCATATGGTTGAGTCCAGCAAGGAGTGATGTATTTCAAAGTGAGTCTAGCAGAGGGCAAAGAAGGAAGGGAGTTAAATGTGTCTGCAAGAAAATGATCACAATGATAGACTAGGAACTCCAATCTGGACATGGAAGGAAATTAAAACAAAAAGGGGATTAAAGGAGAATAAGATGAATGACCAGGGGAAAGTGCTTAGAAAAGGATTCTTTGAAGAGGTAACATTTAAGCTGAGACCTGAAGGATGAAAAGTAAGCTCAGCAAAGAATGGGGAAAGATATTTCCAGGAAAAGAGGATTCCAAGTGGAAAGTTAATAGATAATCATGGTTCACTAGACGATTCTTGAAGTGGAGAGAAACTGGCAGGATAGATGATAGAGAATGGGGTGTTGGTAATGGAGATTGGGGAGATGGTGCAATATCTGATGATGACAAAGCAAGTTCAATGGAAGAAGTGTTTGTTGAAGGCTTCCTCATCACTATGTGGATGTTGAATTCACCAGTAATGATATCAGGAGCTGGAGTAGGCACAACAATTATGGTGGCTGTTAGGAAAACAAAGCAAAACACAGAAAATAACAAGTGTTGGCCAGGATGTGGAGAAATTAGAATGTTTGTGCATCGTTAGTGGGAATGTAAATGGTGCAGCTGCTATGAAAGACAGTGTGGCCATTCCCGAAAAACTTAAACATAAAGTTACCATGAGATCCAGCAATTTCACTGCAAGGTATATACCCCAAAGAAATGAAAGTAGACTCTCCAACAGATATTTGTACATCCATGTTCATAGCAGCATTATTCACAATAACCAGAGGGTGAAAATAATCCATGTTCATTGACAGATGAATACAATGTAGTGCCTACATGGAATATTCAGGCTTAAAAAGAAGGAGGTTCTGACACATGCTACAACATGGATAAACCCTAAAAGCATTGTGCTAATTCAAATAAGCCAGACACAAGAGTACACATATTAGCCAAGACCTCATCTATGATGTTTCTACAGTAGTTAAATTCACAAAGACAGAAAGTTGATCCCGGGCACAGCAGTGCACGCCTATAATCCCAGCACTCAGGAGTCTGGGGCAGAAAGATTGCCATGAGTTCGAGGACAGTGGCTATAGTGAGTTCAAGGCCAACCTGAACGACAAAGCAAGATCATGTCTCAAAAACAAACAGACAAACAACAAAAAGGGGGTTAGTGTTTAATGAGGACCAATTCTGGAAATGGATGGTGGTGCTGGTTGTGCAACGATATGAGTATACTTCATGCACTGCACGATACTCAGAATGGTTGAACTGATAAATTTTACATTATGTATATTTTACCAAAATCTTAAAAAGAGGGTGGAGGGAAAGATCACATATGACTGGGAACTAAAGTGCTCAGTGACTCTGAGGCCTACATGGTAAGTAATAATGAAGAGAGAGCAAAATTCATAGAGGTGGACCACTGGCCAGTTCCTCAAAGAAGGAGGCTCTTGTAAAAACGAAAGGAGAAATAATGGCCTGGAGACAATACTAGTAAACACAGAGGACACCTGCCTCCCCTGCATGTCCTGCAGGACTTGAGATTTAAGAGAGAAAAATGAAAACAACACTTCCAAACAAACCAGCTTCCACTTGAGAGGACAGGCGGGGAAATGATGTCAAGAAATCACCAGGTCTCAATTGGGAAAGAAGATGGGCACTTTCAGAGAATCAATCAAGGCAAAGTAAAATAAAATAGTCTGCTGTTGACTGAGATTTCCAGAGGGCACAATGGAAGGGTTGGAAAGGTGGGATTAGAGCACCCGTCTCATCCATGGTTTCACTCTCTGTGGTTTCATTTGTCTGCATCCAACCATGGTCCAAAATTATTACATGGAAAATTCCAGAAATAAACAATGCATAATTTTAAATAACTTTGATTATGGTATATATTGTAGTTGTTCTGTTTTATTATCATTGTTGTTGATCCCTTACTGTGTCTGATTTGTAAACTAAACTTTATATGTGTGTATGTATGTTTACATAGGAAAAAACAAAGCATACATAAAGTTTGGTACTATGTGCAGCTTTGGAGATTGGCTGAGGGTCTTAGAAAGCATCCTCCATGGAAAGTGACACTGATGTGTCACTTGCTGGTGTGGCGGCTTCAACAGAGCCTGCTCTTACAGATGATATTGGAGTAGCCTTTAGCTCACTTGGGGAGAAATGGTGTGCTGAATACTCTCACCAAACCAACCTTATTGTCTTTGGGGAAACTGCTTGGTCCATAGGTTTTATGTCACACAGAATAATTGGGAGGCTTGACATTGCAGCTCCACAAAGTTTATATGAGTGTGTGTATTCTTTAGCAAATTACCTAATCTCTCTTCTCAAATTTTGGTTTCCTTGTCTGTGAAATGGCCAAAGTACAGCCTAACTCGGGAGGTTGCAGTGAGGATAGAGAGGGTTAATATGTGGACAGCAACTAGCGTATAGTAAGCCTCAATAAATGGCAGCTGGTGCTATTGTTTCTGTACTGTGCTTTCTTTCAGCATTATCCTTACCTCACTCCCAGATGCGTCTGGCCCTCAGGCTATTCTTTGGCTGACCAAATTCTTCAGCAGGCAAAACAGTGCTTCATCTTCCAGATCTTTCCTCTCCTTTTCCCCTTGCCTAGCTTCTTTCCTATCTATTTAGAGCCCTCCATATTCTCTCCTGGGACAATTGTGATTTGGCTAGCCAGTCTTTTGCTTGCATGAATTTATATTTCCACAAAAGATAACATTTGTGTTATTTAAAATAATAACCGGGACCTTCAATGCCACAACCCAATGGAATAAAAGCATTTCAGGGCTGGGTATTTAGCTCACTGGTGAGGCCGCCTGCCTCACAAGTGCAAGGACCGGGGTTCGATCCTTAGTACAAAAAAAAAAAAAAAAAAAAAATAACCTAAAAAAAAAAAAAAAAAAAAAAAAAAAAAAAAAAAAAAGCACCTCAGTCTTCCCATTTGACTGTAGCTCTCCCCAAACAGCATTCTTTTAGAGTTTTCCTTCTCAAAGCATGGTATGTGAACTCCCAGCATGGGCACCACTCTGGAATACATCAGAATATTGGACCTTGCTACAGACCTACTGCCTCAAAATCATTTTAGCAATACCCTCACCTAGGCAATTCACATGCATGTTAAAATTTGAGCAGCACTGCTATGGCAAGGAGCAGCTAACTGAAATAAGCACACCATTCAGTCATTGTATGCAAATTTAAGATATATACACTTCTTATACATATGAGGGCTCCTCTACAGAAAGAAGAGCTCATGTCTAAACGCCTTACAAGTGGGCAGCCCGAGGAGCTACTTCAGAGCCTCCCGGATGGTGCTTTATTGCTGCCACCAGGAGAACATGGTATCTCCCGGAGACCCAGCTGCTAGTCTGCTATGCTGGATCTCTGGAGCTTCAAGGAGAGTCAGGCTCCAGTTACTGGAATCAGAGGGCTAATTGGCCTCAAATGTTTCTGAATCCTGCCAGTTGCTAGGGGAATGACAAGACTCCCCAAGGAACAAACAAAATGTAAAGAAAAAGAATCCAGAGACAAGGAGGGATACAGAGCTAAAAGCCAATGCTTGGAAATATAACTGTTAAATTTCTGTCTCCAACCCCGAAGTGCAGGGGGGGAGAGCATCAGCTGAGAAGCATTCTGTCATTGTCTCAGTTCAGCTGTCCTTTAGCCGCATCCTGCCTAGCAACAGTTGTTAGCACGAGCTGCAGTTACCAGTCCTTCTTTATACACTGATTGGTGAGGGATCAGGTTAGCACACAAAGGAGCCAGGACATGCAGATAGAGTCAGGTTGTCTGAGAGTTGCGTCAGAGAAAGAGCTGCCTGGAAAACCAGAGTACAGGGTACATTGTGGGGTCTGTTTCTTAGAAGCAAGGAGTTGGTGGAGGAAGGGCCAAGGTTGTGCGAAGCAAGTGAGGATTATCTTCAGCACCCTTTCTCTGCTCCTCTGGTTACTCTGAATAATGCTACCTGTAATACTGCCACCTCTACATTTGGGTGATACACTTAACCTTCCTAAGTGCTTCCGAAGGCATGATCTCATTCCATTCTCCCAACAACACAGAGTGAACAGGATCCGAGACAGGTTAATTATGATGTGGGCTGAGCACTGAGGCTGGCCAGGACATGGCGTGCTGCTGGCTATAGGGTTGGTGTAGCCCTGCCATGGAACCACTAGATAGCCACATGGTTTAGGATCCTGAGTGGATGTAGGTGGGGGTGCTGGGGTGGTGGGCCCCATCCAAGAGATTTGGCTCTAGTTGAGCCACTAATGCACACAGTCTCTGTGGGTCTCTGCTTCTTTGTCTACCTTGGGGGCTGGGGTGGAGGGGAAGCAGTCACCTAGTCTGTTTGGCAGGACAGTTAGATGCTGTGAGGAGATAATGGATGTGAAAGTCCCTTTGCTCAAATGAGGTAATAGATGTGAAATGAAAAGAACTTCATAAATCTAAAGTGTTGTTAGCATTAGGCAGAAAAGACACATTAGACCTTTGCCCAGGTCACTGAGTGAAGAGAACAAGCCTGGCACAGGGTGAGGGGATACCCTTAGGAACTTTGGATGGGAAGGAGACAGATTAAAGGCATTGTATGCTTTGGGGCAAACAACAGAAGAAAATAGTAGGATCCACAAACAAAGGGGTGGGGCAGGGTAGCGTAAGCTTTGGCTGCTTCATAATTTTGTTCAGGGTTGCCCTGTTTGAAGGGGCCAGAAGCCAAATATCTTCCACAGTCAAATTCCCTGTTTCCCCCAGGAGGGAAGTCACATGATCCATGGACAGCTGAGCTCTTATCATCCATCACTGCTTGCCTCCTGTGTCACTTCCAAGTATCCAGGCACTTAGCAAATTTCAGAGGGACTGGGCTGTAGACACTGAAAGATGGAAACCCCAGGAGAAAAGGAACAACTTCCATTTAAATTGTAAAGTGGCTTCCTGGTCTGTCAGTGGAGGCATTTCTCCCCCAACCCAAAATGCCCAGGAAGACCCAGGCAGTGAGGAAAGGGCTGTTTTTGTAGTACTGAGGGAAAATCCAGTTACAAACCCTTAGCACAGCTCAGTGAGGGACATTTCTAACCAGGAAGAAAGTGTGCTCCAGTCACACCCAGACACATGGCTGTGATGGTGAGAGCAGTACCTGGGCTCTCAGGAGAGACTGGGAATGCCCATGGTCAGAGCTTGGGTTCTCATCTCTATCCCCAACTCTTCCCTTTACTGGCTGGCTGAGCACAATCACCACTTCCTCCACGGAGCCTCTCCAGCCTCTCTTCCCTCTCCTCTGAACACAACTTGGCACTTAGTTCTAGAATTGGTCTACTAGTCTTAGTGCTTTACTTCACTTGTGCATTGGATACTTGTCACTTCTTCTCCAGCTAGACTGGAGGATCTTTGTGAGCAGAGATTTGTAACTTCTCTTGTGTCCCCAAGGGCTCTATATTGTCTGAGTAGGCACTTAATAAATACTTGTTGATTGACTAACGTGAGTCAAAAGGATAAAACAGAACAATTGTGTCCCAAAAGGCTCTTGGCTTATTGGTTGCTCGGGCTTCAGGTGTACCCATCTTCATGAGTATTGGTGGTGTTTCAAGGCCCAATAGAGGCTGAAATGTCCCCAGCTTCAGAAAAATTAAAAAGGTGTCTGGTGGGATCCCAGCTATTGGGATGGTTAAAGCAGAAGGACCACAAGTTCAAGGCCAGCCTGAGCAACTTAGTGACCCCTTGTTTCTAAACAAAATTTGAAAAGGTGTAGGGATATAGCTTAATGGTAAAGTGCTTGCCTAGCATGCACTAGGCTCTGAGTCTTTTCAATCGCCTCTACCCCCCACCCACCCACGAAAAAAAGCAAAAGGGATAAAACTGGGACTTTTGTACCCCGGAAGTGGGGGACTAAGTGCAGGAGAGTTTGCCAAGCACTTCCTCAGCAAGCTTGCATCTTCTTGCCAGTATTTCTGTTCATGCCAGGGTTCTGGAGCCTAGTAGGTCCTCATCTTTCAGCCTGCCCCATATTATGTCCATATAGGAAACAAGCTTGTTCCATCTCATAAGAAGACCTTTTTAGTTCCAGGATGGCAGGAGGAAAAAGGATCATTTGGGAAGCAGTCTCAGGGTGAGGGAGGACAGTGGCAAGAGAAGGATACTCTCTGGATCCCTTTAAGGCTCAGCATACTGGCTGTCACCAGGAGCAAAAATGAGAGAGGCACTAGCCTGAAGCCACCCTCAAAGAGCCTGTGACACCAGAGGGTCTATCCAGGATACTGACCAGCCATATTCCAGCTTCTGAGTGCCTTTCAATTAAAAAGTGACCATTTGTCTTACTAGGGTTGGAGGGAGGGAGCCAGCTTCTGAATTCGCCTTCTGGAGGCTTGACCTCCTCCTAGCATCCCCATCTATCTCCAGACAGAATGAGAGACAGTCTCCAAGCTAGTTTGGATGCAGCTGCAGTGGATATGACTAGATTCAAGTCAGCCACATCTGTTTTTCTTCCTTCCCAGTTTCTGGTATGATCATGACAACACTAGGGTTCTTTGCTAGGCTATGAATTTCTCTTTCATACAGTTACTGTTAATCTACACTCCTCCACAAATAGCCCTATAGTTCTACTCTGATCACTTGATTTGTGTCCGGATAAAAAAAAACCTAACTGCTGAAATATTTGCCACTGGCAAATTTGATATTTTTAGCTAGTCAACAATTTCATCATTCTCATAGTGTCAAAACCTCCTACTTCTTTTACAAACCTTGTTCTCTACCTGTTTCATTAATTAATGTCTAGCCCACTGTATCTTGTTTTGAAGGTCCCTGCCTGGGACCTTATTTATTTGTAGATGATCCACATACTGAGCTTAGGAAACCTAAGCTTATCTGTAGACCTGAAAGCTAAGGGGAGGAGTGGGACCAAGTCAGGGAGTTAGGCCCCCGGGTCACTTGGCTCTAGCCCCCTCTTTTCTACCTCCAGCTGTCCTGCTCTGCCCCATCATTCCCCCTTTCACCTCCTTCCTTGTCCCTAACCCTCAGTGCCTTCATAGACCCTGTGGCCCCCACACCCTCACTGCTCTGGGCTCTTCATCTGAATGCTACACTCGGGCTTGTCTTTGCCTACAGTGTGCCTCACCCAAGCACTTGATGTAGAAACTCTATAAAGCTCTCAGGTAATTTCTAAGCTTCAGTAACTTAAGTTGTGGGCATCAGCAGGACAATCTGTCATTTCTCCCAAGTGTTAGATTAGTGTTTTCTCTTTGCCAGCTCCTCTGAGTCTCAGGTCTGTTAGCAGCCCCAAGATGCAGCTCTCCTTCTGGCTCACAAGAGCCAGGAGCCATTTTCTAGCTGTTCCATTAAATGAAACAAGTTGGCATAGTGTACAGCTGCATAAAGTAATGGCCCCAAACATTAGCACACTTGTTTATTTATGCCATCTAAATAGTTCCTTTTTATATATCACCTAAGATATATTAAACTAAAATTTCACAAAGACTTCATGAAGATGCTCCATATTCTAGAAAGAATGATTTCACATTTCTTTCCTACTTATTTGATTGTTTGGGGGACCCATTCCGTCAAGGTTTTTGTTTCTTTTAGGGATTTAATAGCCAATTAAAATGGGTAATACCTGTTAATTTTAGAATAATACCTTTGTGCCTACCTAGGCTTCTTCTGGAGTCCCAGTGTCTTGAGGAAGGGTCTGATTCTTGCTTTTAGGCTTCACGACACCGTATTCTTCCCTTGGCTTCTGTCCTGAAGACAAATGGCTTCTCCTTCCTAGATTTCTTTCTTCATTCTGAAATATGAGGCAGTCATTACCTGTGTTAGTTCCAGAGGATGTAGGAAATGAAGCTGCACTCTCAGTTGCCATAGGCAGACCCCTAACCAGTGTCCCTCCCAGATCATTCTGAGCCTTAGCTCCCTTTGCATCTTGTTTTGCTCCCATCTTCCCCCTTCCCCAGTCATGTATGCAGGAAGAGAGCACAAATGATATGGAATGTGAGCATCTGCCAGCAGAGACGTTGCGACAAGTGACCATTCACCGAGACCCTATATATGGCTTCGGCTTCGTGGCCGGCAGTGAGAGGCCTGTGGTGGTTCGATCTGTGAGGCCAGGTAGGTGTGCCTCAGTAACCCTCCAGCCCTGGCTCCTATCCCCCAACACTCACTTTATCTTCTCAAAGCATAGAAGAAGCTGTGAGTATACTGTGTTGCCGAGGACCTCACGAAGATTGGGTAAAGACTTGCCAGCCAACAACTATGTTTAAGACTGATAGATAAGCCAGGCACAGTGGTGCATGCCTGTAATCTCAGCTGCTTGGGAGGCTGAGGCAGAAAGATTGTAAGCTCTAGTCTCACATGGGCAACTCAGCAAGCCCTTGTCCCAAAATAAAAAATGAAAAGGGCTGGAGATAGGGCTCAGTGCAAAGCCTTGGGTTCAATCCCCAAAACGCCCCCTCCCCCAAATGCAAGATAGATACAAACCACTGAAGCAGCTTGGGGCCACAGACAGACTGCAATCGATCATTTAATAGTCTCTGGGTCTTGGTAAATCTTCTCTTTGCGTAGAACATTCATAGAAGAGCCATAGTGTGTTGGATGAAAAAGTACCATTCAATTCAATTCAACAAGTATCTCTAGACTGTCTACTCTAAGCCCAGCAGAGGTGCAGGGAAATACAAGACACAGTTCCTGTCCTCCAGAATCAAACCATCAGGCTGTGGAGACTGGACCATACTCATGAAATAGTTAAGCCACTGAAAATCAGAATTAGGATAAAAACAACAGGAGGGATGGGGGGGAGAGAAGAATGAAATCTCTGAGTTTCAGAACGGTAATAACAACAGCTATCATTGATTGACCATCTACTACATACGTTACATCATCTTATTTAATCCTCACAGCCAAGCCTGCAAGGTAAGTAATACTCTTCTCATTTTATGAATGAGAAAATTGAGGCATACAGGAAGAAAAATGACCTCTCCAGGATCACTCAGCTAGGAAGCCACAGAGTCAGGATTTGCTGTATGTGTGATGCCATGAGGGGGTAGTAGATTTGAATGAGACCATGTGGGATGTAACAAGCAAAAGACCCCCCGCCAACTGTGAAACTCTGCCCTCATGAATGAAGTAAGAATGTTGAAAACACTGTTTTGTTCCAAGTCTGCTATGCACTGACAGAAAAGACAGACATAAAGGAGCTTTATTCTTGACTTGCTGGGCCTGAGGCTTTAGATGTTTACAACGGTTTCTCACTCAGTCAAGAGAAGTAGCTGGAGTACAAACTGGTCTTGCAGAAATTTGATGAATTTTTCAGTCCTCAAAGGAAAAGAAAAATATTTTGTAAGCTCTCTTCAACTAGAGGGCACAGAGAAAAAAATTCAATACAGGAGTTTGTGACTTACCTCAAGCTCCCAAGTCCGTCATGCAATTTAGCCAGAGTTTTGAGTCTGATCAAAAATAAAACTTGTCCTTGGAGAGAGGGCCCAGATAAAACTTAGTAATTGACTGTCAGAAGCTTCTGCTTTAACTTCAAAGGTGAGAGAATCCACAGGGCTGACAGAAGCCCCCAGGCCTGGAGGGGGTCAGCTGCAAAAGGTAAAAGATGAAGAGAAAAGAGTTGGAGGGATGAAGAGAAGGAACATCCCAGGCAAGAGCTAGAAAAAGCCATGGGACTGACAGGCACAACCCTAAGAAAGACTCTGGCTGATCCACATTGCTGCTTCTACCCAGGCAGCTGGGTAGCTGAATACAGAGGATATTTAGTTCAGAGGACGTGTGAGACCACAAGAAAAGACAAAGAAGTATCCCACACAGGAGCAGTTGTGGTTGAGCAAGCCAAGAAACCATTTGCAAGGGCAGTAGGAGATTGATGCTACCGTTACCATCAAAGGGCTACTTCCTGTAAAGGAGGTTCAAGTTCCATGAGGGCCTTATCCATTGCAAGGGAAGGAGGGTAGAAAGAAAGAAGGAGGGAGAAAGAAGGAAATAGGTAGTAGCTTCTACCTAAGAGATGGGTATTTTTGACAGGACTAAATAGAAGAAATGAAATAACTTAAAGGAATTATCCCCTGAAGGATATAATAACTTGCATTTGCTGAATCCTTACCATCGTCAATCAACTGTTTTAAGTACCATACATTTATCATCTTATCCTTCCAACATTCTTACGATATGCAGGTACTGTTATTTTCCCATTTTACAGATGAGGTAAGAGACTGGAAGACATTCAATGTCTCATTCAAGGTCCCACAACTAGTGAGTTCCAGGTTTAAGATTAGATCCCAACTATGTCTCCTGTGAAGAACATGATCTTCTAAACCATGATCTCCTCTCGTGAAGCCCTGTGCTGTCAAGGAGAGTGGCCTGTTGAGCCCAGGGCCATTTCTGTTGAAGAAATGCCTGCTGCTGTCTGTGCTGGCATAGCCAGCTTTAGCACAGGAACCCCGGGCTCTACAGCCAATGAGCTATGTTCCTGTCACATATTGGTTGTGTGTTCATGTTTTTAGAATTTGGATAGCACACTTTTTTGAAAAGAGATAGAGACATTGGAATCTGGCCTTTTAAAGTGGACACAAATAAGAGTTGATGTTGGTTTGAGTATGGAACGTGTCATTAAACATTTCTTTCAGGTTTCAGTCAGGCTGGATCTGATTTCTCATTCTAAGTCTCTGAAAACCTTTTCTCCAAAATGATCTTGTTGAACAGCAGAGGCAGCTCAACTTTGTGATGCCCTTTATTCTAACCAAGAAGTATGGCCCTCAGGCCTATCTGCTTTCTTAACTTCAGCTGTAGGGATGGGAAAGGAAGAAGACAAGTTTCCAGCTGCCCAAGAGTCTGTGCATTGCTCCCCTCATTTACTGAAGAGTAGCATCACTCAGTGTTAAACAAAATTAAACCCTATAGGTCTTTTAGGCCATATCACTGTCTCTAGGCAAGTGAATTCCTAGACCATTCCAGACCAGTAAATATGAGTAATATTTAAGCTAAAAGATCCCTCTCCTTCCTCTTGTCACCTGTACCACCTCCAGCAGTCTGAAAGGCATTCCTGTACCAAGCAAATCCTTCCTATAAAATGGAAGTCTGTGTTCCTCTTTAGAACTAAGCCAGTAAAACACTAACGTCATCTGAGCACAAGATCTGGGCTTGGGAACTTTTGCGACCACACCACATGCTGATAAAAGAGGTCTATGCATTTCTCTTTCTTCATTCTACTGCCCTCCATCTGCCATAACAGCAGGCAACAGCTGGAAATCACACCCTCCCCACCACCTTCCTCAGCCTGCATCTCCTGCAGGCCTCAGCTTGGCTCCCCTAGGCACTGTGGATCTTGCCCAGACTTGTGCTTTCCAGGCAGTAGCTCTAAGCTTTCATGCCTTTCTCCTCTCCTCTGCAGGAGGCCCCTCTGAGGACAAGCTCCTGGCTGGTGACCAGATTGTGGCTATTAATGAGGAGGACGTGAGTGAAGCCCCCAGGGAGAGGTTCATAGAACTCATCAGGTAACAGGAGCCTCCAGGACCTTGGCAGTAGCTAAGCAGTGTCCCCACTTCTGCCCCACCAGTGGCATTAGGACTACGCTTCCTGGCCCTGGGAGAAGAGCCCTCCCAGGCCCAGTGGCCCTAGCCATAGCTCCTACCTATCCAGAACTTCAGGGGCTAGCCAGTCAGCATCACCAAAAGGCCTCAACAGAAGGGCCTCCCCTGCTCCAATGATACAAGTAGACACAAAAAATGTCCAGCCTCACCTCTACCCCTCCCCAGTTCATCTCCTCATTTGCCACTTTGTTTTAGGGATAGACCAAGTGACCAACGAGAATCAAGCTACTAAAAATCACTCAGATATAAGCAGAGTGCAAGCAAAATGTTGCTCCCCCTTCCTATTTACCCGCCCCCCCAAAGTCATGCACAATAGGGAAAACAAAATCAAGCTCCCTACCCAGTAGACTGCAGAAGAGAACCTGCAGTTATGGATCATGCCCACGGTGCTGGAGATGTTTTAAGATCCTTTCTGGGTGGGAGCAGGTGAGAGAAAAGGCATGTTGGGAAACCAACACCACCTGTGAATGGGGAGTAATTACATTGCCTTTGCCCATCTCTTACCCCCTCGCACACACAGACACATACACACATTATATACACTCCCCTCCCCCACATACATGCCACATGCATACACCATTGTGTAGTTTTGAAGACTATTTTCCATGGGCTAATCACCATTTTGGGGACTTTGGCTACTCTCTTCCCCCAGATAGAACCATATCGTGTGCTGGTTTCACCAACACATATACAAACGGAACTGTCTTCTTTCTCTCTTCCTCTCCCTTGATCACTTGTGTGGTACAGCTCCATCTCCTTTAACCCCTCTTGGTTCAATGTATTTTCATTTTACTACTATTTCTGAGATCCTTAAAAACCCATCTGGCCACAGTCACTCCCTGGCTTTTAAAGGCACACCTCACATTCTATATGTAGTTCAGCACCTTCTCATCAGCTCCCAGTGGGTTTAGAACGTTCTGTCCTGAAGCTTTTTGCAGGCCTTTCTTGAAATGTGCCCCCTCTAGCCCAATACTTCAAAATATATCTGGTCCCTGATGGCTTTTAGTGTGGTAGAACACTTGCCTAGCATTCATGAGGTCTAGGGGTCCATCACCAAAACAACAATAATTTTAAAACACATAAACTCTGGGGGCCAGAGATGTAGCTCAGCAGTGCAGTACCTGACTGGCAAGCACGAGGCCCTGAGTTCGATTGCTGTTACCAAAAAAAAAAAAAAAAAAAAAAAAAAAAAAAAAAAAAAAAAAAAAAAAAAAGAAAAAGAAACTCTGATGATCTTTAGTTTGTCTCTTCTCCCAGTTCGATTGTCCATTGCATTCCCCTACTCTTCACCCTCTGTCCTTCAACTTCCACCCTCCACACCAATATGGGGTAAGTTAACCCCATCAGGGGATGTTGGGGTTCTTTCAGCCTGACCACTCAGAAGTCGCTGCTGTGCTTCTAGTGAGTATCTCTGCATTCTAAACAAAGTAGCCTGATTTTGTGAGGGAGTTCAGAGCTCCTTCTTAGTAAAAATAGAGCTCACTCTTGATAACATTAGGGGCCAGTGCGTCATTCATCCATTCAATCAAGAATTTTTATTAAGGGCTGGGGATTTAGTTCAGTGGTTCTGCCACCTGCCTTGTAAGCACAAGGTCCCAAGTACCAAAAGAATATAACAATAAAAATAATATTTTTATTAAGTGTCTACTATGTACCAGGCACCATTCTAGGCACTGAAAATACAGCAGTGAATAAGAGACAAAAATCTTGGCTCATTGGAATTTACATTCTAATAAAAGGAGATCCACCGTAAGCAATGAACATGATGAATAAGTAATTGTATGAAATCTCAGAAGTCGATAAATGTTATTAATGAATAGAAAATAGATCTGTATGAAGAGGATCAGGAGTGTTGAGCCCAGGGATGTAGAATGTAACTTTATATAGCATAGCCAATGTTGGCCTCATTGAGAAAGTGATATTGGAAGAAAGACTTCAAAGAGGTAAGGGTGTTGGAGAAAGAGAAGAGCCAGTGCCAATGCCCTAGGGCGGAAGTGTGTCTGGCCTGATTGGAGGAACAAAGGCTTTCTTATAAATGAAATGGGGAGATATTGCAGGGGCTAGAGCAGATGAACCACGTGGTTTACGTTGTGCCCTTTCCCTGTTCAAAATAAAGGACTTTCCTTTGTAGCTTCCTTAGAACACAACTCTTTACTTCTCCTGGGAATTTCCCAAACCTTGCAGCGCGTTCATGCCTGGGTTTTGCCTCACCAAATATAGGCAATGTTCAAAGGCCTTAAGCAGGGCGTCTAGTCATTTCTTGAATACCCAGAACCAAGAACATCTTGACTCTACTTCTTGAATGCCTTTGTTCCCATAAACATTTGAAAAAGGCCAACAAGGCGAAGGGAGCTCCTCTAGGCAAACTGTTTTCCATTCTTTTTGTTCTTTTAAATGACTATGTATTCCTGAAAGTGAATTTCCACACTTCACAGCCTCGTCTTGTCAGAAGAGTTTCAAACTCTTTGCCCTTTTGAATATTTGTTATCTGGAGAGTTCTGGCTTCCATCTGTTGCTCCATGGCACTCATTTTTGGTTCCTCAGTTAAATCTGCTGACAATGAGTCATGATGACCAAATGACCTCTTTTGAGTTTTTTCTTTGAGAGCCTCCTCTTGCTTAAATGCCAAAATTACCAATAATTGTCATACATGGTTCCCAGGACTCTCTGACTGTATGTCCTTTGAGTTCTGTAACTCAGGTCTTGTTTTCCTTGAGAATTTTCTAGTCTACAGATATAATTGCTCCTAAGGTATGGGGATTTCTACAGAAAGATGTGAAAAGGAATATATAAGAAGACCTGAAAAATGACAACCCCAGAGGTAATGGTGATACCATCATCAGATGCCTGTGTAAGCCAATATGGATGGTTTGTGTCAGCCTCCACAAATGATGTGAGGCGAGACATCCATGCAGGTACTCAGATTACCCTCTCTCCTAATCCATATACCTGAGTGCAACCCAGGGTCCAATTCTGGTGTTGCTTCTTATACTAGATGAATATGTAGTGCATGATACACTGCTCTCCTGTTCCCTCTTTTCTCTCTAGGAGTGCTAAGGAATTCATCATTCTTACAGTTCTGCACACTCATCGGGTGAGTGAGCCTCGTTGCCATCTGCCTTTTCTCCTGACTTAGAAGAGATGACCCCCATATCAGACAGCAAAAGCATGGTAAGGGTGGAGGGAGGGGTGTCAGAGACTAGGACCAACGTGTGAGGTAAGGGTTTAGGAGAGAAGTTAAAGAATACCTTCTGAATGTCATGTCCACTCTCACATCCAAGGCTGAGGGTTCTGAAGGGCTGCACAATGCTGTTTTCTGCCGTGCTTCTTGTTTTACCAACTTAAGCTGCCTACTGCCTTAGTCCAAATCTATCCCCTACCCCTTTTTTGCTGTGTCCTATCTAAATTTACCTATCTAGTAGTTTCCAGTTCCCATAGAGTCCTAGCAGGTGGTGGGTGTATGTACGAAGTGACCTACAATGATTGTTTGGTTGGTTGGGTTTTTTGTTTGTTTGTTTGTTTGTTTTTGGTACTGGGAATCAAACTCTGGACCTTGCACTTGAGAGGCAGTTGGCAGAACCACTGAGCTAAATCCCCAGTCAAAGTGACCTACAATATATGAAACACAACACATATGTGAGGAATTCCACATAAAGTTGTCAGGATATTCAGTTGGACAAATAGGTTCGTCTATGTCCCAGTAGTCACTGACTGGCTCTATGACTTTGGGTGAACCAGTTCCCTTTTCTGAACTTGTTTGTTCATCTCTAAATTTCTAAATTAAGAGATTCACACAGAGATATATGCTCACATATGTTTATAGCAGCACACTTTATAATAGCTAAAACTTGGAAACAGCCCATTTGCCCATCAGTTGGAAAATAGATTAAGAAGATGTGGTTTTTCTATAAAATGGAATATTACTCAGCCATAAAGAATGAGAAATTAGATTCATTCATAGGAAAATGGATACATATTGAGGATATACTCCTAAGTGAAATAAATAAGTCACACATGTGTAAATACCGAATAGTTTCTCTGGTGTGAATAAACTATAATTATACATAAGATCCTAATGAGATAATTGACCATGTGAAATAGGAAGAAAGGGGCTAAAGGTGTAGGGAAAGTGGGAAGAATAGGGGAAAGGAAATAAAGGAAAAGAAAAAATATGAGAAAATGAAAAAATGGAAAAGAAGTGTTTGTAAAGGGGGAGGGGAGGAGGAGGTGAAGGGAGGGCAGGGACAAGGGGAAAAAAGGAGAACCAAGACCTCTCCTGTAAAGGTACAAGATCCCCATAATGAATGTAACTGTACTGTATACCTAAAATGTACCAATAAACTGAATGAGGAAAAAAATAAAAAGATTCAGAGTAGAAAAGTGTTTCCTAAATGTGTCTAATCTTAATAGTCAATATGATTAC
The DNA here is from genome assembly GCF_012274545.1 of Fukomys damarensis. Taxonomy (NCBI): domain Eukaryota; kingdom Metazoa; phylum Chordata; class Mammalia; order Rodentia; family Bathyergidae; genus Fukomys; species Fukomys damarensis. Next base: position 83,857,743 of record NW_022900951.1, read on the forward strand.
TTATTAAAAGTAAAATTCTCTTGCCAGGTGTGGTGGCACATGCCTGTAATCCCAGCACTCAGGAGGCTGAGGCAGGAGAATTGCTGTGAGTTTGAGAACAGCCTGGACTACATAGTGAGTTCCAGGTCAGTCTCAACTACATAGTGAGACCCTGTCTCAAAAAACCAAAACAAACAAACAAAAAAAAGTAAACTTCTCTTAACTAGAAACATTTATATCTAAATGGATGCACATTGAGGCCATACTGTTAAGTGAAATAAATAGGACACACGTGTAAATACCAAATAGTTCTCTGGTGTGAAAAACTAAAAGTGTAAATAAGGTTCAAAATGTATAATTGATAATGTGAAATAGGAAGAAAAGGTCTAAAGGAGTAGGGGAAGTGGGAAGGGTAGGGGAAAGGAAAGAAGGGAAAAGAAAAAATATGAGAAAAGGAAAAAATGGAAACAAAGTCTTTGTAAATAGGGAAGGGTGGAGGGGTGAAGGGAGGGCAGGGGAATGGGGAAAAATGAGAACCAAGATCTGTCACGTAAAGGTACAAGATCTCAATGTACCTGTACAATGTAACTGTATTGTATACCTAATAAACTTAATGAAAAAAGAGAGGGACATTAGGAGAGGGGTACTGGGTATGTGTATGATCCTAAAACAAGGAAAGAACGAAAGAAGGGAGAGAGGAAGGGAGGGAAGGAGAAAGAAAATCCCCAGGGCTCTCTCTCTCTACTCAAATGCTGAATTCAAAAAGGCCAGTGTTTGTTACTAAGATACATCCTTACAGCCAGGTGTTTTGTTTTGTTTTGTTTTGTTTTGTTTTGTTTTGTTTTTTGTACCGGGGATCAAACTTGGGTCCTTTCATTTGTGAGGCAGGCAGCAGAACCACTGAGCCAAATCCCCGGCCCCTTACAGCCATCTTAACTGGAATGTACAAACCTAGACATAAATCATGTGCAAAACTCACAGCCCTCACTATACCTGCAGCCAAACTGTTCCTTCCGAGTGCCCACAACTCTTCCTTTTACCTGACACTGATGCTCCATCCCTGGAGAAGTCTACACCTGAGCTAGCCTGGGAGGAAGGGGTAGGATTCCCCAGACTTTAAGAGAAGGAAAAACTTTGTCCTTTTGAGAGAGACGACGTCTATGCAAAGTCAGGATAGCACACAGGCACAGATCGTGGGCCTGCAAGTCAGGAGGATGGGGTTCAGATCAATCCCAACACTAAATGCCTCACCCCAGTGCCCTTGGCACTTATCTAAATCCATGTGAACTGTGTACACACTCACACACATACACTACTACATATACCCACACGATATTCTCATATATATACATACATGCTCACCTACCCTGCTATACAGTCACATAGATACACATTTATATAAGATTTCCATACAAACACAATATTCACATGAACTCTCACACATATACCCACATATACCCATAGCACTTAAACATATACACTCACACATGCAACACCCCCAGGCAGATAGGCCTTGCTTAGTTGTAGTTCTGAGCAGACAAGCCCTGGCCCTGCACGGGTGTATGAGTAGAGTCCCTTCCTCACCTTACTGCATATGTGCAGCTACTGCCTAGTGACAGTTTCAGTCCCCTTTCTGGAAAATGGCCACTAGTTCTCTCCAAAAGCATGCTTTTATATGTTTACAATTTATTGCTCTGATCAGAGGTCATATTGCGTTTTAAGCTCAGCTAGACAACCTTTTCTAAGTTGGCATATACATGAGCCAAGCGAGATGGTACACAGCTGTAAAACCAGCCCTCTGGGAGGCTAGTAGTAAGATCACAAATTTGAACCCAGCCAGGGAAATTTAGCAACTTGGTGAGACCCTGTCTCAAAATGAAGAATGAAAAAGAACAGTGTATAACTCAATGCGAAGACCCTGAGTTCAGTCCGAGCACTGCACAAAAGATAGTGTCTGACTGTCATTGTCTCCTGATACTGTTTAATTTTTCATCAAAGCTGAAATACTATATTTTTAGCTTTTTCTTTCAAAATAACTGCAGGATGTTACAAAGCTAGTACAGAGATAGCCTGTGTCCCCTATACCCTGCTGCTCCCAATGGTTACATCTTCCATAACTATAGTACCATGTCAAACTCAAGGAATCAACATTAGAGTAATGTTTGTTCACAGTTCAATATGAATTTACTCCATGTGAGTTTAAGCATCTACCAACACAATCAAGATACTGGAAAAGGGTTTTTTTGTCATTTTACGCAACTCAATTTTCAAAAATTAATTTTGGCATTTTTTTTTTCCAGTACCAGGGATTGAACTCAAGACCTTGTGCTTTCAAGGCAGGTGTGGCACCACTGAGCTAAATGTCCAGCACTATTTTTATTCTATTTTATTTTATTTTGGTACCAGGATTGAACTTTGGCAAGGCAGGCAACCACTGAGCCAAATCCCCAGACCCCCAGCACTTTTTAATTTAATTTAATTGGTAAACTTTAGATATACATAAAGATCACATTCATCATAGGGAATTTGTGTCTGTACATGATATATCTCCAGTCTTCCTTTTTCCTCTTTTCCTCCCCTCCCTTCAACTCCTCTTCCCCTCCTTATTTATAAAAGCTTTGTTTTCATTTTTTCCTTCCATTCTCTTTTTTCTTTTCCCTTCCTTCCTCTACCCTTCCCCCTTTCCTTGTTCCACTTCCCCTTTGAACATTTTCTTCCTCGTTCCCAATAACTATTATACATTTTGGTCCTTATTTACATTTCGTTTCTCATACAAAGTAATATTTAAATATGTATGTCCAGTGCTCACTTCAGCAGCACTTATACTAAGTATGTGTGTCCAATTTATTTCACTTAAGAGTATGGTCTCGCTAGGTGTGGTGGCGCACGCCTATAATCCCAGCACTCAGGGAAGTTGAGGCAAGAGAATCACTGTGAGTTTGAGACCAGCCTGAGCTACGTACTGAGTTCCAGGTCAGTATCAACTACATAGTGAGACCCTGTCTCAAAAAAGAAAAAGAAAAAGAAAAAAAGAATATTGTCTCAAGCTGCATCCATTTACCTAGAAATGTCTTTTGTTTATCCTTTGTGGCAGAGTAGTACTCCATTGTGTTAAAAAATTACATCTTCTTTATCCATTTATCCTGTTGATAAGCATTGAGTTGTTTCCAAGATTTAGCTATTACAAATTGGAAAAGTTAATCCTCAGAAAGATCTCTTATCTTGTCTTTATATATCCACATCCATTTTCTCCACTCCCACCCCAAATCCTTGTTAGCCACTAATCTATTCTCTATTTGTGCAATTATCATTTCAAGAATATTAGTAAATGAAATAATATCATGTTTGGGGATTGATTTTTTTTCACTCAGCATAATGCCCTTGAGATTCATCCAACTCGTATATATCAGTATTTTGTTCCTTTTATTTTAAGACTAGTTTTCCGTGTTGTGGACATATCTCAATCTGTTTAGTTATCCACCCATTGAAAGACACTTGGAATTTTTTTTCTAATTTGAAGCTGTTATAAATAAAGCTGCTGTAAACATTCATATACAGGTTTTTGTGAACATAAGTTTTCATTTCTCTAAGATAAATGCTCAAGGGTATAATTGCTGGGTCAAATAGCAAGTGTATGTTTAGTTTACTAAGAAAATACCAGACTTTTCCAGAGTGGCTTACCATTTTACATCCCCACAGAATATCTGTGTTTATGCTTATTATCTCTCTCCTTCATTAAAAATGCCAGCTTCACAAGCCTAGGGCCCGTATCTTGTTTCTGCAGTCTCCCCAACACCTCAAACAACACCTGGTACAGAGTAGACACTAATACATATTAGTTGAAGGAATGAAGAAAACCCAGCTTCCAGCCATCAAAGCAACCTCAACGAAACTCAAATGCTCAAACTTAGGTGCAGAATAAAGAAGCTAACGCTCCCCCCACCTCCATTCCAATTTTCCCACCGCAGTACCTGCGGCATCCCCACCCTCCCCGCTAGTTCTGATGCCTCCATCTGTCCCATCTCATGGTCCCTTTGCCACGGCCAGGCTTCTCCTTGTATATTTCTTAGGTCTTACAACCATGTGGACTTTTGTCCTTGTACAATCCCACATCTCTGCCAGTGATGTGTGCTTCCTTTAAAACCTGCCCAGAAAAAAAAAAAATGGGTGAGTTATTTAGCTCAGTGTTTCCACTGCCTGCCTCACAAGTGCAAGGTTCCGAGTTCGATCCCTGTTGCCAAAAATAAAACCTGCCAAGATACTGTGTCTTCCAACTAGCTTTGCCTAACTGTCCCCAGTGAGAGTTTCTAGCCGGGCGTGGTGCCACACTCCTTTAATCCCAGCACTCAGGAGGCTAAGGCAGGAAGATCTCTGTGAATTCAAGGCTAGCCTGAACTACATATATATCGAGACTATCTCAAAAAAAAAAAAAAAAAACAGGCCAGAGATTTAGTTCAGTGGCATCGCGTCTGCCTCACAAATTCTAGGACCTGAGTTGGACTCCCGGTACCAAAAACAAAAATGAGAGTTTCTAACTCATCAAGCACTTATTGAATAGTTCATCAAGCGCTGTTCTGGAAACTCTTATAGACTGAGAATATAGCAGTCCTAGACAGACATGGTTCCTGCCCTCACAGAGCTTACATTCTAGTTCTTGGCCTGGTGCTCTCTGAAACCTTAAAAGCACAGAAATGAGTGAGCACAAACACATCAAAGTGATAGTAAAAACCTTTAACAACCTGTACAGTAGAATCCAGCCAATCAGACTGTAAACAACTGAGAACACTGGAAGAATCTTGGAGGCCTCCTCTTTGTGTCATGTAGTAACCTTTTAGTTCGACACCCAGGAAACTTAGGGCAGGGGCTCCTTGCCAACCAGTGTGAAAGAATCCCTCAAGATTCTACAACCAGTGTGGTTATACTAGTGCATCCCGAGTGTGTGGCAGTCTTACATACATGTAATACATGTACATACAATCCTCATTATCTGCAGATTCTGTGTTTGAAAATTTGTCTACTGCCTAAAATTTATTTGTAACCACCAAAATCAGTACTTACGGTGCTTGCCTTGTCATTTGCAGACATTAAGAATGCATGAGAAATTACAGTTGCCTTATGCACATGTTCATAGCTGAGGTCAAACAGAAGACAATGTTCTGCCTCTCCTGGTGTCGCCTCCCAGAAAGAGATGCCCCGAGGCTAGGGATGGCAGTGAAAAGCTTCAGCTCTGGGGCCAGTAGGATGTGGTTTAAATCCCAACTCCTGCACCTGTGAGTGGGAACGCTTCAGGGCAAGTCCGTTAACACTCGTGATCTTTGTTTTCTCCTTGTGAAAAAAAAATAGAATCTACCAGGATGAGATTTTTTTTTAGGATTTAAGATTATAATCTGTGGAGGACCAGAGATGTAGCTCAGTGGCGCCACAGTTGCCTGGCAAGCGTAGGGTCCTGAGTTCAATCCCTAGTACAGGAAAAAAAAAAAAAGATTATAATCTGTGGGAAATATTGGGAACACAAAACAATAGAATATTCACTAATTCAGTGTCTAGGGTGACTGTATAGACTCTATGATTAACAAGACTGAACTAAGAATCTTCTCTCAAGCTATAGCAAAAACTTCTTGAAGACTTCCAACGTGTTCAACGGTATACTCCAGAACCACAGAAAATAGTAGTAGGTCCATCGCAGGCACTTGGTACTTCATGGGTACAAGGAGACTGCTACCTCTTCTTGAACTTGTATCATGTTAAAGCTTCATTACCACTTGTTCCAGAAGATAACCTCCCTGTAAACCTAGGGTGTGGCCCAGAAATCAGGATTTGTAATAAAATCCACCAGTGATTCTGATGGTAAGTGGAATTTGGTAAGCTCTAAGGCTCCTTCTAGCTTCTGTATCCTGTGGCTGATAATAGTTTACTACCTACTTCCATATACAGTGTGGCTGGTAGTGGTTTTTAGCTGTAGCTATTCATTAAAACCACCTGAGATGCTCTTAAACTACTAATTTTTAGGCTGTAGCTCTGACTAATTGAACTAGAAGCTCTGGGGATGTAACCTTAGTATTGGGCTTTTGAAAACATTCCTTAAGTGATTCAGATATGCCTGTTTCATTTGACATATTCTTTTTAAACAGAATGATTTATGCAGTGGCAGGCTATTATGGAGGGTATTTCCAGGGATCACAGGAGTCCTTTCCCAGGACTCCTCAAACCATACTGCATAGATAGCCACTTATTAAGCATCTATGTACAGTAATACCACGGTTCACAAATGCTTCTGTTTGCAAACAATTCAGTTTTTAAACAAAAGCATCTGATAAAATTTTGCTTCCATTTACAGACTCCACATCAGGTGACAAGCACAACTGCGCCCATCTTCCCCACACAAACACAGAAGTGGCCACCTTCCCTAAAATTGTAAAACAAATTATGTTCCTGAACTGAGGTACCCCTGTATTGTAAGAAGTTCGTTAATCTTTGAGTGACTGACTATTCCCATGAGTGACTAAATATTCATGAATAAGTGTACCAAGTATCTTGACAAGCTGTAGGTCTGCAATAGATATTTTAAAAGAAAGTACTGAGTTTTGATGGGCCTCTTAAAGCAAGAACACGCAATCCCTTCCAATGAAATCCTAGTTTTCTGGCTCTGAAAACCTAAACTATATCCAAAGAACCTGAACTGACTCTGCTTGAAGCCACCTGCCCAGAAAGAAAACCCAAAATAATATAAATCACTACAAAGGAGTTGGTTTTCCCAGAGCTTCTTGAGGTATAGTGCTCGACTGATGGTAGGTATTTAAATCATGTTTGCTAAATTCATTATTAATCTTAGCAATCAACTAATATGCTGTGTGCTGGGCCTGCTCTGTGCTTCGTGCTAGGGTAAGGCATAATAATATAAAATGTCATCTCTCTTTGTTCAGCCTGGCTTAGGAGATAAGCTGTAGCAGTGTGAATTAGTAAGACTACTGTAAGAAATCCAGGGAGGGAAATGGAGGATTGGGGAAGAATTCGCAACAAAGGTAGAATTTAAACTGGGTTTTTAAAAAAAGATGGCATTCGGCTGGTCAAAAGGGATACAGGGGGCCCTGAAGGGTATGATAGTGGGGGTGGGTACATGAAGTGAGAAGTGAAAATAAACCCACGGTGTGCGGAACAGCTGCCTCCAACATTCCCTTGACCCGAACCCAGTTCTGATGCCTCGACCTGTCCCAACCCATGGCCACTTTGCCATGGCCAGGCTTCTTTCTTCGCTTTCTTGTACATTTCTTAGGTGTCACAACCCTGTGGGCTTTCTTCCTTGCACTCTGGGTAGAACCACCATGTTCAATAGAATATGAGATTAGAGATCAGTGGGGAATGAGGTTAGAGTCCAGTAGGGCTGATGGGTGCCTTGGTAGACAAGTGAGGACCTGTTCATCTCTAGGCAGCACAGAATAAAAAAAGGATAAACCTTGTGTTCCCTCATCAAGGATCTGGTGAGACCAGAATGCCCCCCCATTGTCCTATGTGCCCATAGTGATTACAGTGGGAATTAACTATAAGTGAGCTCAGGTGTCCAAGACAATGAGCCAGCAAAAGGAAAATCAGGAACACAGAGATTCAGGGAGGGAACTTGAGCTCCATCTTTTCACAGTAATGAAAGTGGGGCCGCTGATCAACCTCTTCCAATCACCCCCTGCCTTCCCCGGCTTCTGGTAGCCACTATCTTACTCTCTACACCTATGAAATCAACTTTTTTTTAGATTTCACAGTTAGATAGCAGGAATAAATACTGATGTTCTATTTCACAGGGTAGTGACTATTGCTAGTAATATATGTATATATATAAAAAAAATTTCAAAAGATCTACAAGAGATTATTTCAAATGGTTCACCACAAAGGAGTAATAAGCCTGAGGTAATAGAATTGCCAATTACTCAAATGTGAACATTATGCAGCATAGGCATGTAACAAAACATCACGTTGTGATGCAGATGTGGTGGTGCACATCTATAATCTCATCTCTCTGGGAGGCTGAAGCAGGAATGTCTCTAAATTTGGGTCCAGCTTGGGCAACTCAGTAATTTAGAAAGACCCTTTCTTAGCTATTTTTTCTTGTTGCTGAGACAAAATACCCAGTACCCAAAGTTAAAGGATGCAATGTTTATTTTGGCTCACAGTTTGTATAGGTTTCAGTCCATAATTAGGTAGCTCCAAGGCAGGGAGTTAAAACAGAGGGGCATCAAAGAGAAGAAACAGTTCACGGTGGGCAGAAGACAAAAGGCAGACGGCACCAAGCAAGTGAGCTACAAATGTCAAGCTCTCCTTCCATCCCTTATGTTTTTATCCAGACTACCACCCTTAGCGTGGGTAGCACTCACACCCAGGGTGGGGCATCCTTAATTCTACACAGAACTATGCCAAACCAATCAGTGAACTAATTTACTAATCACATACCCTTAATCTCAGCATCACACACTCTAGATCCAACCACCTTTGAAAAAGCCCCACCTATGAACACAGGAGGCTTTTGGGGGGACATCTAGAAACAAGCCATAGCAGAACCTGTTTCAAATTTTTGCAAAAGGATTGGGAATGTAATGCAGTGCAAAAGCCCTGGGTTCAGCACTTAATACTACAAAAAAATCAATACTCAATACTACAAAAATCAAACTTTAACCCATAATATATACAATTATTATGTACCAAATAAAATAAAGTAAAACTTTAAGAAAGGGGGGCCCTAAAATGTTTGGCTATATACCTGACTTTGGCCAAGATATAAGTGATCACAGCATTGAAATTTATACTAGTAGAGCAACCAAATTTAAAAATGGTCAAAGAATCTGTAGCTTCTAAATTCAGCCCTAAGAGAAAGAGAAGCAGGCTCTCTTTTCAATTCCTTATTCCACCTAGCTTCTGGTTTCATATTTGCTTCAAGGGGCTTGCAGTGGCCCCAGAGGTACTTAACAATTCAAGTCCCATACCTCAAGCCCATATTCATTTTAGTCGGGAAGGGTGCCTATTGCAAAATGAGATCCCAGCATCTTGGAGGAAAATAGGGTCAGTGAAGAGCTCAGATGTCTCAGCTTTAACGTACTCATTTAAATTACGCTTAATGAGTTAGGGCATCTTCAATAATAGATTCCTGGGTCCCACTCTCCCAAAGGTTCTGACTTTTTAAGTATGGTGTGTGGGGGCCTAAGCTTCTGTGTCTTAACACACACAGACCCCAGTGATTCTTATCATTGGCATATTTTAGAAACAGTAGGTTACTGCATACTAATAACAGCACAGGGGTCAGGAAACTTTCTCTGTAAAGGGCCATGTAGCAAATATTTTAGGCTTTGCAACCAAACGTGGTATCCCCAAAGCAGACATAGGAAATATGTAAATGAAGGTCATCACTGTACTCCAATATAGCTTTATTTACAAAAACAGATGGTAGGCAAGATTTGACCCATAAGTCTGTCATTTACTGGGTGCTGAGGTGTTTGTTACCCCTTCCTGACATCACATTTGCATTTTGACCAGGACCCTCCCAATCCTCAATATTTCACTTCAAAGGAATAACCCTAGTATTAAGAACTCCATTAAAGGGGAGGAAGAAGTGGGAGGAGTAGTGGAAAGGAAACAAGGGAAAGGAAAAAATGGAAACAATCTTTGTAAATAGGGAGGGTTGAAAGGGTTGAAGGGAGGGCAGGGGAATGGGGAAAAAATAAGAACCAAGATATATCATGTAAAGGTACAAATACCCAATGATAAATGTCATCATATTGTACACCTAAAATGTACCAATAAACTTAATGAAAAAAAAAAAAAGAACTCCAGGCCCCACAACTGAGCCTTGAAGATGTTTGGGACAAGGAGACCTTTGGGAGCCACTTTGTATCCTACCATAATGCAGGCCTCACCTATGTCTAAGCATAAGGCTAGACATGACTCTGTGACATCTAGCAGTGACATCTAGCAGAGACCAGCTGGCAATAAGTGAGTCACCATCAGCAATCAGGGCTGAAGACTGAGAACGGCGTGGAATTTTAGAGACCAACAAGACAAGGGTCAATGAGGAATGAGGCATAAACAAGCTGAAAATAGCTCTGAAACAGACATCCAGAAATGATTATACTCCCTGAAAATATTGGCAATTCCACTTCCGTCTGAATCTTTTGCTTGTAGTGGCACAAACAAAAAAATCTGTAGGACAGGATCTAATTTTGGATTTGGGGCAGGAATAACAAAGATACTGTCACTTCCAGTATGGATGAATAGGTAAAAAGATAGTATCTGTTAGGGTCCTTCTTCATTTGAATCCATTAAGGTAGAAGCAGAACCAGTGTGTGAATGAATGTCTAGCATTAGCCTGCTATGGAGGAATAATCACAAGCCCAAGGCTCAGGAAATCTGGGTTCTGGTTTCAGCTCTGCTACTCAACTATCTTGATACTTTGGGTAAACCATATCCTCTTCATGGACCTCCATTTAACATGTTAAAATGAAGGGTAGACTTCATGACCCCTTCAGGTCTCTAGAGATACCTTGTTCCACATTGTGCTGTGGAGGTATCTGGTGGCAGATGATCAAAGAGAAGTGGAAGGGTGGCTGTCAGGTGGATCAAATATTCCACCTGCCTGTGTTTCCTCTTCCTTTCCACCTTGGTGGAAAAGTGGAGAATGTGGAGGTGGGAATCAAGCTGAGCTGTATGAGCAGAACTACAGAACTTTCTATCTTGCCCCTTTCCTTTGCTTCAGCTGTAGCCCCTGCCCAGGATTTGAGCACCCAGCTGTGCAACACACCAAGGCATTTATTGACTCTATGAACAATCAATACTGTAATCACTTTCTGCAGTGATCTCCAGCCCTGGATTTCATTGTGCTATATAGTCTACTGCCAACAAATTGCCCCTGTGGCTCAGTGGTTCTCAATCTTGGCTGCACCTTGAAATCATCAGAAGCGTTTATAAAATACTGATGATGGGCTTGGGATTTAGCTCAATAGCACCACACCTAACTTGCAAGCACAAGGTCCTGAGTTCAATCCCTGGTACCAAAAAAATACTAATATTGCTCAGGCCTCAGCCCCAGGACTTCTGATATAATTGGGCTAGGTTGGGGCCTAAGCCTTGGGATTATTTTTCCAGTACCAGGGATCAAATTCAAGACTTTGAGCTTGCCAGGCAGGCGCCATGCCACTGAGCTAACATCCCTGCTGCCTTGGGCTTTTTTAAAGCTCCCTATCTTATTACTTTTCTCGTTGCTGAGATGAAAAACCCAGCATCCAAAGTTAAAGGAAGAGAGTTTTAATTGGCTCACAGTTTATAGAGGTTTCAATTCATAGTTGTCTGGCTCCAAAGCAGGGAGACATGGCAGAGGTACATCACAGAGAAGAGTTCATGGCAGGCATAAGGCAGCAAAGTAGCAAGGAAGCAGCAAACCAACAAGCAATGGCAGCAGCTGCAAACGACCACAGTAGCCCTATTTCCGTCCCTTATATCATGTCAAAGCTAACTGCCTTAGGGCGGGTAGCACTAACACCCAGAGTGAGGCACCCTTAATCTTCGTACCATTAATCTCAGCAATCACATACTTAAAGGAAGCATTATACACACTAGATCCAGCCACATCCCCAAAGCCACACCTATCACCAAATGAAGCTTTGGGGGGACATCTAGATACAAGCCATAACATTCCCAGAGTATTTCTACTGTGCAGCCAGGCCCAAGACCCACTGCTCTAGTTCCTGCTGGATGAAGTGGAACAAGGGGCTTTTTGCAGTTTGCCCTCTGTGGGGAATGAGATTGCTGGCTTTGACAGAAAACACCCCGGGGTCCAAGGCCTATGACCTCAGGAGGATATTTGTTTCTGCTGTGTCTTTATCTTAGGGCTCTGCCCTCCTGTGGCTGGTGGTAAATTAATCCCAACTACAGTGAAAATGGCATAAAATAGTTTAATGTATTGCCTTTCCAGCTAGCAGGAACGTTTGGGGGTCTAAACACAGAATTCCTAATTGTAGGACTCAGGGTCCATGGTAAAGTCCATGGAAGAGATGGTTTGAAGTGGTCCCAAACCTGATTTGCCCCCTCATCCTCACCTCAGTAAATGATAACCCCACTCTTCCAGTTGACTCTTTGCTTTCTCACTCCCCACATCCAACCCATCAACATAGGATCTTGGTTCAGTCTACAAAATATACCCAGAATTCATTCACTTTTCATCATCTCCATTATTACTACTCTAGCCAAGGCCTCCATTATATACTAACTGTACTGTTGCAGTTACAGATGTTGCAGTTAGACATATATATAACTGGTGTTCCTACTGTTGTCATTGTCCCCTACTTGCTATTTTCTCCACAACACCAGATATACTTTTAAATGCATTTCAGACCCTATCTGCTCAAAACACTCCAGTAGAGTGAAATTCTCACCATAGCTTACAAGATCCTAAATGACCCAGTCCCCAGCTGTGTCTCTGAACACTTCCCCTGTGATTCCTCCCTCATCACTGTATTTCAGTTTTATTAAGGTTTCTTGCTGTTTCTCATCTAATCTTATGCCCGTGTGAAAGCTTTGCTGTTCTTTCTGCTTGAAAATATTTCTCCAGATAGCCTCATGACTGTTTCTCCTTTACTTCCTTCAAGTCTCTGCTTAAATGACCCCTCCTCTTATAATCTAAACTACTCAGGAGGCTGAGGCAAAGGAGTTGCAAGTTTAAGGGCAACCTGGGCAACTTACTGAGACCCTGTCTCAAAATAAAAAGTAAAAAGTGCTAGGGATGTAGCTCAGTGGTACTACACTTGCTAACACGTTCCAGGGCCTATGTTCAATCCCCAGTACTACAAAAAAATTAAATTTAATTTTAAAATGGCATCTCATGGGCTGGTGATGTAAGCTCAGTGGTGCCACACATGCCTGATAAACACAAAGTTCTGAGTTCAATCCCCAGTGCCGCCCCCCAATGGCATCTCCTCAGAGAGGACCTTCCCTGATCATTTTGTCTCACTTATGTGTGTACATCCAATGAAATTAGTACATCAAAGAGATGTATACATTTAAGACATGGGCTCAACCTAGGTGTTCAACAAATAAATGAGTAAATAAAATATGGTACATACACGCAATTGAATACTATTCAATCTTTAAAAAATGAGATTCTAGCTGGTCATGCACTTGTAATCCCAACACTCTCAGAGACTGAGGCGGGGGGATCCTAGGTCCAACTTTAGCCTGAGAAGCTTAATGACTTAGCAAAAACTTGTCTCAAAATTAAAAATAAAATTTAAAAAGGGCTGATGAGGTAACTCAGCGTGAAGAGCCTGGATTCCATTCCCAGTACCTCTCCCCAATAAGAGGAAACTCTTTTGTTGCAGCAACTTGGATGACCTGGAAGACATTATTCTATGTAAAATAATAGGTGTAGGGGCTCATGCCTGTAATCACAGCACTCAGGAGACTGAGACAGGAGGCTCACTGCAAGTTCAAGGCCAGCCTGGGCTACATTTTCAGTTCAAGACCAGCCTGAACTAAATAGCAATACCCTGTCTCTAAAAACAACAACAACAAAAACACAAGGCCAGGGATGTAGTTCAGTGGCACCACACCTGCAGCTCAGCAGCACCATGCCTGCCTGACAAGTGCAAGGTCCTGAGTTCAATCACTGGTTCAGCAGGGGGAATAAGCCAGGTGCAGAAAGATAATCTCACTTATATGTGAAATCTAAAAACATCAAACTCACAGATGCAGAGTAGAATGGTGTTTGCCAGAGGCTGGGGCAAGCGGAAGGAATAGGGAGGTGCTGTTGAAAAATGCAAAGTTCAGTTAGGTAGGAGGAATAAGTGTTTGAGATATATTGCACTGCAGGGTGACTCTAGTTAGTAACAATGGATTATAGGTTTCCAAATTGGTAAGATAACACCTCCACCACTCCCATCTTTATTTACTCATTCTCTTGTGTGCTCTCTTACCCTGCTTTACTTTTCTTTATACAGTAGTTCTCCTTTGTCTGCAGGGAATATGTTCCAGGACCTATAGTTGATACCTGAAACAACAAATAGTACTGAGCCCTAAGCATACCTACATATGCTGTGTTTTTTTTTCCTATACATACACATTTAGAATAAAGTTATAAATCAGGCATAGTAAGAAGTTAACAATAATAACTAATAATGAAATAGAGTAATTATAACTGTGCTGTAATAAAATTTTTTCAAAATGTATGAATTGTTTATGTGGAATTTTCCATTTGACATCTTGAAACCATGCTTGACCTTGGGTAGCTAAAAGAGCAAAAGGGAAGAAGTGTTTATTGTCTGTCTGTCCCTGCTAGAATGAATGCTACACGAGGTCAGGATCTTCTGTCTGTCTTGTTCACTGCTGTATTTTTCATCAACCAGAGCAGTGCTTGGCACATAGGACGCCCTCCATAAATTTGTCAAATGAAAAAATAACACCCCCCAGACATGAGGATGCCCCCCAACCTCAGTATGACTTCTGCGTTCCCTGGCTCCAAGCTGTCAGGAGCTCAGCAAGGACCTGAATCTAAAGAGTCCCTCCCTTCATATCCAGGGAAGATTGGCTCCAGGCTCCCCATGGATGCCCAAATCCACAAATATGCAAGTCTTTGTATAAAGTGGCATAGTATTTGAATGTACCCTACCCACATCTTTCCATGTACTTTAAATCATTATTTATAATACCTAATGTAATGTAAATGCTATGTAAATGATTGTTATTTTATATTGTTTAGGGAATAAAGACAAGAAAGAGGCCTGTACATGTTCAGTAAGGATCCAAATTTCTTTAAAATATAGTTGATCTGCAGTTGGTTGAATCTGAGGGTGCAGAACCTGTGGATACAGAGATTTGGATGTAGTTTCTAGCGTTTGCTAATTATACTTCCTGCTGAATTTTGGGGTGAGTTTTCAAAAACTACAGGGCCTACCTAATTCTTTGGGCATTTCTTATAGAACTAGATAAACAAAGTGGTACAGAGCCCAGAGGTAGAAAGCCAGGAGAACTGGCTTAAATCTCTCATATCTCTCCTCCCAAATAGTGTAGAAACTGGATGAGTCATTTCAGAGTATTAGATCTCCTTTCCCCCACATCGAGAAATATTTGTTATGAGCCTCCTTCCAGGGGTAGGGCATATCTGTGAGATGAATGACATTATTTGTATAAATCTTTTGGGATACTTATACTCAAATGTAATAGAATTCACCATTAGGTATAACTCCTACTAAGAAAGCCAAATAAATAAAAATTCAATGTATGTTATTACTAAAGAATTTTTGCAAACTCCCTAGATAGGGAGTATTCATAATGGGATTCAATTTACCCACATTTGATTCATGCCCACATTTTCAGAATACACCAGTCATATAGGGACATACTCTGCACATTTTCTTGCCCCTAGTAAGTAATTAATATTTATTTGCTTATTCCTTGATAAGTAAGGCAAAGTACACCTGTACTGGGACGTCTTAACTCTGATGTGACAAAGGCTAGATTTCCCCCCAGAGATAGAGAACTCACCAGCTCTCTGTTCTTTTTCCAGTCTCCTAAATCTGCCTTCATTAGTGCTGCAAAGAAGGCCAAGCTGAGGTCCAATCCTGTGAAGGTTCGATTTTCTGAGCAGGTAGCAGTTGGAGAGACAGACACAGTAAGTACATGCTCAGCCCCCTCTCTTCAGCCCTCGGCCAGAATCAGGTTGGCTGTCAAGACATTGCTCTGGAGCCCCTTGCAGTGGATGGGGTTTTGAAAGGGTTGGAGTAGGAGGAATTTCAGTACAGTGAGTGAGGGGGTACTGAGTAGAGAGGAGCGGGCCCTGGGCATTGCGGGGAGAAGAAACATGTATTGATTCATGCAGGATCCTCTTGGTGCTTAGAGAAATTTCTGTCCATAGCACTATAGCTTACACTTAAGGCAAGTGCTCCATAAATATCTTTTGGCTACTTGATAGAAGCAGGAAGGAAGTAATGGTTTTCTGAAGATCCACAGAACTAACGGCTGGTTAAATTGAGCGCTCTTCACATTTAAGTGGCCCTGCGACTCCACACCTTGACTGTAGAAGACTGGTGATGGGCAAAGCTGCCTAGGGGAAATGACACAGACTCTCCTTAAGACTCCAATTTTTTTTTATTAGGTACCTGCTGGGCACCTTAGGCACCACAAGGGGTGCAAAATAAATGCTTGTTTCCTGCCACTTTCTGGATACCTTTCTGGTGTTGTAGGGACACATGGTTCACATTGAGACAATAGAATATCCACTGCTGAGTGGTGTCATCTTAGGGAGGTAGTGTCTGACAGCCCATGCTATGTAGCTGCCAGTTGGGTGGGAGAGGGCTTCTGACCAGCCCATGCTCTTTCTTGCTTACATTCAGTGAGCTGTCTGCTCCAGATGTGACGATGCGAAGAGGTGGGTGGAAAGCAGAAAAGTGTATTCAGCAATGATGGATTCTGGCCCAAAGTCCCCCAGGAATCTGTGAAAGTTCGTGATAGTCCAATGGGACAGGGATAGCTGGAGCTAGCAGGCACTCGTGCTTTTTGTAGACAGTAGTGGGATGGGCTGTCAGAGGCCTTAGCATTTATGTACAGAGGCACAGTTGCAGTTGCTGAGAGAAGACAGTAGACCAGAAATAAGCAGGGAAATCAGCAGGATATCAAGCACTTCTATAGTTCTTTGAGTCAGAGCCACTCAGAAGAAGGGATAGAGGACACAGGCATCTCCCGTCTCCATTTCCATCTCGGCCCCCAAACCAGCCCAAGCCCTCCATCTCTGTACAATGAAAGCTGGAAGGCCTAGAGGGCTACAGGACCCCACTGGCAACCTGGCCGAATAATTTGTGACTGGAAGTTCCATAAATCCTCAAAGAAAATGGTGAAGAGAAGCAAAGATTGGTGCGGATAGTGGAGCGGGAGCAGGATGAAGCCTCTAAAGACGAGAGTGAAGCAGATCTTGAGGTCCAAGTCACCAAGTGGACATTTGTATCTTAAACCCTTGAAAGCCCTGGAGACATATGGCTTGAATTTGCAAAGTGTGGATAGGTATAGCCTGTCCCAATTCAACATTACAGAGTAATCAACCAAGG
Organism: Fukomys damarensis; assembly: GCF_012274545.1. Lineage (NCBI taxonomy): Eukaryota > Metazoa > Chordata > Mammalia > Rodentia > Bathyergidae > Fukomys > Fukomys damarensis. Next base: position 83,874,788 of record NW_022900951.1, read on the forward strand.
CCAGGACACCCAGTGAACAATTCCCTCCCCTCCTCTCCCTTCCCTTCTTGCTCTCCTTGTTTTTTCCTTCTCTTCCTCTTCCTTCCACTCTCTCCTTCCTCCACCATGACTGTCTTCTCCATACCTCGAAACTAGGCCACAGACACAATCATGCCCCTACTATAATCCAGCCTGAATCCAAATGCCTCAGAGTAGTCAGAACCCATCCTAAATTACTTCTCACTCCTGGCAAATCAACAAGCATTGCTCAAGGCTCCAGTCTGGGAAAGGACACACATCAGTCTTCCAACTCACCGTGCTCAGGAAATTACCTGATGTCACAGCAGTACCCCATCCACCACTGCCACCAGTGTGAACCATAGTAGCCTTTTGGGACATGGGAGAGTCTAGGTCCAGGTGACTCCAAGCTATTCTCTCATCTCTCTCCCCTCATGTTCCAAAGCTTTATTAGGCAACAGGAGCAAAAATAAATCCTGTGGGTGCTCCTTGCCAACTCTATTTTGAAGCAAAATCAATTAAGTAATTATCCGAGTCCAACCCAGTGTGCTAAATAAAAACTGCCACTGCTGAGCGTCATTAGCCGGGGGATCCAGTCCTCTGGGCTTGGCAGGAATGTGGCCTCTCATTAGTGACAAGGGAGCCACACTATTCCATCTTGATATCCCATCACTTCCCACCTTGCCTTGACCCCAGGCAAACTTGATCCCAAGCTCCCCACCTCTGCTAGCCACATTCCAATTAAAGAGGATTTGCTTGTTTCTACTTAAATGCTTTGTCTATGATGGTCACTAGATCTGGACTGTTCTCTTTTGGCTTCTCCAATAATCCACATCCACAGTCTCCTTCAAAATCAAAATCTGAAGCACCTTACCTTGAAAACCTTAACCATTTTATGCCTGTTGGTTTGTTCTGATTTCACTGTGTGTGTGTGTGTCTGTGTGTCTGTGTGTATACACTATAACAGATTGCTGTAAGACTGGACACAAGTCCTCTATTTTTTTATAATCCTCCGGGGGTTTAGCATAGTTCTGAGTGTAAAGTAGTGGTTCAATAAATGTCCACTGAGTTCAGGAATCTTAGCTTCTGTGCAGCCTATGAGTTCCTGTAGAACTGATAATGTTAGGCCGGGTGTGGTGGTGCACTCCTGTAATCCCAGTACTTGGGAGGCTGAGGCAGGTGGATTGCTGTGAGTTCGAGACCAGCCTGGGCTACACAGTGAGTTCCAAGTCAGTCTCAACTACATAGTGAGACCCTGTGTCAAAAACCAAAAAAAAAAGCAAGAACTGACAATGTTAGCCCAGAGAAATGGTTGCAGCCTTCTCATGAGTCTAATCATTCAAGTACCCACATACTAAGCACCTACTGCTCATTCTTTGAGCAGCTACTTATTGGGCAACTGTGTGCCAAAAACTGTTTATTGTTGGGACCACAAAGATTCATAGACCTGGTAGTTGAGCTCTGAGTTTACAGTTTGGGGACAAAAACTATTCCTCAAAAATATGACAGTATTGGGGTTGGGGATTTAGCTGAGTGGTTCATCTACCTGCCTTGCAAGCTCAACGTCCCCAGTTCAGTCCCCATTACCAAAAAAAAATGACAGTACTGAGAAAGGTGTGTATAAATTGCTATATGAACACATGGGAAAACCAGGCCCTAAGTACGTGATGATACTGAACCAAGGCTGTACAGAATATATATTTGAGCTGAGCTTTAAAAGGTGAACAGAAGTTTGACAAGAAGGGAAAGGGGAAGGCAGAAGGAATGGCCTTTACTCAATGAGTTTTTACTGAGAAATTAAAATGTGCCACTGTGTAAGAAAGAACCCCCTTGCCTCGGCCAGAAAAACTTAGGCTAAGCAGTTAGCAGGTTTTCAGAAATGGACCTTGCCAGTGGTTTTCAATCAGGATCAGTGCTGCCAACTCCAGGAGCTTTTGGAAATATTTCAGGGTGCTTTGGATCATCCCGATAATTTGTCATGCTACCAGCATTTAGTGTCTCAGGGTCAGATATGCTGAGTATCCTCCAGGGAATGAGACAGTCCTTGAACAATGAAGAATTGTCAGAGACAAGGCATGAAAGAGGCAAAGGTACTAGAAATGGTAAGACATGACTCCAGAGAGGAAGGCATGGGCTAGAACTGAAAGGGCCAGGAAGCTGAGCATGGAGACACATGCCTATAATCCCAGACTACTGGTTGGCTGAGGCAGGAGGATCCCAAGTTCCAGCCCAGCCTGGACAAGTTAGTGACTTAGAGAGACCCCATCTCAAAATGAAAAATTAAGAAAGGGATGGGAATGCAACCCAATATGAAGGCCCTGGGTTCAATCCCCAATACAGAAGGAAGGAAGGAAGGAAGGAAGGAAGGAAGGAAGGAAGGAAGGAAGGAAGGACTAGAATACCATGAAGCAGAGAGAATGGAAGAGCAGAGGCAGACAGAGAAGTGGCTTCAGCTTGTACAGGGTCTGATGAAAAGGGAAGTATCAGGAGAGAGGCTGAGGTGAGTGAGGTGGGCTCAAAAGGGACCTTTCATGGACACTTCAGGCTGTTCTTATAGCCCAAGCATAGCTCGAAGCTGTGGCACTTTGAACCACAGTAGAGTGTAAGTGCACTATGATGTCAAATGAAGGGTTGACTTTTGATATGGCCCAGTGTCTTCTTGGGCAATTTGGTTTTGATCTCCACAAAACACTATTATTGATCTGCTTTCTCCTGTCTCTGTCGTCCCATCCCTTTGGCTCCCTGTCTCCTTCACCTTCTCTCTTCCTTGCCACACCATCCTGTGGCTTCCCGCCTCCTTCTAAATGATCCCTCTCCTTTCCCTGCCTGTTCACAGAAAATGATGAAGAAGGAAGCCCTCCTCCTCATCCCCAACGTCCTGAAGGTTTTCTTAGAAAATGGGCAGATCAAGTCATTCACTTTTGATGGCCGGACCACTGTTAAGGTACATACAGTTTCACCTAGGTCAGCTTTTGGTCCCATGTTCCTCTGAGAATGCACGTGGCTGCTCACTGCCAAAGCAAGGTGGCCTTTGAACTCCTCATACTTCATTTAGAAATGCCTCAGATGAGGCTGGGTGTGGAAATTTGCATGTTCAACTGTGTGCTAGTAATTGCAAAAATATGTGTATGCACATGTGGGCACCTGGATGTATGTCTGCTTATCAGTTGCTTTATGTGCACATTACACAGCATCATCGGGACTCTTAGGAACTAAGAAGTCTGAAGATCGTTAAGCCAGTTAGTTATAAAGCAAAGGTGATTTATATTAATACAATAACACCTATGCAAGTTTATACACAGCAATAAACAAATGACAGAAAAAGAGAAATAAACAAATGCACTCTCTTGAGATTAGCTTAGCCTTCCCTTCCTTTTTAAATAAAAACCAGGTTATGTGCACTGAACCAAGATTTGAAAAGTCCAGCCACAGCCCCTTTAGCATTCTTTTCCCATTCAGAGCAATTACAGTACTGAATTGTGATTCTTAACGACTCAGCCAGGTGTCAAAAAGTCCTAGTGATTCTCCGTAGTCCTGAGGAGTAGAGGCAATGATATAATTTAGCTCTAGGTTCACTGTGCTCTGGGACAGAAATATCTGCTCTTATGTTTTCTGGACTCTCTTCAGAAAAAGAATGTGAACCCAAGAATGAGTATTTTAATACAACTGATGCTCCCCAAACTGTTGGGCAACTACCGCACCTACCCGAGAAACCTACCTTGTCCCACAGGTGTCCTGAGGTTGCCACGCTGGGGACAAGAGAATCCTATACATAAGAAAACCCTGGGCCAGGAAACTGTTGCAAAGAGGATTTATCCGGTGCTCAGAATGGGCCTTCCCAGTGGTTTTCTACAAGGGTTGGTACTACACCCTCCCCGAGAAATTTTGCAATTGTCTGAGGGTGTATTGGATCATCCAAATGATTTGTTGTGCTACCAGCTTTTATTTAGTATCTCAATATCAGAGATGCTGAGTGTTCTGGCGGAGGTGAGACCATCCCTGAATAATGAAGAATTGCTCTGTCCGGAGTTCCAGTAGCATTTGGTTGCAGTACAGTGTGCCTAAACCATGTTGATTGAACCAAGTTTCTTTTTTTCTTTAATTTTCTATTAGTACACGCATGCAGCACATAACGATTTCATTCCTCGTGGAATTGAACTAAGAGTTTCTTTGGGAACCTGAGGCCTAGGTGGGTTTCCAAGAGAACCTAGGACCCAAGTGCACTCCTTAGGGAGCCATAGGATTGGCCACTGACGTTCTCAGGCTATGGGAGGGGACTTTGAAATAAAACCAGGCTACCCAGAGGGGATCCAAATGTCCCTCCTCCAGATGTGGCTATTTCTCTGTGTTGAAATATCCCTTAGTATTTGTTCATGGGTTATGGGCCCACTGTAGAGTCTGTCTCCACAGTGGAACGTGTGCCACCGTCCCTTGCCCCTTGGAATGCTCCTCCAAACATTTTCCTACCTCCTGTCATCATCGTGCTCATGGCATCCATCTAGCCTCAGCTCTGCAGAACAGCAGTGTTCCTCTCACTGATGATGTCACTCTGACTTCAGGAAGGGTACACTGGTTATTTATTGGAGCTTTGACAGGTTGCCAAGCCATTTGTCCCACAGAGGTACATGGATGAATTGACAGCCTGGCACAGGGGCTATTACACTTGTAACACCAGTTGGCAATCATCTGCTTGGCCATTCACAATCCCAATGCAGCTGAACTGCAAAGAAAACTTCATCTGTCCCTGCCAGAGCTCTAGCAACACTGGCCAGCAGCTCTGTGACAACTTGGATAACACAAAGAGATCCTCTCAAGTACCCATCAATTTCCAGGCTCCCATCTGAATGGCTAAATATCTTTCAGTGTGCACTGAGGGACTTGTTTGGCAGCTCTGACTGTCAGAGAGCTTTCTATTCCCATGCCTGCTTCTTTCCAGCTTTGGGGGGCTGGGAGATGCCGACTCCATGAACATGCACACTGGAATACAGAGAATATGCCAAAGTCACAGCAAATAAATAGCAGAAGTCTCAAAACTGACATTTGGCCGGCCCCCACCAATATGTTTCCAGACGCCCTAGTATTAAAAGTAGGGCAGCAGAGCAGACAGAGCCCAGAAGCAGTCAGATTTATGACTACACCAGACACGTGACATAATTCCTCTGCATGGACACATTTTTCAAGTTGCTAAATTGATAGTCTATAAAAACCAGCTGCAGTCAAAAATGAACATTTTATGAGTAACTCAAGTCATTTGATTTGGATTATGAATCTAGAAATAGTATATATCTGATCATATAGATGTAACTTTTGCTTTTGTTAATTCCTAAGTAAAGAGTTGACAAACAAATCAGAGTGGACATTGTGACTTAGGAGAGAAGATGGGGAAAGAACGAACACTGAACTTGGCAACCAGGAAATAATTTGTTGACTGGGAGGAAGGAGGGAGAGACACAGCTTTCTTTTACCTCTGTACCTTTGGTGTTCCCCAGGGCCCAGACCTGTAGGCAGCACTCTTGGCTCCCTTATTCATCTTGGAACACAAAGTCTGGGCCACCATAAAGGCTAGTGTTTCAGCCTGCTCCACAGGACGGTTGTGCTTTGTTTTTGACACCACCCCCCCACGTGTTTGGTCCTTAAAACAGCTGAGAGCAGAACAGATCACCCTTCAAGGCTCTTTTTCTTTCATAGGATGTGATGGTGACACTACAGGACCGTCTCTCCCTAAGGTACATTGAGCACTTTGCTCTTGTCCTTGAGTATGCTGGGCCAGAACAGAATCACAAGTTCCTGCTTCTCCAGGACAAACAACCCTTGGCTTATGTAAGTAACTCCTTTATCCTGACTTTGGATAGATTTGCATGTGACCTATACTAGAGAAGAGAATCCAAGACATTTTCTATCTGGAAAATTCATGATGATATGCTCAGGTAGCTCCCAGAAGGCACATTTCTTACCTGAGGCTGTTACTACCCAACTCCAGAGGGCCTTTGACTATATACCCTTTGTAACCTAAGGAGAGCATTGTTAGATTTTTCTTGCCTTGAGATGGCTGCTATATAAAACAGCAACCTTCTCCTTCCCATAATGCCCTGCTTCCCATTTAGAATATGGCTTCTTCCACCAAAAGGACCACCTTCTTCCCAAAATGCCCCTCTTGCTGCCAAAGAGTAACCTGATGCTTACTACCCCCTTAGCAACTAGTGATGTCACAGACTCCTCCAATCCCTTACTGGTACATCACTCGACCCGACCCCAGCTCCTATAAAAGAAGTTCCCTCTTCTGCCATGTTGCTTTCTCTCCTTCATTCAGAGATAGGCTAGAGATCCTCCCCATAATAAAGTCTTGTTATGATCCTGGTCTGGTCCTGGTTTTTGGCTCTTTTTACCTAACAAGCATGAAGACCAATAGTCTTGGTGTCTTAGTGAAAAGAGTACAGGATGGTGATTCATAGCATAGTACCTGGGATGACATGTGAGAAAAGGCTGGGAAAAGACAGGACTGCTGGGTGGCATTTCCCCAAGGGAAAGCACCAAGAAATACCAGAAAGGCAAACAGGGCAGGTCAGTATTCCCAGGTAGGGTGGGAAGAGTTGAAGAGGGACAGCTGGGAGGAAATACATTTTCAGAGCCTACATGGAAGCCAAATAAAAACTAAAATTGAGCCAGGCATGGTGTTCAGGCCTGTAATCCCAGTACTTGGGAGGCTGAGGTAGGAGAGTCAGCATGAGCTGGAGGCCAGCCTGGACTACATAGTGAGTTCAAGGCCAGCCTGAACTATACAGTGAGACCCTGTCTCAAAAACAAAATCAGACACACAAAAAAATGAAAGGAATTTTGGAAAGTGTCTTCAAATTCATCTGTCAGTCATATGGAATCCAGCTCACAGGTAGCAAAGGAAAAGTTAAGAAGATCCTGCTTGGAGGGCAGCTTAAGTGTCCCACTCCTCTGCAGGCCCCAAGCATCCAGTTGGCCCCTTGTTCCAAATGGAATTTAAAACTTTTTATTATACAAAATCTCAAACATACACATATGTAGAAGGAATATAGTATAACAGATTCTAGTGCACATTTCCAACTTCAGTGCTTACCACTATATTGCCAACTTGCATTTGTCTGTACCTTGAAATGGAGTTTTTATTCTCTCTCTCTCTCTCTCTCTCTCTCTCTCTCTCTCTCTCTCTCTCTCTCTCTCTCTGGAGTTTTCATTCTTGAAACCCACAGTAAGTTGTTCATTAGATCTGGCCCTTAATTAGCAACTTACTGTGCTGAGCCCCTTTGCAAACTATAGGCCTGAGCCCCACAGCAAAAAGAGCCTAAAACATTCTCAGGAGTCCTTACTTCCTCATCAGTGTCGTGGCACTTGGACCCACTTATTGATACAGGTCATATCCTGTATATGCGATTTTAAAATACAGTGGACCCTTTATTTATGAACTCGATTGGTTCTCAAAGGCTGATTGTAACTCAAGTTGGTTGTAACTCAATATAGCTGAGATCTGGATGCTTACCTGCGTGCACAGTATAGATAACAAGAGGCAGGTAAATCTTCCCTTAACCTAATTAACCCAAGTTGTTCATATGTTAGCCAGTCAGAACTTGAGTGTCCACTGTACATCACTTTGAGTCAAAAGGGCAGACCTGGCTCCACGTCACTTTACACTAAGGTACAGTAGTCTCCCCTCTTACCCACAGGGGATACATTCCAAGACCCACAATGAATACCTGAAACTTCAGACAGTACTGGACCCTACATACACTGTTTAATCATATAAGTTAATACCTATGATAAAGTTTAATTGATGTTAGGAAAAGTAAGAAATTAACAGTAATAAAATAGCACAACTACAAAAATAGTCTATGGTAAAAGCTACTTAAAAATCACAAATTGCCGGGCGTGGTGGTGCATGCCTATAATCCCAGCATTCGGGAGGCTGAGGCAGGAGGATTGCTGTGAGTTCGAGACCAGCCTGGGCTACATAGTGAGTTCCAGGGCAGTCTCAACTACATAGTGAGACCCTGTCTCAAAAAAACCAAAAAACCAAAAATAAAAATAAAACTCACAAATTGTTTATTTCTGAAGTTTTCTATTTAAATAGTTTAAGGTCAAGGGTGGTTGTCGGTAACTGAAACCAGGGAAAGTGCAACCTTGTGTAAGAGGGCATTGCTGAATATGAATCTGCCAGGTGGGAGACAGAATGGGAAGCAACAGCCCAACGCTACCCCAAACCCCACTTTAAGGACCTACCAAACTGACTACCACAATCCCAAGCCATTGATTCTAGATGTCTCTCCCACATGTCTCGTCCCTGTGACTCAGGTGGTACAGCGGACACACTATCATGGAATGAAATGCCTCTTCCGAATAAGCTTCTTTCCCAAAGACCCCGTGGAGCTGCTGCGTCGGGATCCTGCTGCTTTCGAGTACCTATACATCCAGGTAGAGTCTGGCTTGGGGATACACAGACAGACAGACCAGTGGACAAACAAGCAAGCAGGCTATTCTGCCATCACAATGAAGTCTCTATGTAAGTTTTTCCAACGTCCAGGTAGCTCTGAAGGCCCTTTCTTTTTCTACTACCATTGTAATCCATGGCCAAATTGGCTGGCCTGGTGACCTGGGCTGGCTGTGGCTCAAAGTTCTCTTCATCCACACAGAACTCATGAGTTTTCAGGAACATATAACCTCAGTAATCCTGGAACCTTCACAGGAGCCCAGAGTTTAACAAGCCCACTTCAGTTTCAGAAGAGCCTCAATTTCTAATACCTAGCTCTAGTAAGGGTTTGATTCCAAATTCACTTCATCCAGACATTTTTACTGAGCACTTCCTCTGGACCAGGCCCTGCACTAGGTCCTGGCAGTCAGAGGTAAAAAGAAAGAACTGTCCTGTTTCATCAGAGCTTCTATGTGCATAATTAAATAGGCTGGTAGCAGGGTTCAGTGTCGATGAGGGCACCCAGGAAGCAGTTTGCCAACTCTGCGTGGAAGAAAGACGATGACAGCTCCACAAACGAAGGCATACGTGCTGACTTTTAGCTACAGAAGATAAGTGGAAGTCTGCTGTGTAGAGAGACAGAGGAGACATTCTAAGCAAGGGGCCTCGGCATTTACAAAGGCGTGAAGCAGCGTGACATGAGAGAACTGTGACTAATTTATACTAATTTATTATAACTGCAGCACAGGATGTGGTATAAGGAGCAGTATTAAATGAAGTTGGAGAGACAGGAAGCAGATGTTAAAGGGTTTGGTAGGCCATGGCAAGCACAGGCATTGTTGTGGAGGCTGGGCAGTGGTTGTGAAAGTCTGGTCACTGAACTGGTAGCATCAACATCAGCTAGGAACTTGCAGAAATGCAAATTCTTGGGCCCAACCCAGTCCTACTGAATCAGAAACTCTGGAGGTGGAGCCCAGTGATCTATTTTAACAAGCCCTCCCTGAGATTCTGTTACCCAAACAACTTTGAAAATCACTGCTTTAAGACACTGGCTTTAAGACACCCTAGCTGCACATTAAAATTACCTGAGAAGCTTTGGAAACTTTTATCCACCCCACCAACGGCTGATTAAATCAAAATCTATGGGAGGGGGGCCCAAGCATTGGTAATTCCTTAATTCCTCATGTAATGCTAATGTGCAGCCAAAGTAAAGAAATTCTGGAGGGTGGGGACCTAGGAATGACAAAAGGAGAATGTTCTGGTCAAAGGAGCAATTTCAAAAGAGCACACCATGCCAAGGAAGCACACTAGCTAGGGAACTATGACAGTTATCCACAGGAGAAATGATGAGAGTCACAATCCAGGCTGTAAGGGAGAGGTAGAGCGGTATTCAGAGAGACCTAAAAAGTAGAATTGATATGCTTTGACTTGATGAGTGTCTGGTAGAGGTGACATCATTCCTCAAATTAGGGAATAAAGGCAGTGGAATAGGTTTGAGATGAGTTCATTTGGAGATATATGCAGTTTTAGGTGCCCACAAGACATACACACAGCACTTAAGGAGGAAAAAAACCCTCAAACTTCATCTATCTCTGATGGTGACCCTAGGAATGTGCTGTGAGACATCATGACTGTCCTTTCAAACAGTTTAAAATGTCAGAAACACTTCAGGCCGGGATTTAGTTCAGTGGTTCTACCGCCTGCAAGGACCCGAGTTCGATCCCAGGTCCAAAAAAAAAAAAAAACATTTCTCAGCTCAAGTTTCTTTCTTTTCTTTTCTTCCCCCCCGCCCCCGGTACCAGGAATCAGATTCAGGAGGAAACCAGGCAGGAGTGGCACTATCAAGTACATCCCCAGCCCAAATCCAATGTCTTCCTTTTTTCGTACCAGAAATTGAACTCAGGACCTTGCACTAGGTAGCCAGGCACAGTGCCACTGAGCTACATCCCTGGTCCCCTTGGCCCAAGTTTCTTTACCAGCCTTCTAGGGTAATGTCCAGGCAGGGTTGTACACCATGCCACGCTGTGCCACACTGTCAGGGGTGGACAGCAAGCCACTGTTCTGCAACATCATGCCATGCTCTGCTGGAACACGCAGCTCCTGGTGATCCTAAACCTAGCATCGGTGAAGAACTAGAGGAGTGGTTTAAAATAAAAGAAGATGGCGAAGGAGAAGGAGAGAGATGGCAGACAGCTACTCCCGAGGAGTAGGGAGAATTTGAAAATGAATTGCTAGTGATCTCTCCGGTGCAGCTCCTTTTACTGAGATCCTCGACCTACCGAGGCTCCTGGAATCTGATTGGCTCCCTGGCTTGTCTTTCCTCCTAACCTTGGATTTCTTCTGGCCACAAGACCTTTCCCTGTCCTTTGGAGAGGGTAAAATTATTGGTTGGGGGCTAAGGATAAAGAAAGGGGTAAATTTGTGATTCTTAGGTTAATTGAGCTAACAGGGAACTTCCCAGTCTTGAATCTTTGTCTTCCTAATCACTTGAGTTTAGCTGCCTTTGTCTAATTCCTCAGAGTCTAGCTGCCTTTATGCTTATAATTGCTGGAGTCTGGCTACAAGTCAAAACTGCCTTACTAATTTTTAATAAAGCTCAATGAGGCCTTCACCCTGTCTTTTTCCTACCTGGAGTTGTCCCTGTCCCTACATTAACAGTCAATGAATTGTGTGGTTGCTCTATGAATTTCTGAAGTTTAGTTCTCATTTCTTTTGCTCTCAAATTTCTTCATTCAAGTTTCTATGGTTTGCCTCAGCTCTAATATTTTGTTTTTGTTTTTTTTTTTTTTTGAGACAGGGTCTCACTATGTAGTTGAGACTGACCTGGAACTCACTATGTAGCCCAGGCTGTTCTCGAACTCAGCGATCCTCCTGCCTCAGCTTCCCTAGTGCTGGGATTACAGGCATGCGCCACCACCATGCCCAGCTTGTTTTGTTTTGTTTTTTGTTCCTGTTTTTGCTTTTTCAGTTCTAATATTTTGGCATTTGATGACAAGACCACACCTACTCTTTTTCCTCCCATTATGGTAATGTGGACATATGGACTTTAGCTATATCCTTTTTTTTTTTTTTTTTTTTTTATGGACCTCCTGCTTGCCAGGCAGGCAATGTGCTACTCAGCTGCATCAGTAGCCCCTTCTTTTCTATATTTAACAGTTTTACTGAAGTCTAATAAACACACATTAAACTATGTGCATTTAAAATGAACAGTATAGGGCCGGGGATTTAGCTTAGTGATTCTACCACTTGCCTTGCAAGCGCAGGGACCCGAGTTCGATCCCTGGTACCCCCCCCAAAATAAATAAATAAATAAATAATAAAATAAAATGAACAGTATACATTTTTACATACATGAAGCTATCACCACAATCCAAATATTGAACATATCCAGTATTCTCAAACCTTTCCTCAGGCCCCCTGGTAATGCATCTTCTCAAGCACTAGACATCTAGTAATCTGCTTTCTATCACTATAGCTTAGTTTTCACTTTCTAGAGTTAACATAAATTGACTTATATGGTACATATACTTATTTTGGTCTGGCTTATTTTGCTCAGTATAATCATTTTGAGATCCATCCATGATTTTGCATGTATTTATTGTTAATTTGGTTTTATTGTCAAGTAGTATTCCATGGTATGGATGCTCTAGGATTTATTACACCTATTGATGGACATTTGAGGTGTTTCCAGATGTTGGTTATTACAAATAAAGCTTCTATGAACATTCATGTACAGCCTTTGTATGGACATATATTTCTTTCCTCTTGGGTAAATACCTCCTAATGGAATGGTTTGATCGTATGCTAGATCTATCTTTCTTTAAAAAAAAAAAAAAGATGGCCGGGAATTTAGCTCAGTGGTTCTACCACCTGCCTTGCAAGCGCAAGGACCCGGGTTCAATCCCTGGTACCAAAAAAAAAAAAAAAAAAAAAAAATTCAATACTGTTTTTGTGAAGTGGTTATACCATCTTACATTCCCACCAGTAATGTGTGAGAGTTCCAGTTTCTCCACATTCTTGACAATACTTAGTGTTACTAGTATGTATTCTTTACTCTAGTCATTCTGACAGTGTATAGTAGCATTATGGATTCCATTTTCATTTCACTAATGACTAATGATGTTGAACAAATTTTCATGTATTCACTTCCTGTTGTACATCTTCTTTGGTGAAATATCTGTTTAAATCACTTGCCTGCTTTTTTATTGGGTTGTTTGTTTTCTTATTATTGAGTTTTCAGAGTTCTTTATGCATTCTGGAAACAAGTCATTTGTTGGATATGTAATTTGTAATTATTTTCCCAGGCTGTGGCTTGTCTTTTCAGCCTATAAACAGTGTCTTCCACAGAGCAATTGTTTGAATTTTGATGAAGTCCAGTTTGTTAATTTGTTCTTTTATAGACAGTGCTTTTGATACCATATCTTTAAAAAATCCTTTTCTAACTCAAGGTCACAAGGATCTTATTTTGTTCCCCAGAATTTCTATAATTTTAGGTTTTACATTTAGGCCTATGATGTATTTTGATTTTAGTAAGTGGTGCAAGATATTCATCAAAGTGCGTGTGTCTGTGTACTAACATATTAATAGACCTTTATTCCAGTGCCATTTACCATTTGTTGAAAGACCTTCCTTTTTCCATTGAATTGCCTTTGTATCTTTGTCAAAAGTCAATTGTCCAGGCTGGATATGGTGGTGCTTACAATCCTAGCACTCTGGGAGGCTGAGGCAGGAGAATCACAAATTCAAGCCCAGCCTGGGCAACTTAGCAACTTTAGTAAAACCCTGTCTCCAAATTAAAACCTGGGGATGTAATTCAGTGCAAAGGCCCTGGGTTCAGTCCCCCGTACCCCCTCCACACACACACACACACACACACACACATCCGTTGCCCACATACATGTGATCTATTTCTATTTCTAAATTTTCCATCTGTTCTATTGATCTACTTATCTATCCTTCTACCAACATCAACATCATAGTCTTTTGGTTACTGTAACTTTACAATAAGTCTTGAAATTAAGAAGTATGTGTCATCCAATTTTGTTCTTCCTTTCAAAAGTTGTTTTATCTCATCTAGGTCCTTTGTATTTTTGTGCCAATTTTAGAATCAGTTTGTCAATTTCTACTAAAAATCTGATGTGAGCTGGATCTGATGGTACAGGCCTGTGTAATCCCAGCACTGTGGGAGGCTGAGGCAGAAGGATCACAAATTCAAGCCCAGCCTATACAACTTAGTCTCCAAAAAACAAACAAACAAAAAAAATGGGGTGGGGTATAATAGCTCAGTGCCAAGGCCCTGGTTTCAATCCCCACAAATAGATAGATAGATAGATAGATAAATCTGGTGTGATTTGCATTTGGATTGTGGTGAATCTATAGATCAGTTTGGAGAGAACTGACATCTTAACACTACTGAGTCCTCCAGATCATGAATACAGTATTTCTACATTGACTGAAGTCTCCTTTAATTTTTCCCAGTGGCATTTTATAGTTTTTGATATACAAGTCTTTCACATATTTTGTGAGATTTCAAATATTATTTCTTTTTTTGTACTAGGGATCAAATTCGGGACCCTGTGCTTGCGAGGCAGGCAGCAGAACCACTGAGAACCATTATTTCATATTTTTGATGCCAAAAAAAAAATGGGATTTTTAGCCAGGCATGGTGGCTCACTCCTCTAATCCCAGCACTCGGGAGGCTGAGGCAGGAGAACGCTGTGAGTTTGAGACCAGCCTGGGCTACATAGTGAGTTCCAGGTCAGTGTCAACTACATAGTGAGACCCTGTCTCAAAAAACAAAATAAAATAAAAATAAATGGGACTTTCGTTGTTGTTGTTTTGATGGTGGTGATGGTGGTGGTACTGGGAATTGAACCCAGGACCTTTGCACTGAGCTATATTCCCAGACCATTTATTATTGTTTAATTTTGAGACAGGATCTCACTAAGTCACTAAAGTTGCCCAGAATGGACTCAAACTTGTAATCCTCCTGCCTCAGCCTCCCAGAGTGCAAGGATTACAAGCCTGTGCCACTGGGCCAGCTAACAATTTTGATTTTTAATTTCAATTTCCATTTGTTTGTTGCTAGCATATAGAAATGCAATTGGTTTTTGTATATTCATTTTATTTTCTGCAATCTTACTATACTCACTTATTACTTCTAGTAATTCTTTTGGTTTGTTGTTGTTGTTGTTGTTGTTGTTTTGGTTTTTTGAGACAGGGTCTCACTATGTAGTTGAGACTGCCCTGGAACTCACTATGTAGTCCAGGCTGGTCTCGAACTCACAGCAATCCTCCTGCCTCAGCCTCCCGAGTGCTGGGATTACAGGCGTGCGCCACCACGCCTAACTTGGTTTATTGTTTTTTACTTGGTAGATTCCACTGGATTTTGTATATAGTGATCATTGACAAAGTATTTCTTTTTTTCTTTCTTTCTATCTTTTTTTTTTTTT
>NW_022900951.1:83889750-83909446 GCF_012274545.1 Fukomys damarensis
TTTTTTTTTTTTTTTTTTTTTGTACTGGGAATTGAGCTCAGGACCTTTTACTTGCCAAGCAGGCATGGGCGTCGCTGAGCTACATTCCCAGCCCAGTGCTTCTTTTCTACTCTTTCCTATGCGATAGTGACACTACAGTGGCTCCCTACTCCCTTAGTCCATCTTGGCTCCACGTCAGCCAAATGGGTAACTGTTCTAACTGAGCCAGATTCATTCATACCTGGGGCCTAGGCTCTGAGACTTTGGGATTATTATATACTAGGCCAGCAGTTCCAGAGGACTTCCTCTTGGCCGGGATAGGATAGGGAAAAATGACTCAATGGTTTTGTCCTTCAGACCCCAAAGAACAGAATATCTGCCACATCCCTGCAATCCATCCCTCACCCTGGATTTCCAGGCCAGAGCCATGTGGAGAATCCCTTCCAATGTCTCTCTTTCTTTGCTCCTAGATGAAGTAGTAGAAGGGCCTTCTATGATCAGGGGTGTGAGTACATGCCCTTGAGGAAACATGGGAGGCTCTCTTGTAACAGGGAGAAAGAAAGGAGGTGTTGCCATGTCTCACTTCTGCAGTGAGCTGGACTTTCTTCCCACTTGTGCCTTGCTATTGTGTGCACCCAACTCAGAGAAGAAGGCTGTCCAGTGTCTGCCCAATGAAGCAAATAGTGCATTTGGGACCCTCTGGTGTATCGTCCCCAAGGGCGGTGCCTTCCTCTTCCCCTGCTGTATCGTGCCTTACTGACATCATGGTTCTTTTCTGGGAAAAAACAAAGAGTACACGTGGTGGGTGTGGACAGGGAATGTCTCCTTTAATTGATGGGTTTGGACTGCCCTCTCTCACAGAGTCGGAATGATGTTATTCGAGAACGCTTTGGGATGGACCCCAAGCCGGAGATGCTTTTGGGCCTGGCTGCCCTCCACATCTATATCACCGTCTCAGCCACCCGGCCTAGTCAGAAGATCTCACTCAAGAATGTGGAGTGAGTTGTGCTGGGGCCCTGTGGGCTGGGAACAAATAGCTGTGTGTAGGGAGAATGTGAAGTGGTCAGGCGCTGCTGTGCTTTTCAGGAATGCAGGGCACGTGCTGATGGGGGTAAGAGCTGAAGTTCCTCGCGAAGCTCGAGAGAGCTACAGCTTCTGTGAGGGTACTGTCACTAGTGCTCTCCTGTCCCCAAGCCTCTTCTTCTTTCTCCCAGTCTCTGCCTCTCAGACCCAGTCAGTGTCCGTCTTACTGTCTTCCTCTCTCTGTACTACCTTTGTCTCTCTCACCAATCCCTCACTTTTCTCCTTCATTTAGGAAGGAATGGGGCCTGGAACCCTTTCTTCCTCCCTCCCTCCTACAAGGCATCAAAGAGAAGAACCTTCGGAAGTCTCTCTCTCAGCAGCTGAAGGCTCACCAAACGCACCCTTCTACTGGCACCAAGGTACCCAGAGGAAAACATGGGGTACCGTGCTCAGGCCCTAGAGGCCTCAGGGGCTTCTGGGTGGTTCTTGTGGGGATCCCCGCCACACTTTCTGATTCAGGTGCACACCCAGCTTGGCCAGGTATTGGAGCAATTAGGGAGAGGAGTGTTTCCCAAGCCTGAGCCTCGCCCAGTGACAGCTCAGTGGCAGGTAGCTAAGAGAGCTCCCGGTGCTCAAAGCTAAGGGGCCAAATGCAAGAGGATCATCTTTGGTTCTTTGGCCAGTTAGTGCTGATTGAGCATCTGTCCTATGGAAAGCACTGGACCCTGGGGACACCCACGTCCTTCAATAAGTCCTAGTACCTGGAATTCTGGAAGATAAAAGCCCAGCCTGGGGGTAGGTTTGTGAGAAAAATTTAACCTGGAGAATGGTCACTAGGGAATCATGTGAGGGCTCAGGCCACTGCTGTACTCACTTCTACCGTCCAGGGCGCATGCCCTTACCTCTGAAGGAACCCTCCTGCCTTCCCCAGCTCTGCAGGCCCTTCTTTGGATTCTAAGGCTCCATCTGTTTGTGCCTCTTGTCCAAGAGGCAGGAGGGTAGCGAAAGGTCCTAGAATCAGCACACAGATTTGCATATGGGACACAGTGGCTTCCATATATCTCACCCATTCCAGATTTCTTGCATTGCCAACTAGCTTCTCCTTTAAGACACAACTCTCCTGGGAAAGGTAAGCCATTCCCACCGTGCTGCACGTATTGAATCAGTTAACATGTTCTTGGAGGCACCACAGCATTTTGCCTGAAGATACAAAGATGAAGAAGGCCTGGTATCGGCCTTCAAGTCACAGTCTAGTGGGGAAACAGAGTCATGAGTTGTAACACAGTGCTGCGGACGAGGGGGCTCTGGAATCAGAGGAGGCTGCACTGATCCCAGGCTGAGCAAGGAGGAAAAAGCCAGGAGTTAGTGCCTTTGATGCCAGAGCTGGGTCTTAAAGGACAGACGGATAGTAGTCTGTCTAAAGGAGTTGGTGAGAGTGGGTAATGGGAGAAAGACTTCTTCAGGCATTGAGATCCATCGGTAACAAAAGCCCAGCGATAAGAGAAACCATAGAGCAAGGGAAGAAATGTAAATAGTTCGGCCTAAGCAAGTACACAGGGTGCAAGGAATGTACAAGAAAATGGGGTTAGCGACAGGAAGGTAGGCCAGGCAGGAGGGCGGTTGGCAGGAGCCAGTTTATGAAAGGCCCTGTGTGCCCTGGAAATGGGTTGTACTTCATCCTGTAGCAGAGTACCATCAAACAATTTAAACAGGAAGCCAATGTGATTCAACTTACTGTGTTTTAGGAAGCTTCTTATAACAGTGTGTGGAGGCAGTCAAGGGAAAGGAATGTCAGTGCTGGAGGTAACCCAGCTGTCACCCTGATGCAGGTGAGAATGCACAAGGCAATGACTGGGAAGAGATGAAAGGTGGTAGGTTGGAGAGAGAGAGTTAGGATGTAGAATCAAGACGATTTGGAGCCTAGTGGCCCTCAGACGACAGGAGGAAGGAGGAGTACAGTGTCTCTCATAGTTGTCTGACTCAGTTGCTCCAGTGATGCTGATAGAAACCTGGAAGGCCCTGTGAAGACCAAGCTTAGGACCAAGAGTGAGACACACACACACACCCCCGTCCCATCTGCAGATGGCTGGTGTTTGGGTGGTGGTAAGGATTTGATGTATCACAAGAGTGACACAGGTCAGAGTTAGGGGATGGTCTGCTGGCTACCTTAGGAGTGCAAGTCAGGAGGTTGGAGGAGTGTGGGGTGCTAGAGGTGAGAGCCCTCCAAACTCGAACCTTCCTTCAGTTTTGCCCAGCTCCTCCTCACATTCGCATAGCGTAGCTTCATGATGTACGTCTGCTCCAGGATGTTGAGACTCCTCTTTGAGAACGTTGTTTTGCTTTGCCCGTAATCCTTGGCTTCTCTTATTTTGGGGTGGGTTGTTTCCACAGGGTTCTGCAGTCCAGGCAAAGCTCCAGTACCTTCGAATTTTGAATGAACTTCCAACCTTCACAGGCGTATTGTTCAACACTGTGGGCCTGGTCAGTTGCGGCAGTGTGGGGAAGATGGGGAGGGGGGGACCCTTTGTTAGCCTTTATCCCTGGGGGGGCAAATACAGTTAGCCCTCTGTATTGTAGAGTTCCGCATCCATGCATTCAGCCAACTCTGGGTCAAAAATATTCAAAGAAAAAATTGTCAGTTCTGAACTGCACTTTTTCTTGTCATTATTCGCCAAGCAATACAATGTAACAACCATTTACCCAGCATTTCCATTGTATTAGGCGTTATAAGTAATCTAGAGATGATTTCAAGTGTATGTGAGATCGCCGGCGTGGTGGTGCACACCTGTAATCCCAGGTACTTGGGAGCTTGAGGCAAGAGGACCACAATGTGGCTCTGTGGTGCACTGCTGGCCTAGCACCCCTAAGGCCATGGGTTCAACCCTGACTGCGAATAAAATAAGAAAGTATATGGGAGGATGTACATCGGTGACATGCAAATACTACACCCTGCATATCTGTGGATTTTGTTATCTGCAAATGGGTCCTAGAACAAATCCCCCATGGATACTGAGGGCCAACTGTATTTGTTTTCAGTACCGTTTTATGTCCCCCTTCCTCTGTTTCAGGGATTGGCAAACTTTCCCTGTAAAGAGCCAGATAGTAAATATTTTCGGCTTTTGCAGGTGGGCCAATCAGATCTCTGTGGCAGCAACTCAGCCATGCCATCTTAGTGTGAAAGCAACCATAGACAATGCAGTAACGAGTAGGCATTGCTGTGTGCCAGTAACTATTTAGGGACACAGAACTTTGAATTTCATATAATTTTCACATGCCACAAAATATGGTTCTTTTGATTTCTTTCCAACCATTCAAAAATGTAAGCTAAGAATGGTGGATTGGATTTGGCCCCAGGGCCACAGGTGCCAACCCCTGCTCAATTTCATTGCCCTCGCACACATTCCCGCAGCTTATGCTGCCCCCTGCCACCCTTGCCCTCCACTGCAAGAGCAAGTCTCTGAGAAAGGACAAAGCAGGCCCCGCCTCTAACCCTGTGACCCCAGGCTAATTGATCCTAGTGAAAGGAAATTCGAGTCATCTTGCTGATTAGCTCCAAGTACTTGTCTAGCTCAGGGGACCACGCTACTGCGATAGCAGGGCCCAATAAAGGGAAGCTGCTTATCAAAGTACCTATAGGCAAATACAAGAAGTTCCTGCAGTGATGCTAATGGCAGGGAATGGTCCCCCAGAGGCTTCAGGCTTGATGCCTCCAAGGAATTTGTCAGGATCATTTAAGGAAGTGCAGTGCAGCAGACCTAGAGATAGCCATTTACATATTGCTATTTGCAAAACAGTGAAAGCCCACTGTCCCCTACGTACACACCCCACAAACCCTCAAATCTCTTCCATCCACCTGCCACCACTGCAATTCCTATTAGCCATTCTTTTGGGTTTTGACTGCTGGAATGCTTATTAAATGGTAAATATTCTTTAGGGAGGGAGGCCTCCATTAAGTACCCAATCAACCCTCAACACCTTAGACCAACTCCTGTGTCCATTTAGCTTTTGGCACTAGGTGAGAAGTGCAAGTTTGAGCAGCTGTTGTGGAGGGTGAAGGAGGATAAAGACCAAACAATGCAGCCTGCTCTGGCAGAGCACTGGACAGGAACCTTGAATGGCCTGCAGCAACCTGGGCCTGCTAGGGGAAGGTTCTCCAAAGGCACCAAATTGAACCTCACCTATTTTATCATTTTGTTGGAACTGGTAAGGCCAAAGGGTTGATAGACCAAGGATCTGGGACCCTAGCTTGGAACAGGGAGGTTCCAGACCATTTTGCCCTCAACCCTCACAGAGTTGATCCGATGGATATTTTCTATTTCCTTCCTCCTTTCTTTTCACTCTACCTTCTCCCCCTCCTCTCCGTGCATGCTGCTTGCCACGCTCCGGGTCAGGACGAAAAGCAGTCCGCCACCACTCTCCTGGTCGGACCCCGTCATGGCATCAGCCATGTAATTGATCTCAAAACCAACCTCACCACTGTGCTGTCGGAGTTCAGCAAGATCAGCAAGATCCAGCTGTTCCGGGAGAACCAGGGTGTGGCCCGCGTGGAGACCAGCATCATGGATGCCAAGGTAAGGCCTACTTTGAGGGCCTGCTTCTCTCCAGGCACAGGCCTTGGGGATGGAGGAAGAAGCACACTTAAAGACTATCTGAGCCTTGAAGTGAGGTTAAGTGACTAAAGGGAGTTGGACCATGGGCCATTTTGGGCTCATTTTTCAGTCCCTTTTAAGCCTAGGGAGGCTTATCAACCCAAAACAATTCTCCACAAAGCAGGAGAACTGGAGAAATCAGAGCCACACCAGGCCATTACTTCCCAATTGTTTTCATGGCACAGCCCACATTAGAAAAATCATATTCATGTAGAACTTTGAGCTAAATAGTCCCCAAGAGGAGGCCACCCCAGGCCCTCCTAGCTGCATCAGAAGCTGTAGGAATGAATATTTTGGCTCATCTCTCTTCATCCCTCTTATACACCAGTTGGAAAGCACCCACTTTGAATCATGGAAGAGGGGCTATCTAAACTTATGGCCAGAACCAAGGGAGTCTGGAGGGGGTTATGTAGAGACTCATCCCCATTTCATCTCCCAGAGTCCGGCTCTTCCAGAACCTCAGGCCCTTCCCATAGATCTGCTCCTTTGGACTGGTAAGCAGCTGTCATCCCCTGTGCAAAGCCTGGCAGTGGCAGTCAGCCACCCCTTCACAGCTCTCCTGTTTGAACACAGTGACCAGTTTAAGGCAGGGGGAACTTGCCTGCCCCCTGGCAGAGACACTTAGAGGAGGGACAGATTTCCATTCCTAAAGGATTTCCCAGAGGAACCTGTCCTCAACAGATTAAGAGGTGAAGTGTTGGCTGTTTCTAAAAGAGCAAATTATTTTCTTTATCTTTATATTTGTAAAACCAGAAAGCTTTAATATGTTAATTTTCCACCTGTGATTCCCATTGGTGTAGAAACGCACTGGTGATGATGTTTAATTGGCTTGTGGCCTCATCGTCAACCAATGGTTGCTGCCCTCCTCAGATGTTGTTGGGTAAAAAGCCAAATGCATCAGGAAGAAAGAGGAAGGAAAGACAGGGCATGCAGGGGAGGTGTGGCTTCCTGAGAAATCAAAGGAGTTGAAAAGGGAGAAACAGCTTTCAATTTAGTCTGCTTCTTAGTTCTACTAGTGATTTTCCACAGTGCTGCAAAACAGAATTTTCTTGAGAAGCTTTTAAAAAATATAGATGCCTGGTCCTACTCCCAGAAATAATTTCTTTGGTCAAAGGTGCAGCTAGGGTGGGCATCAGGAGTTCTTTTTTCAGTTTCCCGAGTGTTTTTATAGTACCATTAGTGGTAGAGTACACAGGTTTGAGACCTATATGGCCAGAGATCTGGGAGGAAACGGGTTTGGCAGGGATGGGTGGGTATTATTTCTAGAAGTGCTTCAACCACGGTTGTGGGGATGAATAAACGGGTTTGAGGGATGGGTGGGTATTATTTCTAGAAGTGCTTCAACCACGGTTGTGGGGATGAATGCTCCCCCCATCCCACCCACTTTTTGTAAGGTGCTAGGGATGGAACCCTGGGCCTTAGTGCATGCTAGGCAGCACTCTACCACTAAGCTACACGCCCAGCCTGAGAAGCTGTAGTCTTACTGGGAAGATTAGAGTTTCCAAGATTTATGACATGCCTTAGAAACATAACATCAGAACATATACAGAGTTGTAGAATGAGACACAGATCAGGTTTAAATCCCAGCTCTTCTGCTTCCTAGTTGTATATCGTTAAGAAAGTGCCTTAACCCCTTTGAACCCTTGTTCTCTCAACCGCAAAATGGAGCACCTATTTTAAAAGGTAGTTATAGAAATAAAAAAGGGGGTAGTTATTGGCCGGGGATTTAGCTCAGTGGTTCCACCCCCTGCCTCACAAGCACAAGGTCCTGGGTTCAATCCCCAGTACCAAAAAATAAATAAATAAAATAAATCTTTAAGTCAAAAGGTGGTTGTCAAGATTAAATGAGAGTCAGTATGGTGGTGCATGCCTGTAATCCCAGCTACTCAGGAGGCTAAGGCAGGAGGGTCTTAAGGCAGGAGGCCAGTCTAGGCAATTTAGTAAGATCCTGTCTCAAAATGAAATGGAAAAGAAAAAAGGGCTGGGAATGTAGCTCCACCGTAGAGTGCTTGCCCATCATGTGTGAGACCCCAAATCCCACCAGTACCGCAAGAAGAAAAAAAAAAGATTATATGTGAAGACGCACATAAATTGTCTTAACACACTGCCTTGGACAGTGTGCACTCAACAATGAGACCTGTTATTTTTTTCAAAAGCAAAACATCAATTTAAAAAAATCAGTATGAAGTAAATGCCATAAATGAGTATGGCATGGAACATGGAGCGAAAGAACAGGAAGGAGTTAACCAGGCTGGTTTCCCCCAAGAGGATGTTTTAAGCTGGATCTTGAAGTGATAGGCATGAATTAGCAAAGAGAAGTGAGATGTGTTCAAAGACAAGGAGCAAGCACGGAAATAAGCAAGCCATATGTGCAGATTGATAAACATAGTTGCTTGGCTGGAGAGGAAAATGATGAGGAAAGAGATTGGAGAGATTGGGAGTGCACAGAACAAGTTGGTTAAAGCGTCAAAAGCCAGTCCAAGGCCTTTGTATTCAATGTGGTAGAACAGTGGGAATCTACTGTAGGTCCTTGAGTAGCGGGGTGACAGAATGGAAGCTGATTTGGACCAGGGTGCAAGAGGGCCAGGAGCAAAGCTAATGCAAAACTGGGGAAGCAAAGAGGGGGTTGTGGAGCCAGTCTACAGGGAAAGTGATGAGGGCCCGAGCTGGGGAGAGCAGCGGGGAGGAGAAAGAGCAGGTGTGAAACAAGCTCAGTAAGATGTGCGTGCACACCCTCCCCCCACACCTGTCTTGCACATGTAGTGCACCGAACGCTGTCGCCTATTGCACATGGCCTAAGCACACTGCGGAGCAGGGCAACATCCACAGCACCCCACCAACTTGTGAGGTGAGGTGATGACATTATGGGATAAAGAGAAGATGGTGATGGTGACTAGATAAGGCTAGGAGGTTGCACTTTGCAAGTGGGAGACAGTGAATGATTAGGGAGATGATATGAGTGTTCAGATATATAGCTGTCAGGTGGTAGCTGGTTCAGCTATGCCCCATTTTAAGCAAGTGATAAATCCATATGAAAAACCACAGGAGAACTATCCACTTTATGTCAGAATTTCTCTACTTTGTAATAAGATTTTCTTTGTGTGGTAGGCAGAATAATGGCCCCTGAAGATGTCAGTTCCCTAGTCCCCAAAATCTGTGAATATAGCTGTGTTATATAGCAGGGGGAAATTAGAGTTGCAGGCAGAATTAAGATTTCTAATCAACTGACCTTAAAATAGGGCTGTTAGCCTGAGTTATCCACGTGGAAGCAGTATAATTACAAGGATCCTTCTAAGTGGAAGAGAGAGGCTAAGAGAAGGTCAGAGAGATATGTGAGGACTCAGCCCAACCTTTCTGGCCTTGACAGTGGAGAAGGGGACCATAAACCAGCGTGTATGAGCAGCCTCCAGAAGCCAGAAACGGTAAAAGAAACAGATTCTAACTGGGCGTGGTGGCGCATGCCTGTAATCCCAGCACTCGGGAGGCTGAGGCAGGAGGATGGCTGTGAGTTCGAGACCAGCCTGAACTACATAGTGAGTTCCAGGTCAGTCTCAAATACATAGTGAGACCCTGTCTCAAAAACAAAAAAAGAGAAAGAAAGAAAGAAAGAAAGATTCTAGACTCCAAAAGGGACATAGATGGGCCTGCACTTGATTTAACCCAGTGAGACTGGTGTCAGACTTCTGACCTCCAGAACTGCATGAGAACAGATGTATAGTATTCGAACCACTGAGTTTATAGTCATTTGTTATAGCAGCAACAGAAAATTAATACACCATGAGATTCCTTCAAGTAGCAAGTACTCATATGCTGTATTAAAGAGAGAATTTGAAGCTAGGTGTGGTGGTGCACAACTGTAGTCCAACTGCTCAGGAGACCGAGGCAAGAGGATTTCAAGTTCCAGGCCAGCCTGGACGAAGACCCTGCCTCAAGATAAAATTTTTCAAAGAGCTCGGAATGTATAACAAGTCCCTGTCTCAAACCCCACCTCCCCCCATTCCCCCCTCAAAAAAAGAGCTGGGAATGGAGTTCAGTGGTAGAGTAATTGTTTAGCATTTCGGAAGTCCTGAATTTGACCTCCAGTTCCATAAAAAGCAAACCAAAAAACTGTGATTTGATTAATAAACGTGCTGTTTATGCCCAATATTTGTTACGTACAATCAGATGCACCTATCAGCCATGTCTGCCACGAGCATCACAAGTTACAAGCTTGTACCCTAGGAAATGGACAATGCAGAACAGAATTTCTTTTTCAAATGAATCAACAGGCAGGGTACACAATGGCTCATACTGATATCTTGAGATCGACCACGATGAGAGTATGTACACTCACAGAAATTGTCAAACGTTACAAATCAGGACTTGAAAGAGCTGATTGCAAAACATTTACCAGCATGCTATGTATAGGGTGCACTCAATTTCAGCTGTCTGAATTTTCTTACCAAGGGACACAGAATTTGGAAACCAAACTTAAGTCTATTTCCCCTTAGATATACCACTCTGGTCTGGGAATATTCATTTAAAGAAATTCTCAGCTCAGGCTGTGCATGAAAATCAAGTGTGGTGATTTAAAAACTACAGGCTTTTCATCCCAGACCACTTAAATCATAATTTCTAGGGGTGCGTCCCAGGGATTTAGAAGTCATTACGGTTCCTCAGGTGATTCTAATGTGCATCTGTCGTGAGAACCACTGCCTTAAATGACACTCGGCCTTGCCCCCAAATTGGCTGGCTATGCCCAATTAGACGTTCCCAGCAAGAACACGCATGTACTGGTCCCCTGGGACTCAAGGACAGCGGCTCATACCCTTTCCTCTCCAGGTCCCCGAATCCCCATCCTTTGCGCTGAGGCTAGCCCCGGGCTCCCGAGAAGGAGATGCAGCCGGAGCATGTCAAATTGATCCCTGCTGTACCTTTTCTTGCTGACTCATGCCTCAAACTCCCTGCTCCTTATCGCATTTTCCACTCGATGATGGCCCGGACATATTCAGTTACAGTCTTCACTCAGCTTACTTGCTTGTAGTGATGTGAACATGAGGCAGTAATCAAGTATCTTTCTCCAAGAGACAGCAGTCTGGAATTGAGACACCGCTGGGCCATTACCACGCCCCATTACCACAGAAGCACATGAGGGGGGAAAAGAAACTGTCCCAGGAATATCCCAAGAGATCTCTTGTGATCCAGTGTGCCTCCCATTGTCATACTGGAGCTGTATTACTCCAGTGCTTTCTGTAGGGACAAGCATTACATTAGACATCATGATCATTAAAATCCTATTTAGAGTTAAGTGTTGCTTCGGAAGGTTTCTAAGTAATCTATCCAACATCTTTGCTAGCCTGCCTTTGATTCACTTTCTATCCCTGTTGGCAAAAAGTACATTTGTGTTTCTTTGTGCTGCACCTGATCCCAGGTCAAGGCCCAGTTGGCTGGCTGGGAATGTCTAGGACAGGCTAACTGCCATTCCCGGCTGTGATGTGCTGAGCCAGCTGGGAATGTACCTCAGCCTCTCTGTGCACAGCATTTTGTCTCCTTGCCATTTTACTGCTGTCATCAAGCTATATTGAGAGTTAGGAGAAACTAAAGTGAAGTCAGATAAGCCAGTCAGCCACTTAGTCACCCTGCCTCCAGTCAGTAATTCTGTCCCAGTAAGTAAGGAGTCAGAGCTGGGCATGGTAGTGAACGCTTGTTACCCCAGCACTTTGGGAAGCTGAGGCAGGGAATTGCAAGTCTAAGCCCAGCCTGTGTAACTTGTCAACTTAGTGAGAACCTGTCTCAAAAAAAAATTTTTTTTGTACCAGGGATTGAACTCCGGACCTTGCATTTGCAAAGCAGGTAGTGGAACCACTGAGCTAAATCCCTGACCCCCTGTCTCAAATTTTTACAGTAATTTTTAAAGGGGGGAACTGGGAATGTAGCTCAGTGCAAAGGTCATGGATTTAATCCCTAGTACTGAAGGAAAAAAAAGAAAAGAAAAAACAAAAAAGAGGCTGTTTGGCATTTGGACTGCCCTGCAGCCAGCCTGTCAGCCTGGGCGGGAGTCCGAGTGCCTTGCAACCAGCCAGCCTGGCAGTCTGTCCATCAGTCATTCAGCCACTCAGCCTATATGCTGGCTACATGGTCTCCCCATTCCATTTTTCAGCCAATGCCATTTCCTCAAAGAAGCTTCCTCTGGCTTCTGAAACCAAATGTCAAGCACATACATGTTCGCACCCGCCCACACACCACTGCAGGACAGTCTGTGTTCTGATAGCTCTCTGTACTTTTCCTTCATCATGCTGATCGTTCCTTGCAGTCATACTCATTTGTGTAATTTTGGGGGGGGGGCTAATGTCTTAGTTCCTGCTAAATTATAAATTCCCTGAGTGTGGGAACTGGGTTGGCCTGTCCTGGAATGAATGGATATAACTCTGAGTTGGTCATGCCCTCCAGGACATATCTAGCTGGTTTGTAGCAGCTCGCTGGGCAGATACAGCAGAGTCCTGAAGCATTTCAGCCAGAGAGAACAGCACAGGTATGAAGGTGTGAAAGAGCAGGGTGAACTGTAAATGATGTGTCATTGCTGGAGAATAAGGTGACGGACAGTGATGGGAGAAGGGCACAGGCAGACTTAAGGGAGATGTATTTGGACATCCAGAGGGGTTTCGCTTGCCTGATAAGGCTGTTGGATTTTATCCTGTAGGCAATGAGCTGTTTGTTGAGGGTTTTAAATGACAATAAAAGTTATGCTTTTGTAGCAGCAAACTGTCAGCCAGAACATACAGACAAGTAGTCCAGGAGAATGGAGGATGCAGCCAGAAGTTTTGGAGGCAAAGTATACAGTTTTTTCTTAACTCTAGTGGGTCCGTCTGGGACTTCTCCACAAAGCTACTGACCCCACTTTAAGGTTAAGCAGGGCAGGTTGTACTCTCAGGAGGGGGTAGGCTTGCAGGAGTTAAGTACTTTGCACTGGTCACGTAGAGCACAAGTCATTTGTGCCCAGCAAATTCATCAGTTATCAGATATTACAGACAGAACTCAGTGCACAGAGACACATCCCACTTACATTTGGCGGTGAGATAGAAGTAATAAAACTGAGAACAACGAAAATTCCTGAGATGCTTGAAAGGAAGTGTCCGGAAGCTCGGACATGTTGAGGGAATGGGGGAAAACTATTCTGCCAGTAAGTTTGGCTTTAACTGCAGAGAAACACACATTCCCTATTCACTTTAGTAGGGCGTAGGGTTGCATGCTCTTAATCCCACCACTTGGGGAGGTTGAGGCAGGAGGATTCCCCACAAGTTCGAGGCCAGCCTAAGGTACATAGTGGGTTCAAGGCCAGCCTGGAATACAGAGTGAGACCCTATCTAAAAGAAGAGGAAGCCGGGCATGGCGGCCCATGCCTGTAATCCCAGCACTCGGGAGGCTGAGGCAGGAGGATCGTCATGAGGTCGAGACCAGCCTGGGCTACATAGTGAGTTCCAGGGCAGTCTCAACTACATAGCGAGACCCTGTCTCAAAAAACTTAAATAAATAAATAACATTTCATCCCTGGCCCCTTTCTCACTGGAGAAAAGAACTGTCGCTCTTCAGGGTACAGACTGTGCCTGTTCTCACCCAAAGGTATTAATGATTCCTGTGGAACAGAATCCAAATCCCCTATTGTGGCATGCAGTGTCATTGGATGCACGATAACCATTAAACAATTCTCGGTGGTTTTGCTCCGGCACGGGATTGGGTGCTATAGACAGAGCACCATATGAGTTCTAAGGTAGGAAAAGACTTCAAGGGGGAATGGAGATGCTGATTCATGAATCCCAATAGCAGCTGATGCCCTGATGGAGAAAGGAGGATTTAGACAGAGCCTGGAGCCTAAATAAGGTGGTGAGGTTGCACAAAAAGCACCAGGCAGGGAGAGGCAGAGATAGGCCGCACACCATGTCACCTCACAAAAACAGGAGCCAGTAAGAGAATTTCCAAAGCAAAAGTAACAAGCTGAGAGATGTGGTGAATAGATCAGGTGGCAGACTATGACTCACGAGCTAAGTCTCACCCAGCTCCTTTTTCTGTAAATAAAGTCTTATTAGAACACAGTCACATTCATTCATTTAGTTTATAGATTATCTGTGGCTGTTTTCATACTATGATGACAGTCTTGTTGCAACAGAGCCTTTATGGCCCCTAAGACCTGAAATATTTACTATGTAGCCCTTTATTTAAAAATGTGCCAACTCCTGATCTATATGAACTATAAAATGCTCATCTCAAACTATGTGTTTGCGAAGAAAACTGGTGCAACTTTAGCTAACAGCTGAGCTGATTTGGATGTAGAATTTTCCCAGCATGATAGCAAAGAAGGCTAAAATGTGAGTCTGAGACCCTGTCTCAGAAGCAAAAACAAAAACAAAGCAAAGAAAGCTAGTCCACTTGGTGACTAGGTTCTATCAAGTCCTCATGGTGACCCTTGCTTTTTACTGGAAAGGCCACTTCCCTGTGGAACCCAGGACCTACACACCGGACTACATTCCCAGCCCGCTCTTTTTCTGATAGGATCTCTGAATTTCCCAGACTGGGCGGGAACTCCTGCCCCAACCTCTCTGAGTGCTGGCATTACAGGCATGCACCACTACCCCAGTTGAGAACTGCCTTTTATAACAAAGTCCCTCCCCCGAGCTCATGGATGAGCTAATCAGCTGCTGCAATGGGGACCAAACCTTCAACATGAGCTTTAGCCACGCCTGCCTGGCAAGCGTAAGGTCCTGAGTTCAATTCCCGGTACTGGAGGTGGTGGGAAATGAGTTCTAGGGGAATATTCCAAATCCAAACCGCACAGTCTCCCACGGACTGCAGGATTAATTTGACTGATTTTAAGGCTAGAAACAAGTCAACAGAGAATGCTAGTATTTCCCAAAATGGGTTAAAAATAGTAAAATAGGTATGTAGGTACTTGCCTGATAGGCATGAGGACTTGGGTTTGATTGCCCAGCACCTTAAAAAAAAGAGCAACAATAACCTTGTAACTATGAAATGTTCAATTAAAATAGATCATTGTGCCAGGCGTGGTGATGCACCCTATAATCCCACCACTTGGGAGGATGAGGCAGGAGGATCACTGTGAGTTTGAGACCAGCCTGGGCTATAAAGTGAGTTCCAGGTCAGTCTCAACTACATAGTGAGACTCTGTCTCAAAAATATATATATAAATAAATAAAATAAAATAGATCATTGAAGTCAGGTAAATTTGGAAAACTTGGAATACTCAATGCTCCCCTTGAAGTTTCCAGGGTACAATAATGTAGTATAAGGTTTGAGAATTCCCATAGTGAAACTAGCTGCAGGAGGTCTTTTATGATGCATCAGTGACTGAAGTGTGCTGGAAAGTGCCTATAACCCCAAGAACTCTGAGATGGTGAGGCAGAAGGAGCCCAAATTAAAACCCAGCTGGGCAATTTAGCCATTTAGCAAGACTGTCTCAAACTAAAAAGTAAAAAGGACTGGGATGTAGCTCAGTGCAAAGGCCCTGGGTTCAGTTCTCAAGGCACTGGTGGGGGGTGGCAACACCAATGAACATTTTATAGCCCACTTTGGGGAACAGAGGATAAAGGGTAAAACAGGAAAACCCAAGCAAATTGTTGTGCCAGAAAGGCTTTTTGACCCTAAAGGCACAGCCAGGACTTGATTCCAGAGTGTCTTCTATGCCCAGGGAGCTGTTCTGAGTGTTATAGGACCAAATGGAGACAAACAAGAGATCATCTTTATGCCCATGGTGCTTATAGTCAAGAACGTTCCAGGCCGCTCCTCAGCCTGGCCTGAACTCCCAGCTTCACCCTGGCCCTCATAGCTCCTGAGCTCTGACAGACGCGAATACAGCCACACTGCAGTCACATGATGTTATTATATAATTCCTTTAACCAGGATTGTAAACTTATAGAAATAAAACTTTACAACCTGAGCTTGGTGGTGCACACCTGTAATCAGCAGCACTCGGGAGGCTGAGGCAAGAGAATCACCACAAATTCAAGGCCAGCCTGAATGACAAAGCAAGACCCTGTCTCAAAAAACAAAACAAAACAAAACAAAACAAAAACAAAAACAAAAACAAAAAAACAAAAAAAAATCACTTTATTAGAAAGAGGAGAGGGGCATCCTGTTTTCCAGTCGCCCTTCTGTCTCTCTTAGACAGAAGCTATCTTTCTCCCAATAAATTGTTCCTAATCTTTAAAAAAAAAGAAAGAGGAGAGAAATGAGGTAGACAGCTGGCTACCTTGTTGAAAGCAAGGTAGGGAGCCCAGAGCCACTGCTCAAGGGTCTTGTTCTTGTCTCCTTTTATTATATGGCAAGAAAAGACTCTCCCCTCTGAAATTTGTTTTGACTTGATTGGCTGTTTCAGGCTCTGAGACCCCTGATTTAGCCATTGACCTTCTCCATTGTCTACGTGCAAATTCTTGGGTAAGCTCATTTGGTCTTTGTCCTGTCAGGACGCTATCTCTACGATTTATGAGCGGCTTTACGTATAAGGCCAAGTTAGCAAGCAGTTAGTAAAGGGCTAGTGTACACTTTAGTGCAGTAACATGGTGAGAATGTGTGTGTGTGTGTGTGTGTGTGTGTGTGTGTATGTAGTATTTTATATACTAAGTGAGTTTTTTATTTTGTTTTGTTTTGGGTTTTTTTGGTACCGGGGATCGAACTCAGGCCCTTGCCGATTGCAAGGCAGGCACTGGAACCACTGAGCTAATTCCCCAGCCTGAGTTTTTTATTTTGTATGTCCCTCCCCACTTTGTCCCCTTTATACTTAACTAGAGCTAAAAAAACAAACTGGGGCCTTGGTGATGAGTGGGGCCAGACTGCTTATCAGGTCTCCATGGTTCTCTTGGTTTTTTTGTTTGCTTGTTTGTTTGTTTTTTGAGACAGGGTCTCACTGTGTAGTTGAGACTGACCTGGAACTCACTGTGTAGCCCAGGCTGGTCTCAAACTCACAGCGATCCTCCTGCCTCAGCCTCCCGCATGCTAGGATTACAGGCGTGTGCCATCACGCCTGGCTCCATGATTCTCTTAGTTGCTCTCTCTAATAAAGGTTTAACTCTTTGCAGTCAAGATTTGCCAAAAACCTCACTGAGGCCCTATCTCTTTCCCTATCTGCCCCACTTCCCGTATGAGGTGATCCATGAAACGTGTGAGCAAAGGTTGATTTGATTTTGATACCTGGGTAAAAATTTACTAGAAAGAAATTCCCAGAAAATCAGAAAACACTTTGTCACTGGGCGTGGCAGTGCATGCCTGTAATCCCAGCCCTTGGAAGGCTGAGGCAGTTGGATTGCTGCAAATTCGAGACCAGCCTGGGCTGCATAGTGAGTTCAAAACCAGTCTGAAGTACATAATGAGACCCTGTCTCAAAAAAAAAGAAGGAAAAAAGAAAAAAAAAGAAAGAAAAAGGAAGATACCACTTTGTCAAGACTGCGTCGATTTTTGATTTGGAAAATATTGTTCCTAAACTATGCAAGTCATCTTTTCTCAGTTACCATACTCCCAAAAATGCATGTGCCTCGGTCCTTCTCACATCTGTACATGTCTTCCATCTCTTCCACAGCCTCTGGTTCTGTTGATGGAGTGGCCTGAAGCCACCAATTTTGCCTGCCTGATTGCAGGGTACTGCCGCCTCCTGCTGGATTCCAGGAAGATGGTCTTCTCCAGGCCTGCCAGCCAACATCTTCCACCTCCAATGATCAAGGCAGGTAGGGCTCAGCCTCAGTTTCTCTTATACTGGCAACGCTTTGGACCCTGGAGACTTGGAGGGAGGAGCTCCACTGCCTTAGTGCTCACTGCAAGCTGACAGGGCCTGATTTAGCAGAAGCCAGGCACTGTATCATGTATCCTCCCTGGAACACCCTAATGGGAAAGACAGCCAGACTTCACATGCACCCGTACCACAAAAGAGGCCTGTCACAGCACATTACAATCAATCAATGAATGAATACAAAATAAAAATAGCAAACACAGGAATGAGTCACTTAAAGAATTGCACTGGCCAAGCATCTTGGCATGTGCCTATAATCCCAGCTACTTGGGAGGCTGAGACAGGAGGATCTCACATTCATGGCCAGCTTAGGAATCATAATGAGACCCCAAGTCCAAGAAAAAAAGAATTGGGGGACAGGGATTTAGCTCAGTGGTTCCATCACCTTCCTCACAAGTGCAAGGTCCCAAGTTCAATCCCTGGTACCAAAACAAAACAAAACAAGACAAAACAATTGGGGCCAGGGATTTAGCTCAG
Organism: Fukomys damarensis; assembly: GCF_012274545.1. NCBI lineage: Eukaryota > Metazoa > Chordata > Mammalia > Rodentia > Bathyergidae > Fukomys > Fukomys damarensis. The sequence continues at coordinate 83,907,649 of NW_022900951.1, forward strand.
TGGTACCATGCCTGCCTTGCAAGAGCAAAGTCCCAATCTCCAGTACTGGAAAAAAATTTAAAACAAATTTCATTGAATCTAAGGTAACTCTTTAGAGGTTCAGAGATCTAGTAGGGGTGATGCTTGCACATTCTGGCTTAATTGAAGCAGAGCTGAAGATAAAACCTTTCTTTCCGTTCATTGTAGTAGTGATTGACAAGGCTGCCTGAAATATGAGGCCATCAAAGGCTGAAGGAGGAAAGACAGGGCAGGCCCACAAGAAAGCTTACAGATAGGATAGGATGATCATAAAAGATAAGTGTGGTCGAGCATGGTGGCGCACGCCTATAATCCCAGCATTTGGGAGGCTGAGGCAGGAGGATCTCTGTGAGTTTGAGATCAGCCTGGGCTACATAATGAGTTTCAGGTCAGTCTCAACTACATAGTGAGACCCTGTCTCAAAAAAAAGAAAGAAAGGAAGGAAGGAAGAAAAGAAAGAAAGAGAGAGAGAGAGAGGAAGAGAGAAAGAGAAAGAAAGAAAGAAAAAATGTGACTCTCAAACTGAAGGCCTCCCAGTTAGGTAACTCAATGCAGCAGCTACTTCTCACCAGCTTTCCTGCTCAGGGGCTTTAGGAAAAATTAGACTGGTCTAGGCACTGCTGCCCCAAACCAAAGTGGCAGGAGAAAGAGGTAACTCAGGGAGCAGGCACTCCACATATTAGGTCTTTTTTTTTTTTCCTCATTGAGTTTATTGGTACATTTTAGGTATACAGTACAGTTACATTCATCGTTGGGATCCTGTACCTTCACATGACAGGCCTTGGTTCTCATTTTTCCCCTTGTCCCTGCCCTCCCTTCACCTCCTCTTCCCTCCCCCTTTACAAACACTTCATTTCCATTTTCTCATATTTTTTTCTTTTCCCTTATTAGCTTTCCCCTACCCTTCCCACTTTCCCCATACCTTTAGCCCCTTTCTTCCTATTTATTGGGTCTTAAATTCATGTATATGCAGTAAGCAACTGCAAAACCCCCAAGCATCATGGGTAAAGCTGAGACTTAATACCCAGGAGTTACCCTTTCCACATAACTGAACATAACTGAATGTTCTTTTTTGTTTGTTTGTTTGTTTGTTTGTTTGTTTTTTGAGACAGGGTCTCACTCTGTAGTTGAGACTGACCTGAAACTCACTATGTAGCCCAGACTGGTCTCAACTTACAGCGACCCTCCTGCCTCAGCCTCCCGAGTGCTGGGGTTACAGGCATGCGCCACCACACCCGGCTATAATTGAATGTTCTTAATCCACTTGCCCTTGCCACTGGACTATTTTTATCTCTTCAAGACTTTCTTGGTTTTCAGTGTGGTCACAGCGTACTCCTGGTGGATGACTCTGAGGGCTGTGTATCACATCCTCTCACCTCATGTCTATCCATCACGAAGACCATGACATGCCCTAGTTTAGGTCTCATAGAACTGTCCACAGGAAGTAAAGGGCAATGTGCCAAACACAGATTTGGGAAAGGATAGGTGGCCTCGAGACATCTAAAGAGGACTTTACATACAAAAGCAAGGGAGACCAGGTGTGGTGGTAAATGCCTACAGCCTCAGTGCTCTGAGAGGCTGAGGCAGGAGGATCACAAGTTCAAGCCTGGACAATTTAGTCATTTACTAAGACCTTATCTCAAAATTTAAATTTTTTTTTTTTGTAAAGAGGAAGGTGGGTGAGGCGGGCATTTAGCTCAATGCTTCTGCTGTCTGCCTTGAAAGCGCAAAGACCCAAATTCCATCCTGGTACCAAAAAAAAAAAAAAAAAAAAAAAAAA
>NW_022900951.1:83909681-83923932 GCF_012274545.1 Fukomys damarensis
CACCTGGTACAAAAAAAAAAAAAAAAAAAAGAAGAAGGCGGGTGGGAATGTAGCTCAGTGCAAAGGCCCTGAGTTCAATCCCCAATACCTCCTCTCTCCAGTCACATCCAAGTAAATGATATATGTCTCGTACTGAGGGAGATAGTGAGGGACAGGGTGGGGAGACAAAAGAATTTAGAATCCAGCCAAGGACCAGACATAGCCTGCCCCCAGCACAGGGTCTCTGTTCATGCTGGGCCAAATGGACCACTGTGCTGTCTCCACTGTTTGGAAAGCTTCTCCTCCTGCAGGAAGAAACAGTCAACTCTGGGTGGAGGCAAATAGAAATGCTTCAGTTCTTCCTTTCCTATTTCTTCTGGTGAGAAGAACAGGAAGTTGAGTTTGGTATCACCTCCCCAGGGGCTCGGTGAGTTGCTTAGGCCGCTGCTTGGCCCCTGAACTGTCAGGCGCTGTGTTGATAGTAGTTACCAAGTACTCCTGCTGAGTGGTGTTCGGTGAGCATCCCGGCTCTGCCCTAGTTTGCTGAGCTGCAGCGCCCCCACCAGCAAATCCTCTGGGAGTTCTCAGCCCGGGGAACAGTGGAGAGTTTAGCAGTCCATCTTGTAGAACTTTAGAACCAAGGTCCAAAGCTGAGATCACTTTACTCCATCGGTCCTCACTTTTACCTCAGAACAGAAGCCTCACTCATAGGAGTAAGCACCCTCCCAACCTCAAACCCAAGCTGGGCTTTTCCTCAGGGTCCAAAGCTACAACCCGTGCAGGGGCTGGTCTCCAGAAAGGAGATCTGGCCAGCTCTATGTTCTTGTCCCATGGCAGCTACTGCTAGCTAGCCCCATTTGGTGCTCAGCCTCCTGGGCCTAAAAGAAATTGTTAAATCAGCATTGGGGAAAGACAAGCTTTTGCCTCTGCTGGATTGAGGAAAAGGGGAGAATGAGGAAGTGGTAGGAAAGGAATTCCTTCTCAGACAGCCAAGAAAAACAGACATGGCCCTTGTGCTGGTCTTTACATAGCTTACAGGCTAGGGGGAGAAATACAGACAGGTGATTAAAGAGTAATGCCAGTACAGAATATCGCATTTACCTGGGGGAGATTTAGCAATCACACAGACTAGTACCTGTGTTTGAAAGCCCGGAAATCACCTGATCCTAGAGAATGGCTCAGAGGCCAATTCTCCATCTATTTCTGGGTTGTAGGAAATCCAGAGCCAGCTGCCAGCTCTTTCGATCTCTGAACTCCCTGTATCCTGGAGAAATCCAGGAAAAGAAGCCTTCTGGGCTTCTTACAAGCCTTCTAAGGCCCGTTTTAGGGCTGGAGAAAATCTATATATACTAACATATTTAGAAATAGTTTAGTGTAGTGAATTGAATATTCTGGTTAATGGCTACTATACAGCCCATGCATGGTTTACCAGTTTTCATGTAGATAAATAAAACCCAGCAACCCATAAAAAATACTAAAGTTAGATTGAACATAATAGACCTTTTTAAAATCATGATTCAAAAGAACACAAGATTCTTGCAAGGACTCTAGGTCATTATAATCAGTGACCACCAGAATGTAGAACACAGCAAGGCCAAGTATCAGCTGTTTCACTGTGTACATTTTTTAGCGTAACTCGTCAGTGCACTGTCCTGTTCTTTGTAGGCAATTTTCTGAGTGTCTGAGTACAGAAGGATAAACCAGGTTACCTCTCCACTTTCGGGGAAACTGATAATAATTTGCACACATTTGTAATCTGGGAGGCACACTGTCCCAGCCATCAGCCACACACACCTGGCCATTTATTTATCTTCCTGGTGAGATATCTATTCAAATCATTTGTTATTTATTATTATGATTATTATTATTATATCAGGGATCGAACTTGGACCTTGAGCTTGCAAGGCAGGCGGTAGTACCACTGAGCTAAATCCCCCGCCCTCATTTGTGTATTTTTAAACTGGGCCATTTGGCCCTGAATGTGCAGGTTTATTTCTGGACTCTCAATTCAGTTACATTGACCTAGATGTCTATCCTTCTGCCAGTACTATACTATCTTGATTACTGTGGTTTTGTAGTAAGTTTTAAAAATCAACAGCCAGGCCTGGTGGTTCATGCCCATAATCCCAGCACCTGGAAAGTTGAGACAAGAGGATTACAGTAAGGGCTGGAGATTCAGCTCAGTGATTCAGCCGTCTACCTTGCAAGCGCAAGGACCCAAGTTTGATTCCCAGTACCAAAAAGAAATAGAGGACTACAGTTACTTTGAGGCCAGCATGAATAACACTAATGAAACCCTGTCTCAAAAAACTTAGAAAAGAAAGAAAGAAAGGAAGAAAGGAAGGAAGGAAGGAAGGAAGGAAGGAAGGAAGGAAGGAAAGAAAGAAAAAGAAAGAAAGAAAAAGGAAAGAAAGAAAGAAAGAAAAAGAAAGAAAGAAAGAAAGAAAGAAAGAAAGAAAGAAAGAAAGAAAGAAAGAAAGAAAGAAAGAAAGAAAGAAAGAAAGAAAGAAAAGTATGAATCCTTTTTTGTTCTTCTGAAAAATTATTTTGGTTATTTTGAGTCCCTTGCAATTCTATATGAATTATTTTTTTAGCTTGTCAATTTCTACAAAGTCAGCTAGGATTTCAATAAGGACTGTGTTGAATCTGTAAATCAGTTAGAGAAATATTTTCATCTTAATAAATCTGCCAATCCATGAACACAGGATATCTTTCCATTTATTTAAATCTTCTTTTAGTTTCTTTCACAAATGCCTTGTAGTTTTCAGTGCACAGGTTTTGCTCTTCTTTTGTAAAATTTATACCCACGTATTTTCATTCTGACACTATTGTAAATAGATTTTTTTCTTATTTCATTTTCCGAATGTTCACCTTGAGTACGTAAACATACAATTGACTTCTGTACATTGTACTCATATCCTACAACCTTGCTGATTTTATTTATTAGTTCTAAGAGTTTATTAGTGAATTCCTTGAGTTTTTCTCTACATAAGACCATGTTATCTTCAGAAAGGGATGGTTTCATTTCTCCTTTCCACTCTGGGGTCTTTATATGTCATTTTATTTACTAATTACCCAGCTAAAATTTCCAATACAGTGTTGAATAGAAGTAGTGAGAGCAATAGCCGGGCATGGTCGTGCACACCCATAATCCCAGCCCTGTGGGAAGCTGAGGCAGGAGAATCTCAAATTCAAACACAGCCCAGTCAATTTAGCAATTTAGTGAAACTCTATCTCAAAATAAATGTTAAAAAGGGGCTGAGGATGTACCTCTCTGGGTTCTATCTGCGGTACTGCCAAAAAAATACTTAGCACAAACATCCTGGACTTTTTCCTGATCTTAAGGGAAAGCTTTCAGTCTTTCATCTGAATCAAATATGTCAGCTGTATTTTTTTTAATATAAATAACCTGTATCATGTTGCTAGAGTTCACCTTTATTTTTAGGTTGTTTAGTGCTTTATCGTGAAAGGGTGTTGGGTTTTGTCAGATGGTTTTCTGCATCTATTGAGGCGAGTGTCAAGTTTTTGTCCTCTATTCTATTAACATGGTGTATTACATTACTACCTTTTGTACGTTAAACAAACTTTGCTTCACAGCAATAAATGATTATGGTATATAATTCTTTTTAAATGTTGCTGGATTCAGTTTGCTAGTATTTTGACAACAAAATATTTAATAATCTATAATAAAATATTCTATATTCATGTATTCATATTCATATATTAAATATTCTATATTCAACAAAATATTCTATATTCATTAGAGCTATTTGGCCTATATTTTCTTATGATGTCTTTGTGTAGTTTAGTTATCATGGTAATACTGGCCTCATAGAATGAGCTATGAAGTATTCTACCTCTTCTTTTTTTTTATTTTCTTTTATTTATTTATTTTTTTTGGTACCTAGGAGCTAAATCTCCAACCCCATCTTCTTGAATCAGTTTTGACATGTTGTATGTTTGTTGTTGTTGTTTGTTTGTTTGTTTTTGTTGAGACAGGGTCTCACTATGTAGTTGAGACTGACTTGGAACTCATTATGTAGTCCAGGCTGGTCTCGAACTCCCAGTGATCCTCCTGCCTCGGCCTCCTCAGTGCTGGGATTACAGGCGTGCCCCACCACGCCTGGCAACACATTGTATGTTTCTAAGAATCTGTCCCTATGACCTAGGTTATATAACTTGTTGGTGTAAATTTAATCATTATATTCCCACATAATCACTTCCATATCTTTATTGTCAGTTATGATGCCCCCTTCTGAATTCCTGTTTTAATAGTTTTCAGTCTCCTCTTTTTTGTATAGGTTATCTAAATTGTTAATTTCATTGATCATCTCAAAGAAATTATTACTAATTTCATTAATTTTTTTTTCTATTTTTTTCCTACCCTCTATACTGTTTATTTCCTCTTTCTTTCCTTGGATTTATTTATTTATTTTGTTTGTTTGTTTTGAGATAAGGTCTCACTATGTAGTTTAGGCTGACCTTGAACTCACTATGTAGCCTAGACTGCCCTTGAACTCATGGTGATCCTCCTACCTCGGCTTCTTGAGCCCTGCGAGCACCAACGCAGCCAGCTCCCACCCACCCCCACCATGGATTGAACTCAGGACCTTGTGCTTGCGAGGCAGGCCCAGTGGCACTGAACTAAATTCCCAGCCTCTTTCTGCTTTTTTAACATAGGCATGTACTGCTACATTTTCCCTCTGAGTACTTCTTTAGGTAAATCCTACAGTTTTAGTTTGTTTTGTCTTTATTTTCACTTATCTGTCTTCATTCTCACTTATCTCAAAGTATGTCTAGTTTCTCTTGGGATTCCTTCTGCCTATCTCACAATTAAGAGTATTTTAGGTCAGATGTGGCATGTGCCTGTAACTATAGTATTTTGGGAGACTGAGGCAGGAAGATTGCAAGTTTGAGCATAGCCCGGGCAATTTAGTGACTTATCAAGACTCTTTCACAATAAAAAAGGGCTCTCTTTGTAAATATGGGAGGGAGGAGGGGGATGTACTGTATACTTACAAAGTACCAATAAACTCAATTTAAAAAAATAAAATAAAAATAGTAATGATAAAAAAATAAACTAAAATAGAAAAGGGCTGGAGATATAGTTCAGTACAAAAGTCATCCTGGCTTAATCTCCATTACTGCACGGGAAAACAAGAATATTTTGTTTAATTTCTACATATTTGTGAATTCCCAAAATTTCTTTCTGTTCCTGATTTCTAATTCAATCCTGCTATGTACAGGAAGCATCTTTGTATGAATTTATTCTTTTTAAATCTATTGAGACTTGCCAGGTGTGGTGGTGCACACCTGTAATCCCAGCACTCGGGAGTCTGAGGCAGGAGGATCGCTGTGAGTTCAAGACCAGCGTGGGCTACATAGTGAGTTTCAGATCAGTGTCAACTACATAGTGAGACCCTGTCTCAAAAAACAAAAAAAAAAAATCTATTGAGACTTATGGTATAACATATGGTCTGTTTTGGACAATGTTCCATATAAGAAAAATGTATATTCTGCTGATGTCAAGGTAGTGTTCTGTAGATTTGTTAGGTCTAGTTGAATTATAGCGTTCTTCATTTCGCTCCCTCCCGCTTCTCTTCAGGCTGCCCTGGAACTCACTATGTCACCCAGGCTGGCCTCAAACTCACAGCGATCCTCTTGCCCCAGTCTCCTGAGTGCTGGGATTACAGGCATGAGCCACCATACCTGGCTTGTTCATTGCTCATATTTCCTGGTTAATCTACTTTTGTTTTATCTTTTATAAAAAGTGGGGCATTACAGTCTCCAATTACTGTTGTTTTCTTTGTTTTGTTTTGTTGCTATATGAGGATAGATCCCAGGGCCTCCAACATGCTAGGCAGCTGCTCCACCCTTCGAGTGACATCCCCAGACCTTTTTTAAAATTTTTATTTTGGGACAAGGTCTTGCTAAATTGTCCAGACTGGCCTCAAACTTATGATCTTCATGCCTCATAGTGGCAAGCACCACCAGCCTGACTCTAGCTACTGTTGAATTGTGTCTTTACCCCTTCGATTCAGTTAGTTTTTGCTTCATGTGTTTTGGGGATCTGTTGCTAGAGACCAGCACTGTCCTTTTGTCACAGTGTAAGCTCTAGTAAAAGGCAACACTGACACATTGACCCTGTCAAACTAAAATTTGAAAGACATTTTAAAGTCTTGTTTTTTAGCATCTTGACCATCATGATGAATGCAGAGTGGTTAAAAATATGGGTTTTGAAGCCCCCGAGACATAGGCTCAAATTCAGATTGCCCCCCTTTTTTCTCCCCCGCACTGGAAATAGAACTCAGGACCTTGGGCTTGGGAGGCCGCTGCGGCGCTAAATCCCCAGCCCAAGATTGCCATTTTTATTTTCAGTACTGGAGATGGAACCCAGGCACTGTGCTCTATCTCCAGCCCCCTTTCCTTTAAAATTTTGAGACAGGGTCTTGCTAAATTGCTGAGGCTGGGCTGGAACTGATAATCCTCTTGTCTCAGCCTCTTAGAGGGTTGGGATGTTAAATGTGTGCTGCTTACGACCCATGTGACCTTAGTTCAATCACATACCATCTTTTTTTTTTTTTTTTTGAGAAGGGGTCTGGCTAGTTCAGGCTGGCCTTGAATTGACTGTGTCGCCCAGGCTGGCCTCAAACTCGAGGCAATCCTCTTGCCTCAGCTTCCTGAGTGCCGGAATTACAGGCCTGCATCACCACACCTGGCTCACATAACCATCTAGATGAAGATAATGATAATACCTAGCTCATTGGATTGTAAGGCTTAAATGAGATCATGTCTAATGCACTTAGTTTAAACTACCGCTTGCTTGCCATCTATCTGATAGCAGAGTGCTCACAGGTGACATGGGAGAAGCTCTGAAAACAGTGTTCTAGAGAAGCCATTCAGAGATAAAGCATTTGCTATGAATAGTTCTCAGATGTACACACCTACCTTCAAGAGGTGGGTGAACCGGCATGTGGGTATGCGCCCATAATCCCAGCTACTCCAGGGACTAAGGAAGGAGAATCACAGGTTTTGAGTCCAGCCTAAGCAATTTAGCATGATCCTCTGAAAATGTTTAAAGCCCTGGGGATATAGCTTAGTAGTAGAGTGCCCCTCGGTGTATCACTAGTACTGAAGAACATTTTACCATGTTCTGCATGAATATAAGAATTAGGCTTCGAAGACTGATCTTTTGAAGAGCTATGAGAATGCTGCTCTACCCTCCTTCCGCCGGGCCCACCTGCCATAGCTCCCATATGCTTTAGGAATTCAGATGCCCAGAATTCTACTAGTAGGTAACTGCTCTTTTAGTGCCCCTCCATCAGCAGTCCTCTTTGAAATGCAGACCCTTGGGCATCGACTAACCAGTTTAACACTCTCAACACAGCACTAATAACTTGTCAGATTTCTTTATGCTAGAAGAGATCCAAGATAACAGTAGTAGCAGTTGTAATTACTCAAAAGTGGGGTAGGGATAGGGGCAGGAACAGTTCTCAGAGGAAAAGAAAACAAACCTCTCCTCTTTTTTTTTTTTTTTTTTTTTTTTTTTTTTTTAAAAAAAATTTTGAGACAGGGTCTCACTATGTAGTTGGGACTCACCTGAACTCACTATGCAGCCCAGGCTGGTCTTGAACTCACAGTGATCCTCCTGCCTCAGCCTCCTGAGCGCTGGGATTACAGGCATGCGCCACCACGCCCGGCACCTCTCCTCTTTAAGTATTTTTACAGCTGACTCTCAGGTCAGACGTATTGGTGTAAGAGAGCAGCCAGTGCCCATACATCACAATGTTTTCCTGACACCTCACTTCATGCTTTTACCCCATTCAGAGGTGATGGGAGTATTAGCAGCTGAGGCCATTAGATTCTACACACTGTACTTTAAGGGTCAGTGGTGACATTAAGTCCCCTGCCCCTAGTCTCTAGCAGTTGGGTAATGCTTTCTCTTGATATCTGCCACAATTGTGCTGCAGAGCCATGAGCCAGATATGCTGAGGGAGCTCAGCCACAGTTCTCATCACCAGCGCTCATCTGTTGATTCTCTTTCTGGGTTTAGATTACATGCACAGCGCCCACCGCCCTGTCACTGGGGGCCACCTGGGGAAAAAGGAGAGTAGTTATGTGGGCAGCGTGGGCACCAGCCCCAGGAAATCGAGCCGCTGCACACCCCCACCTGCCGACTCTGAGCTTGTCAGCTTCTGCTACCTCCACATGCGGGAACAAAGGAAAGAGCAGGAAAGCCGGACTGATGTCAATGAGAACCTGATCTTCTTTGAGGAGACCAGGCCCCGGACCAAGTCTGACCCCACATCCAAAAGCTCTGGCCAAGGTTACCGTGTGGTCCACGATGACTTTGATGCAGCCAGCTTAGACCATGAGCCTTGTGCTAGCAGGGCCCGGTCCTACACCTTGGACAATTCCCTTGGGGCTGAAGCCTTGAATTTCTACTGTGACTCTTGCAAGGCCAAACTCCAGGAGCAACTTGGCCCTCGCAAAGGTGGGAGGCCTGGCTCCTCTCGCGACAATATTGTGGACTTGATGTCCCTCCCACCACCCGGGAGTGAGGAGGAAGAGGAAGAAGAAGATGAGATGACTTCTCTGTTGCCTGCCATTGCCGCCCCACCACCTGGTTTTCGAGACAACAGCTCTGATGAGGATGACCCCAAGCGCCGGGCTGTCCAAAGCCAGGAACAAGGACGCCACCTGCGTGGGCTCCTATATGATGAGATTCCAGTGACACTGATTGACAGTGTGCAGACGCGGACAGTCAGAGATCATGCCCAGGAGTTAGACGATGCCCTGGTGTCCACGCTACAGGCTCTGGAAGCACTGGCTGCTTCAGAAGATGGACCACATCCCCCTCCCCCACAGACTGCAGGTAACCACCCATTCTTCCTTGCTCTTGTCTCCTTTTATTCTCCTGGAAAGGTAGGGCCAGCACGGAACTTTGCTTCTTCCCAAGCAGATGTTAAAGTCACCGTGGTGTGGTGTATGTCAGAGCAGTGCGTAGGCCAGAGGTGGTTCGAGGAGGGTCCAGGGAACAACGGTGCTGTGGCAGGGATGGGCTGTACAGCTCCTGCTGGAGCTCTATCTCTGGACATGGCTTATAAATGGATCCCAGGGACTGGGCCCCACCAGGATGGAGGATCAGAGAGAACGGTGAGAGACACAGAAGGTAGGCCAAGAATATCTACGTGCACATGATTGGAGGAAAAGGACTAACTAACCACCCAGTGCTTTGGGATTAGGGGAGCCAAGAGCCCTCACTGCTCAGAACTGAGGTCTGTATTCTGCCAGACAACCGGGGCTCTCAGTCACATGCACCAGAGTCCTGGTTTCTGAACTCACTGACAGACAGTAGTACCGGTGGTGAGGCACTCCCTCTCTGAGACTTGCTGTTGTCATCTCAAATGGGCTTGATAGTAGTCAACATAGCATATAGGCTTGTGAAGATTCAGTGTGATGATTGCAGCAAAGCTTAAACATTGCATCACACACAGTTAAGGATTCAGTAAGTGGTACCGACTGCGATTAATCATTAGGGGGTAGGAGACCCATACAACATGCCTATTCTTCCCTGCTATAGACACATATGTACCATCTTCTAGACAAATACGCACCGTCCCGTAGTCACACATACATACACCTTTAGAAGAGTAGTAAATGACCCAGCAATAGAAAAGAAGTAGAGAAGAATAAGAAATATGAGCAAGGGTGTGAGGCAGGGCAAGATATAGACGGAGAGGGTAAAGGGACAGGGGTCAGAGGAAACCCGGCTTTTCTGTAAAACTAGTGTACCCTTCATGCTGGGCAGTCCCCACATTAGGGCCCCGTCCCCGCTGCCCCCACCGTGGGGTCTGGCTTTTCTCTTTGCTCCAAATCTAGAGCTCTAAGCACTAGCTGCTCCCAGGAGAGAGAGAGAGAGAGAGAGAGAGAGAGAGAGAGAGAGAGAATAAACTCAGATAAATGGCCTCAGCTGCATGGGCTGTGGGCAGGCCTGGTCAGATGAGGAGAGATAGAAAGAGCCCTCTCTTGGCCAGCCCTCTTCAGAAAAATTAACAAACATTTCCTAGCTGTTGAATCTAAAAATAGTGTCGATTAGCATGTTATTTTGCATGTGTTTTGCATGTTAATTTGCCACCAAACTGCCTAGATCTTTTCTCCCCCTCTCTTTGTTACTCTTTTGTTATTGTAGCCTTTTACACCCTTCATCACATCTTCTCTTTGTCCCTCCCCTTCACTCCTTCCACCTTTAGCCCTCCCCCCTCAGGCCTGACAAGTTTGCCTCAGCTCAAAGTACTGATGGCTTAACTGTGGCCTCCAAGAGCTCTCTATATGTGATGTAACCAGCCCCATTCTTATTCCCCCAGGTCTGATTGTGCTGGCCACAATTACTCCTGAATCGTCACTGGACTCCGGCCATGAAACCAACTCTTCAGAGCTCACAGACATGTCAGAGATGATGTCAGCCATGAAGCAGCACCAGAATACCACCTACTTCCTGGCCCAACACCTCAACAAGGACCTGCCCTTCCGGATCCAGAGCTGCGCGGCCCAGGCTGTTCTCACAGCCCCTTACTCTCTGGGGCGCCCGGATCCCAATCTGTCTCTCCAGCCAGCTGTCACAGGCCAGAGTCCTGCCCCCCCAGGTGCTCGGAGAAAGCTGCCCCAGGCAGAGGCCCAGGCACCGGGAGAGCGAACGTACTCCCTGGCAGTGCATCCAGCACTGTCCCCTCCTCAGCTTAGTCAGCTTAGTGAGCAGAAGAATCTTAGCCTGCTGCCCCCAGTGCCTGAGGACAAAGGGCCTGGCCACACTAGGGCTGGCATGGAGATGTCACTGAGGGCAGCTACACCCTCCCTCAGTGAAGAGCAGGTCTCAGAGCTGAGAGAGAACCTGCCCAAGGAGGTCAGGTTGAGCCCCAAGCTTATCCTGGACCCCAAAGGCAGTGTGACCCCAGCCATCATCTCTGCTGCCCTACAACAGGTAGTTCATAGTAAGAGTCTAGCTCCCACTAGTGGGGCCTTGGGGAACCCCCCTGGCAGGGGAGAGAGAAGGCCAGAGGTTAGCATGATGGGTAGCAGTACCAATAAGAATCTGAAATTTAAAATGAGCCCCTGTGCTTCAGAGACTTTACGGAATTCCCAGCAGCAGCTGGCCCCAGAGGTCTCTTCCAGTCCCAAAGCACCCACAGGCAGCCGGGCTGACAGCCTACTCCTCTCTCCACAAGAGAACAGGCTCCCAGTTCAAAGTTTCCCTCCTAAAGGCTATCTTTCGAGAACAAGTCGAGAGTCAGCAGGGAAGCAGGCTGCAGGGGAGATGATCAGCAAGGACGGGCTAGAGGGAGCAAAGCCCACCTTGCACAAGCAGGGTGCCATCTCCAACCAAGGGGAGAAGGGGCAGCCGGATAGCACATCCAAGAGCAGCAAGCTTGAGGACACCAGCCTGGTCCCCCGAGCTGGCTACTCCATGGCTCTCCAGAGCCCCATCTGCCAGCCTGGAAGCCGCAGCCCCAGCTGCCAGTCCCGAGGCCAGAGCCCCAGCTGCCAGCCGCGAGGCCAGAGCCCACTGAAACCTCAGGCTACCAGCCGGCAGGTGAGCACCATGCCTTCCAGGAAGCTTGAAACCCTGGATGGAACCCACTCAGCCTCTGAAGGCCCCACAAAGCCCAAGTCATCCCGAGGTCCCTTCCGGCTACGCAATTTATTCTCTGCTACTTTCCCCACCCGCCAGAAAAAGGAGACAGATGAGCGACAGGCCCAGCTGCAGAAGGTAAAGCAGTATGAGCTGGAGTTCCTTGAGGAACTTCTAAAACCACCAAGCCAGGGTGAGCTGCCCAGCGCTGAATACCTGCAACCTCCCGCACCTGGCCGCTGCAGCTGCCAGCTACGCAGCAGCCCCTTGCAGCAGGGGCCTGGCATGTCCCGAGAGCAGAGGCGCAGCTGTGACTGCAAGCGCATCTGCCGGGGGGGCCGACCACAGACCGCCCAGACACCAGTGCCTGGCCTCCGAGGAAGGGAGAGGGACAGGCTCCCCCCTACCCAGAGGCAGCCAGAGGCTGGCCCAGGCTTGAGCCTCAGCAGCCCCATCAATGTCCGGCGCATCCGTTCCACCAGCCTGGAGTCCCGAGAGTGCCGATCAGAGCCTGAGAGTGGTGTTTCGTGCCTGACCACGTGTGCCTCAGGGGGTGAGTGTCTGGGAGCTCCCAACTATAGGAAACTGATGCGCCGCTACAGTATCAGTGAGCTGGACCAGAGTGACAGGGCCTCGCTGACCTCGGATGTCTACCCGCACCCTCCCCTAGGCATGCTGCCCAGGGAAGCCAAGGAGGTAGAGGCAGGCCTCCCGCTAAGCCTGGGCCCCAAAAGCAAGCTGGTGGAGTCACCAACCTTGGGAGATCCCTCATACGTCCATATTGCCCCTGAGACCAAAGGCCCCAGACACATGGCTGTGTTCTCACTGCCGGAGGAGGTGTACCGGAAGCCTGACGATCTGGATGAGGACAGTGAGAGTGGCAAGTGCTGTTCTATCCGCTACTGCTTCTACTATCGCAAGTGTGACATGGCAGATGATGCCAGTGACGGCAAGGACGAACTTTCCTACTCTATCCCCATGAAGATTCTGCCAGGCATGAAGTTGGACGAGCAGGTGGTACCTGTGGTGAGCAGAACTCTGCAAGTGCTGGATGCAGCCACCTGCAGCAGCAGCCCTGAGGCTTCCTGTACCCAGGAAATTGACCTTCGGGTGTCCACCTTCGAGGGGAGCCTGGCCAAGATCAATGCCCTGCGCGCCCATGCCTATGGCCTCCCTGATGGCTTCCTGGCTGCCCGCCTGGACACTAATGAGCTGCTGACAGTCTTAAGGCAGTGTGTGGCCAGCCCTGAGGCCCGTGCTCCAAAGCCCTATGTCTCTCAGATCTCTGAGTACAAGCTCGAGCTAGCTCTCAAGTTCAAGGAGCTCCGGGCCTCCTGCCGCCGCGTGGCCAATGTGGACAAGAGCCCAACTCACATGCTGGCAGCCATCACAGGAAGCTTCCAGGTGCTGAGCAGCCTCATCGAGACCTTCGTGCGGCTGGTGTTCATTGTGCGTTCTGAAGCCCAGCGTCAAGAGCTGCTGGCCAAGGTGGAAGAGGTGGTGAGGAATTATACTTTCCTTTTGCGAGCAGCTGAAGAATCCACAGCAAGGAACCTTAACCAGCAGCAACAGCAGCAGCAGCAGCAGCAGCAGCAGCAGCAGCAGCAGCAGCAGCAGCAGCAGCAGCAGCTACAGGGGCAGCAGCTACAGGGGCAGCAGCTACAGGGGCAGCAGCAGGCAGCAGCAGCTACAGGGGCAGCCACAGGGCAGCCACCAGGGTCTCCAGCTTCGGTGACTGTTACGAGCACATTCTCCCGCTCCTTAAAAACCCTTATTAAGTAGGGCATCTGCCCAGGCTTGCCCCCCAACCCCCAGGTTTGAGCTTTGTGGTCCTTGCATCTCGTGGTGAGTGTGTGTGTATCTGCTGGGCCAGTCAGTGTCCGAGAGCCCATCCGTCTCCAGAGAATGAAAACTCCCACAACTGAGGCTCTCTCGTAAGGGCTGCAGGCCTAGCTGCCGCCCTGAGTGTTCTCACCCTTTTCTGGTCTCTGGGCATCACTGTGAGGGCAAAGGCCCCTCGCCATTCTGCCCACCACAGAGCTATATTTTCTCTCTTCTCTGGGGCTGAGAGGTGATATCAGGCTCATGAGCTGGGCCCAGGGGAGCTAGGGCCTTGAGCTCTTCCTGGTGCGTGCTACCCTACATGGAGTGGTAGCAGTAGCAGTAGCAGTAGGCCACGGCACCTCGCCCAGAGGTGAGGTGCTCAGTCCAGATGTGCCCATCTGCCCACCCTGGGCTCACACGTACCTGGCAGGAGCCCTCCAAGGGCCCATGCCCAGGTGGGATGTGTGGAGAAAACAGCTGCACCCGGCCGTTTGCAACCAGTCCAACAGGCTGGCAGCCTCGGGAGCCTTCACCCCCAGGTCCAGTAGCTGCACACCAGCTATCCCCAAAGTGCCCTGCCCCACTTACGGGCAGGGAAGCTCAGTCCACTAGGGAGCAAGCCTCTGGGATCACCCCGCTCGTTTTGGGTAAGGTACCTGGTGAAAATATTTGCCCTGCGGAGACCCAGTGCAGGCCTAGAAGCCCGCCCTGCCCAGCACAGGGGCCATTGCCACAGGCGTGGGGCTCCTCTCAACATTTCTCTACCAGACAGACTGTCCTTAGAAGTTTGACTTAGCTGTGGATTGGGGTGGGGGTGGG
>NW_022900951.1:83923962-83935911 GCF_012274545.1 Fukomys damarensis
GGGAGGGAAGGGGGTGGGGGGTGTTGATGACTACATCTTAAACTTCTGGAAGCTAACATGATATGTTAATCCTGAGTATATGCTTTTGGCTGTGTATTGACCCTGTGGATTTGTCTCTCTAAGAAAAGAAGCTGAGCGCCTTACCCGGTGCAGTACTGCACCTCTCCCTCTCCGGAGCCATCTGGGAGGGAATTCACACTATCTAGCATCCTCCTTGACACACGTCCAGTATTGCTGCCGCTGCCACCACCACTGCTGCCGCCACCGCTGCCAACCCCCCCCCCACCTTTCTAGGAGTGAAGACACGGAGTCCCTACCAAGTGTCCCACTGGAGGGAACAAAGAAAGCCAATGTTTCTTCTGTATAGATTGATTGTTATCCGCCTCTCCACATCTACCTGTTTCCCATACCCTGTCACCTATGCATTTGCCTCTGTTTCATTGCTGTGTGAGAGGTCCGTGTGAAACCTCGCATTCCTCTGTGAGTTTTATAAAGACGTACACTGTGCTGAACCCATGCCCATCTGTGGTAACCCCTAGCACAAGAAGCCCCCCTGAGTGGCCAGTTTTCCCCGCGAGGAAGAGGGGCACTCCTACAGAAGCCAGCGCCCCCTTCCTTGCTTCTCCTACAGGACCAAGTTGTTTAATGGGCCAGAGATGCAGCCAGTGGGGAACCCTTTCCCCCAAGACCACTGCCAGCCAGTGTGCTCACGTGGTCTTCCTCTTCTCCCAACTTCTTGATCCTACACTTCTGCCACTCCAGACCTCGCCTGTGTCATTCCATTGCCATCATTCACCTCTCCCTCAGCCTCGTGGAGGGAAACATTTTCTAATGTCTGTATATAGTATATATACTACATAAATATATAAATTATATATATATACACTAATTTATGTCTTGTTTTTCAAACAAGAATGATTAAATCTATTCATCTTACTATCCCATTAAGTCTTTGCAGTGCCTCTCTGTGAGTGTCCTTGTGTCCTTGAGTTGTTGGTTGAGTGCTCCTCCCGTGCCTCTGCTCCTGGGGACCCAGGCTCTGGTGAGTGATGAGAGCTGAGGCCCCTGCTCCTCCTGTCACCCTAACACACTGGGGATCCTTTTTGCTCTTCTTAGAAGCACCCTTTCGTCACAAGTACTGGCTATTGTTTTCCCCCTTCTCTTGACTATGGGACCTCTAGCTCACCTGGCCACCATGGCTGTGACCTCAGAGCTGAAAGGTTGGAAAAGCACAATGTGCCCCCTACCCAGTGCACCTGATGGAGACAAAGATATATGCCAGTCCTCCCTGGGATGGGGATTGGGAAAATAAAGTGTGCCAGTGCCCTGACGTTTAAACTAGCAAATCCCATACAACAGCCTCTGGCAGTTTTATGTGGGGAGGTGTGATGATTTATTTAGAGGTGGATCTGAAGGGAGGCCAGCCCGTCTGGCTTTTCAGAGAACTGAATGGTAGAAGTTGTTTTCTTTCTTTCTCTTGTTCTCTTTATTGCTTCCAGCAGTCACAGGTCCTCAGCAGCCCAGCCCGAGTCATCCTTGTGCACAATAGAGAAAGTTTTCCCGGTGCCTCTCTCCCATTGATGAATTAGGTGGGAAATACCCTCTGGGCGATGTAGCCCTGCAGGCAAATGGCTTGGTAACTTTCAGTTCTCTCCAGCCCCACTTGCCTCCTTGGCTGGGTACACAAACTACACAACCACGTACAATGACCCTGATGTGTCATTTCTTCCCAAAGACTGATTTTGGTTCTGTTTGCAAAGGTCCTGGCCGAAAAGGTTTAGAAAGAGTATTGAGAGAGGAGGCACAGGCTTCAGAGGCAACCAAGTCTGTTCTGCAGGTCTCCCAATGCCAAACCTGATGTGACAGCCTAAGACCGAGGGCATAGCTCTTCTGAAGGCTGCCTGCCAAAACCCTGTCCTATGGCACCAAAGTTGGGATGCAGGGGAAGTCAATGCTGGTCTAAATTGAAGCATACTGACACTCACTATGATCCAAGGAACAGTCCAAAAATTTGGGTCCCCTATGCCCTTGTTCTAAGAGTACCAGCAGCCCCTTGAGATCAGGAAGTCTTTTTGTTTTAGTACCAGGGATCGAATTTTAGACCTTGCACTTGCCAGGCAAGTGCTTGGCACTGAGCTAAATCCCTGGCCCAGAAAGTATTTTCATTGGGTTCTGTATCCTGGGTACCCATCCACAGTACCTGGCACATAGTAGGTCTTCAAACTAATGTTTGCTGAGTGAATGAGTGTGGAATGAGATGACTGTCATGAGAACGCCCTCTCAGACTTCCATACCACGTGACAAGGACCATTCCTCTGGGAATGGTTCATCCAGGCTAGTGCAGTTGTACATGGTTGGGCAACAGGGCATCCTCCTAGCAAAGGAGAAACCAGGGCCATCATTCAACGCACCCCCACAAACTCAGGCCAGTGTCACCAAATGCTTCCCAAAGGTTCTGAAACTTTCCTGCGTGGACTATTGGTTTCCTGTTCTTTGGACCCACAACCATTCTCTATAGAACTGCAGTATGGTGGGAGGCCACCAATGCCCTCCTTGACATCTTTGTCCTGAGCTAGAGCCTAAAGCTGATGCTTTCCAGCAACCCTACGCAAGTACCCCGGGGCCTGACTCCTGCCTTGCTGATTCAGCCAATTAAAGGAAAAGGGGTTCAGACTATTGCAGTGCTGGCACAGCCACAGTTTTTCAAGCTGTTGTCAAAGTACTGCGGATAATAGGCAATTTCATTAGCAATGAATTGAAAAGACCTGCCTCAGCCAGAATTTTTGCTGCCAGAGGGGCAGGGAATGATCAATTGCCAGCACCAGAAAGGGGCATAAATTTACATCTTAGGATCAAATTCCTCTACACAGCCAATAGAATGGATATAATAACCATGCCCCGTTCCACATCCTCCAGCCTGAAAGCCAGACGTGGGTATGCATCTGGAGCAAGCAAGAAGTCCTCCATGAAGTGGGAGGAAATGATCTTTGAGGGTTCAATCCTGGGCCTTGGCAAAATGTCTTGGATTCCGGGGGCGTGTCTTGAGTCCAGTGCTCTGACCTGCTCCAAGCCTGTTAGGTGAGCATGATGAAGACTTGCTTGCTTTACATCAGTGACTCCCTCCCACAATTGCCCACACATCCACACACCAAGGCCTTGGGTGGCATCCACACACCAGCCTTGCAGGGACATGTTTCAGTGCCGTCACTGACATTTTCCTCTACTGGTGGTGGATCTACTGCTTTGGAATGAGCTCAGAGCGTCCCTTCTCTCTTGTCTGTGATGCTCCCGATATCATGTCCTCATTCTTATTTTCAAGGCTTTGGCTAAAAGGAGCATGTATTTGAACTATGTTGAAATCCAACACAAAAATTGATCCCTACCTTTAAGTAGGCAAACCAATTTTCTATGAACACTTGCTCTGCTAATAATTATCTTGCATGTTTGATCTCATTTAATTGTCACAACAATCCTCTGAGAGAAGTACTGTACTCTCCATTTCTCAGAGGAGAATTATTGAAGCCCAGAGAGGTTGTCACTCACCCAAGCTCACACAACTGGTCAATGGTAAGTAAGCCAGTCAGTTTTCAAAGCCAGCCTACACTTTCAACTGCTACCCTACAGAGGTAGCCCAGCCCTACATCTGAAGCCCTTCCCTTAAAAACAGAGGCATGGATGCAACCACAAATCATCAGAAGAAGGCCTGCAATTATCTCTTGGGATCCAAACATCCTGTGAGTAGCAGGTGGTAAGTAGCAACAGAGCATGAAACGTAGGATACTGTAAGCCCACCTGCTCCTTGACATTTCTTGGCAGGTCTTCCCTTCTGCCGTGCGCCAGGAGATTTTGTGCATGGCCCCTCAGCCTCTCCCATCTGCCCACTGTTACAGGACCCTTTGTGCTCCTCAAGCTGCGATCTGTGTCTCCCAGGATATGTGGTTGTGTGCTGACAGACACAAAAAGCAGCAGTTACAGTGTGGCCATGAATTGTGCTTAAAATTCTTGGAAGAAAATATCATCTGGACTACATGATAGATTTCGCCTCTATGGGCCTCTTCTCTAAAATGAAGATGGCTGAGTCTTCAGCCTCCCTCTGTGGCTTTAAGGATTAATGAGGTGGTGATGAAAAACCAGCTATAAAAATCCTGACTCCCAGCTGTACAAGCATAACAAGTGCAAATCTAACTGCCCCATCTGCAGTTGGTCCACAGAAACTAATTAAGTTTGCACCAGGGGCCTAGAACTAGAAACTTGGCCAATACCAGTTTGAGGGCCTTTTTTTCTCCAAGTATGTTTTGCTCTCTGGCAAAATAATCTTCTGTCGGTTCCTCTCAAAAGGGACACCCAAGACCTCCTCGCACCCAGCCTTTCTTTAGCAAGAAGCCTGCTGGCTAGCTGGGTGGAGAATCCCTCCCCTTGCTAAGTCAGGCAGAGCCAATACCCTGGTTTGTTTCTCTGATGTCCCCCTGCCTTTTCCTCATTCTCCTCCTTATTGCTAGAAGCATCTGCCATTAAAGGAGGCTTCACTTTCCAATTATCCTTCAACATTGAATCTCAAATAATAGGAAAAGAGTAGACTAAGGGTGCAGCTCAGTTGTGGAATACTTGCTCAGCATACACAAGGTCCTGGCTTCATCCCCAGAACTGCACAAAAATAAAAAATAAAGCCCTGCATGGTGGTGCACGCCTGTAATCCTAGCACTCGGGAGGCTGAGGCAGGAGGATCGCTGTGAGTTTGAGACCAGCCTGGGCTACATAGTGAGTTTCAGGTCAGTCTCAACTACACAGTGAGACCCTGTCTCAAAAAACAAAACAAAACAAAACAAAAATATATAAATAGGAAAGGAATTTTTTTTCTGGTTTTTTTTTAAGAGAATAATCACTTTTTTTTTTTTTTTTTTGGTACCAGGGATTGAACTCAGGACCTTGTGCTTGTGAGGCAGGCAGTAGAAACACTGAGCTAAATCCCTGGCCTGAATAGCCACTTTTTTAAAACGTCTTTTTTGGGCCCGGGATGTAGTTCAGTGGTGCCACACCTGCTTGGCAAGTGCAAGGTCTTGAATTCTATTCTCTGTACCAGAAAAAAAGAAAAAAAAAGTCTTTGTTTTTTGTGACCCACAGGTAAAATCTGCTATTTCACACAAATCTCTAATACAACTTTATCAACTCTGTGGTCCCCATGTTTTACAACAGATCTCTGGACTTATTCATCCTACATATTACTACTTTGTATCTTCTATTCTACATCTTCGCACTTCCTGGGCCCCATCCCTGATAGCCACTGTTTTGTTCTCTATCTTTGTGTACGTAACTCCTTTTTGTTTTAGATTTCACATAGGAGTGAGATCCTGCAGTATTTGTCTTCCTGTGTCTGTCTTATTTCACTTAGCCTGCCCTCCAGGTTCATCTATGTTGCGGCAAATGGAAGAAACTGGATTTCTGGGGGGGGTTGTTGTTTTGTTTTGTTTTGTTTTAAACAGGGTCTTGCTCTGTAGTTCCTGCTGGTTTTGAACTCACTGTGTAGCCCAGGCTGGTCTGCCTCAGCTTCCCCAGTGCTGGGATTACAGGCATGTGCCACCACACCCAGCATTTTTTTTTTTTTTGAGACAGGGTCTCACTATGTATTTCAGACTGCCCTGGAACTCATTATGTAGCCCAGGCTGGTCTCAACTCACAGAGATCCTCCTGCCTCAGCCTCCCCAGTGCTGGGATCACAGGCGTGCGCCATCACAGCCTGACTGGATCTGTTTCTTTTTTTAGGGCTTCATAATAACATTGTGTCTACGTCCCTTATTTTCTTTCTTTTTTTTTTAACAGTAGTAAACTTTTATAAGGGTAGGAAAAGAAACAGGCTCTGCAGAGTGAGTTTGGGTCAACTAAAGGTAGGAAAAGAAGTACACCCTACAGCATGAGGATGGACCACCATGCAAGAGAGGATACAGTGGCCTCTACATACCACATTTTCTTTCTCCACTCTCCTGTCCATGCAGATATTTTTAAGATGGTGATTATCATCAGCTTCGGCTATTACCCAGAAGGATTGCTATATCATATGGCAAACGGGTTTCAAACATCAAATTCTTGCCAGAGATTTAGCTCAGTGGTGACGCACCTTTGCAAGCGCAAAATCCTGAGTTCAGTCAGTCCCTGGTACCCCCATCAAAAAACAAACCTTCCAATTCTTAGCCAGCTTTTCAGCGGAGGCTCTGATTTTTAGCCATTGTGCCCAGGGTTTAGTTCCCATGTACCCCATTCCCACTGTAGCAGTTCACCAGCCTGTGGAGCAATGATTTCCGAAGACTCATGGGAAAGCGCTAAGATCATGGCAAAATTGGCGTAGTTTTTCTCCCTGATTGCTCCCCTCCCTTATCACTGGGACATCAGAGGTCTTCATACATTCCTCTGACTTTTCAATGCCCAGCAGAGTAACAAAGCTGTAGGCCTACCCTCCTATCAAACTGACCTCCTCCTCCATTTCCTCTCCCTAAGCAAAAACTGGTACCACGAATATATGTTAGGTTTTGAGCCACGTGGCTAGCTGAATGAAGAACTTTGTACAGGGCCTAAGGGCTTCCTCCAAAGTCACATCTGCCATTCTCATACTCAGTGCAAGTTGCAGTGAATCCAGTCATTTAACGGATATGCATGCTGTCCGATCTTGGTAATGTGGCTATCAGAAATCCCTTCTCTCAATTATAGGGTTATGACAATAGGGAGTATCCAAGCCACTGAGGTGACATCTGCTCTCTTTACCTTTTCCAGAATCGTAACCACTCAATCCCAAAGCTTGCCCCCTTGTAAACCAAGGGACTCATCTACCTCCCCTTACTTCATATATATTTGAGAATAGATCTGTAGTATGACTAAGATGTTTGCAATTTCTTGGAAGTAAATGCAATTCCTGCTTCCTAGTATGACTTATAGGCCCAAAAATGTTATATGGCTTTGCTGCCAACAACAGAGGAATTGGTAGAAAATCAAGAGAGCACTAGGGATTTAGCTCAGTGGTTCCACTGCCTGCCGCACAAGCACAAGGTCCTAAGTTCGATCCCCAGTACCAAAAATAAGAAAGAAAGAAAGAAAGAAAGAAAGAAAGAAAGAAAGAAAGAAAGAAAGAAAGAAAGAAAGAAAGAAAGAAAGAAAATCAAGAGAGCCAGAAAAAACATTCCTGCCCTTTCCCTAACCTGGCACAGTGTAATGCCTCCAGGGACTTGAAATTATTCAAAGAGCTAAGTAGAAACTGGACAGATTTTTCCTCTGCTAAACAACGGAAAACACTTTGATTTGATTTGCCTTGCAGTTCCTGCAGCACTGAGCACATGCTAGCTTGGATCTCTAATAGAGCTGCAAGCAAAGGGTCCTATACCAGGAGCCGGAAAACTTTGGTTCCTACAGCTCTTCCCAGAAGCCAAAGTGACCTTCCCCCTCTGGCTATCAATTTCTTGCTATATAAAGCGAATAGGTCAAGTTAAGGGTCAGGTAGCATTATTTTTAAAATTAGTACATACTTGCCATATATATGTAATTTGGGGGAAGGGTCCCCAGAGATCGAAGTCGGAACCTTGCACTTTCAAGGCAGGCGGCAGCACCACAGAGCTAAATCTCAGCCCTTACTTGCCATATATATTGATCACATTCATCATAGGGACTTTGCCTCTGTACATGATGTATTTTTTTATTTTATTTTATTTTTTCGGGTTTTTTTGAGACAGGATCTCACTATGTAGTTGAGACTGACCTGGAACTCACTATGTAGCCCAGGCTGGTCTTGAACTCACAACGGTCCTCCTGCCTCAGCCTCCCGAGTGCTGGGATTACAGGCATGCACCACCATGCCTGACTTGTAAATAAACTGAGCTAACTCCCCAGTTCATAAAAGTTAAACACGGGAATGAACCACAAAGCCCACTTCGTCCTTCTGCTTTCATCTGATCACTGTCCATCAAAGGAGGCTGAGACTTCCCATGTTTTTAAGTCACAGGATGCTTTCAGCTATTTGTGATACTGACTTTGCACAATGATCCTTCCATGCAAAAGAAGGGAATGCACAGGAACTCTAGCAGAGTGAAATACGTCTAAAGGTTTGAGCCAAGTCCTCCTTACGGTAGAGCAAACAAACTCCTTTTGAGATAAATCTTATAGAACAGGAATCATTTTAAGATAGAGAAATGTATCAAGGAGAACAAAAAAAATTTTTTTTTTTTTTTGCACTGGGGATTGAACTCTGGTCCTAGTCCTTGCAAGGCAGGTGGCGGAACCATTGAGCTAAATCCCCTGCCCTAGAACAAAATTTTTAAAATAGAGAAATGTATATCATGATTTTATTAATACAATTTTTATTAATAAAAACCTCCATGATTTACATAGCTGTAGTTTCTTTTTTCACTGCTTGGAATAGAACTCAGAGCCTTATGCCAGACAAGCGCTCTTATCCTTGAGTAACATCTCCTGCCCCCTTTGCTTTTACAAAGGACTGCTGTATTGCATCTTTTTGAAAAACCATTAATAGTCACCTCCAAAATTATCTTCCGTGAAAATCCAGATTTTCAAGTCAAATTTGTAAGAATTTAAAATGAATCGACTGTGAGTTCTCTGTTAGGAATCACAGGAGGTGCATAGCCTCCACCCTCAACTTGAATTCCCACTGAAGACACAGGGAATATAAGCTTGGGAATCTGGGCCCCAGGGAAGGGCCAGCTCTTCAGAGCTGGTGGGCTCAGTGTGGGCGACAGCTGGTCAGAAAGTCTCTACAAATGTGATGACCTTTGAAAGCCCTCTGGTGTGCTTACAAAAGCGACACACCCACTTCCTTTCACTTTGGCCTGGAATCGAATGAACTGAGAAGGTTAAGGAGAGGAAACAAAAAACAGGAATGTTGGGTGTGGTGGCACATGCCTGTAATCCCAGCTCTCGGGAGGCTGAGGCAGGAGGATTGTTGTGAGTTCGAGACCAGCCTGGGCTACATAGTGAGTTCCAGGTCAGTCTCAACTACAGAGTGAGACCCTGTCTCAAAAAACTAAAAAAGAAAAAGAAAATATGAAATACAGGCAAGAGGGCATCCCTCATAATTTTCTAGAGCAAAATAATTTGTGCTCAGTTGCCTACCTTTCCCTCTAGGTCAAGGATCAGATCTCTCCTCATCAGGACTCCAGCCCTTACCTTCAATACCTTCGAAATGGCATCCAAATACTTCCACAGTCAGAGAAAGAACTAGTAGGAGATGTATACTAAGGGACTTATTGTGAGGAATTGGCTTACACCATTGCAAGGACTGGCTAAACTAGCCTGAGACCCATGAGATGGACCATCAGGAGAAGGCATCAGCTGAAGCTGCATCCCACAGGCAGAATTTCTTCCTCAGGAAAATCTTAGTTCTGTTTGTGAGACATGTCAACTGATTGAATCGGGCCCACTCAAATGAGGGCAGATATTTTTTGTCCCCCCCACAATCAGAAATTGAACTCAGGATCTTGTGCTTGCCAGGCAGGTGTGGTGCCACTGAGCTACATCCCCAGCCCAGGTCCACTCAAATTAAATTTTAAAAATCTCCTTTACTTAAGGAGTAAAGTAAAGGTGCACTTGCCACTTGAGGTGGTGCACTCCTATAATCCCAGCACTTGAGAGCCTGAGGCAGGAGGATCATTGCGAACTCACTGCCAGCCTGGGCCACAAAGTGAGTTCAAAGCCATCCTGAGCTACATAAACAAGACCCTGTCTCAAAAAACAAAACAACACAAAAAAAGACAAGGAGCATCAATATTACCTATAAAGGGCCACTACCTTCCTAAAGAGTAATCCTCAGAGGGGTGAAGGGAGGGCAGGGACAAGGGAAAAAATGAGAACCAAGACCTGTCATGTAAAGGTACAAGATCCCAATGATGAATGTAACTGTACTGTATACCTAAAATGTACCAACAAATTCAATGAGGAAAAAAAAAAAGTAATCCTCAAGCACATATAATGACTTTGTTTACCTTTCTAGAGAGAAATGGAGTACTAAGACAACAGTATTATTACCATACACACTTACCTTCAGGAAAAAGATGATGAGATTACTCAGTTTTGGTTTTAATAGATATTTTCATCTAATGAGTCATAGTTCTATGACCATTTATTTGGTGAATGGATCTACAATGTTCATAAAATTTTCAAAAGGAAGCAGGCATGTTGGCCCACTCCTGTAATCCCAGCACTTTGGGAGGCTGAGGTGGAAATGATATAGGGAAAAATGTAACTCCCAACCTGCTAGATGTCAGATACACTTAATTCGTAGTCCCTACAGTTGAAGAATGAATTCTAAGGAACAATGGAGTTTGAGTAGGAAAATTTATTTTTTGCCATATTTTTTAACCAAATCTTGCTGTGTAGTTCAGCCTGGCCTTGAACTCATATGTATCCCATCAAGGATGGCTTCAAACTCATGGTGATCCTCCTGCCTCAGCCCCCTTTAGTGCTGAAAATACGAGCATGCAACACCAGGCCTGGCTCTCAAGAGCAGGAAAATTATTGAGAGATTGTTCCTGAGAGACTGCAGAGGATCTGAAAGTGCATTACCAATGACCCTACTTTTCTGAGAAAGTTTTATAGAGTAAAGTCACAAGGGGTGGGCACAACCGGGGTCAGATTGTAATCAACCAATACGATTACAAGTATAGACACTCAGCTAATATTGATCCAATAGTAGCAAGGGCATATGGATGGCATAATAACCTTGGTGGATAATCTATAATCTTAGTCTTGTTTTGTTTTTTTTTTGGCCTTAGTTTTAGTAATTGGGAGAAGATGGCCCACCCCTAATGAGATGATGGTTTATTTATACGGGATATCTCAAAAAGGTGATACAATAACCTCAAGCTTCCTTTTATCCCTTAGGGAAGTATGTAAGTCTGGCCACTGTGGTTTCAATTGTCTTTAGAAGCCCTCCAGTCACAGTTTTGATGTGTTCTCATTTTCTACATTGACTCCCTAGAATATTTTAACCTAATTTAGCTGTCTAAAATAGGAGGACTGCTGTCTCGGAACAAAAGATTAAGGCTGGAGATGTAGCTCAGAGGAACGATGTGCCAGCTTGGCAAGCGCAAGGTCCAGAGTTTGATCCCTGGTACCAAAAAAAAAAAAACAAAAAAAAGATTAAGAAAGGGCTGGGGTCAGGCATGGTGGTGCATGTCTGTAATCTCAACACCCCAGAGGATGGCAGGAAATTGGATGCCAGCATGAGCTACGTAGGAAGACCCTATCTTGAAAAAAAAAGGGAGGGTGCTGGGCATATGTTGCTTGGTGTTAGGTAGCCTAGCATGGGTTCAGTTTCCAGTACCTAAAACAAAAATGCCTCTCTGATTCCTGCCTTGGGAAACTCACCTCCTCCCAATCATTGCCAGTTAAAACCTTACTCATCCTTCTTACCCATCCTTCAAGGCCTAGCTCATATGTTTCCCTGCAAAAATACCTCACAGATACTCCATGCAGAGGTGACATCTTTTGTCTCTTGCTCTGCATAGCACTTTGGTCCTCCTGGAAGACTTCTAGTTATCTCTCCAAAATCCACTCTCCTCTTCTTTCTGGGCACAGGCTACCTGACAAAACATTTCCTAACTCTAGCCAAAGAGATGCAAGGGAATGTAAGATGTTCAAATTCTATCTTGCTTGCTTAAAAGAAAATCCCTTGCCTGGACCTCTTTCTTCCTTCCCATGAGCTAGACTGTGGATGTGCCCATAACATAGCAAAGAGCAGAATTAACACCCTGGTGAATAACGAAAAGCACTCCCCCAAAATCAAGAACAAGACAAGGACGTCCATTTATTGGAGCCGGTGGGCTGAAGGGAGGCATGGTCAGGCAAGGTTCCAAAAGAAAGGAACACATGTGGAGCAGACATCACAAAAGAGCAGGAGGGTCGAGGATTTAGCTCAGTGGTTCTGCTGCCTGCCTCGCAAACGCAAGGTCCCAAGTT
>NW_022900951.1:83936294-83962005 GCF_012274545.1 Fukomys damarensis
GTTTTTGGTTTTTTTTTTTGTTTTTTTGGTACCAGGGATCAAACTTGGGACCTTGTGCTTGTGAGGCAGGCAGTGGAACCACTAAGCTAAATCCCTGGCCCTTGTTTTGTTTTCTTTTATCAGCTTGCTAAAACATAGTAAAATGAAACATTCTGGGCAAACTTGCAGGCCCTGTGCTGCATGTAGTGGTTGTCTGTGCTGATTCGTTGTTATATAATGAAGTTCCATCATGTGCCTGCACTAAATGAGCAATCAGGCAAGGGAAAGAAATGAAAGAGACACAAGTAGCAAAGGAAGAACTCAATTTATTATTATTCTCAGATAACATGATGAACTTCACCAAAAAACTCAGACTTGAAAAACAATTTCAGGGCGGAGGATTTAGCTCAGTGGATCCACCACCTGTCTCGCAAGCACAAGGACCCTAGTTTGATACCTGGTACCAAAAACAAACCAAAAAAAATTTTTCAGCAAAGTAGCAGGATACAAAATTAACACACAAAAATCATAAGCATTTCCAGGCGTGGTAGTGCACGCCTGTAATCCCAGCACTCGGGAGGCTGAGGCAGGAGGATCGCTGTGCATTTGAGACCAGCCTGGGCTACATAGTGAGTTCCAGGTCAGTCTCAACTACACAGTGTGACCCTGTCTCAAAAAAACAAAAAAAAAACCAAAAAAAAATCATAAGCATTTGTGTATACCAACAATGAATAGGATGAAAAGGAAATTCTGAAAATAATACCATTCATGGTCACTCCAAGAAAAATGAAATATCTAGGAAGTAACCTAACTGGGGAAGTGAAAGACCTCTCCAAAAAAACTACAGTACTCTGAAGAAAGAGATTGAAGAGGACATCAGAAAATGGAAAGATGTCCCCTGCTCCTGCATAGGCAGAACCAATATTGTCCAAATGGCCATACTCCAAAACTGATATAGAGATTCAATGCAGTCCCAATCAAAATACTAAGAGCACACTTTACAGATCCAGAGAAAACAATTCTAAAATTCATATGGACCAGAAGACATCCAGAATACCAAAAGTAACTTTGGGCAATAAGGGTAAAGCAGATGGCAGAGCAATACCTGACTTCAAGTTATGCTACATAGCAATAGTGATAAAAATGTTTTTGATTTTTGTTTTTGGTACCGGGGATTGAACTATGGACCTTGCGCTTGTGAGGTGGGCGGCAGAACCACTGAGCTAAATCCCCAGCCCCTGTAGTGATAAAAATGGTATGGTACTGGAGCAAAAACAGGCACATGGACATTAGAACAGAATTGAGGATACAGAAACTTTCACAGATGTATTCAACTATTTGATCTTTGATAAAGGGGTCAAAAGCATATGTTGGAGGAAAGATACCCCATTCAACAAGTGGTGCTGGGAAAACTGGTCATCTGTGTACAGAAGATTGAAACTGGGCCCTTATCTCTTTCCATGCACTAAATTAAAATAAAAAGGGATCAAAGATCTAAACATTAAAATAGAAACATTAAACCTTCTGGAATATAAAATAGGTAAAACACTTGGAGATATAGATAGATAGATAGATAGATAGATAGATAGATAGATAGATAGATAGAGGAAAGGATTTTTCGCAACAGAACTTCAATCACACAATAAATAGCAAGAACCAACAAATGAGGGCCAGGGATTTAGCTCAGTGGTTCCGCCGCCTGCCTTACAAATGCAATGACCCAAGGTCGATCCCCGGTACCAAAAAACAACCAACCAACCAACCAAACAAAAAACCCATAAAACAAATGGGATTATTTCAGACTAAAAAGCTTCTATACAGCAAAATAATCAATCAGTAGAAGAAAAAGACAACTGACAGAATGGGAAAAAATTTTGGCCAGCTACTCCTCAGAGAACCAATACCTATTTTTTTTTGGTTTTGTTTCTTGAGACAGGGTCTCACTGTGTAGTTGAGGCTCACCTGGAACTCACTATGTAACCCAGGCTGGTCTTGAACTTGCAGCAATCCTCCTGCCTCAGCTTCCCTAGTGTTGGGATTACAGGTGTGCACCACCACGGCTGGCTAGAGGACTAATATCAAGAATATACAAAGAACTAAAAAAAATTAAATCACCTGAAATAAAAGACTCAATCAAAAATGTGTTATAGGGCCAGGGATGTAGCTCAGCAGTGCTGCACCTGCTGGCAAGTGCAAGGTCCTAAGTTCGATCCCTGGTAGCAGAAAAGAAAAAGAAGGAAAATGAGAAAGAAATGGGCTAGACAAATGAACAGATACTTCACAGAGAAAAAAAAAATAGAAATGACAAACAAATATATGAAAAAATGTTCACCATCTCTGGCCATTAGAGAAATGCAAATTAAAACGAAGCTAAGATTCCATTTTATTCTGGAAATAATAGTAATGATTAGGAAATTAAACAATAAAAAATGCTGGCATGGCTATGGTGAAAAAGCAACTTCCCTGCATTGTTATGGGGACATGAACTGGTACGACTATTATGGAAATCAGGCCAGGTATGGTGGAGCACACCTGTTATCCTAGCACTTGGGAGGCTGAGGCAGGAGGATAGCTGTGAGTTCAAGACCAGCCTGGGTTACATAGTGAGTTCCAGGTGAGCCTCAACTACACAGTGAGACCCTGTCTCAAAAATCAGAAAGGGCTGGAGCTTTAGCTCAGTGATGCCACCACCTGCCTCACAAGTGCAAGGACCAGAGTTCAATCCCTGATACCTCCCCCCAAAAGAAGAAAAATAAAAACAAAACAAAACAAAGAGTGGAAATCAGTATGGAGATTTCCCAAAGAACTAAAATTAGAACTTCCATATGACTCAGCTATTCTCCTTCTAGGACTCTTTCCCAAAGAGCTTAAAACATTATACTACAGTGATACATGTATACCAATGTTTACAGCAGCACAATTTATAATAGCTAAATCCTGGAAGAAGCCTTTATAACCATCAACTGATGATCAGATAGACAAAATGTGGTGTGTATATATTATATAACGAAACACTGCTCTGCTCTAAAGAATGACAAATTTGAGACATTTGTAGGAAAATGCATGCCCCTGGAAAATATAATAGTGAATGAAAAAAATCAGACACACAAGCTTAAATACCATATGGAATCATCTGAGTGAGGCAAAGTACAAAGAAAGAAAATGCCCAGTACTTGGGAGGCTGAGGCAGGAGGATTGCTGTGAGTTTGAGGCCAGCTCAGGGCAGATTGAGTTCGAGGTCAGCCTGAACTACATAGTGAGACCTTGTCTCAAAAAGAAAAATAAAATGTGAAAAAATGAAAAAATAGAAACAAGGTCTTTGTAAATAGGGAACGTGAAGTGGGTGAAGGGAGGGCAGGGGTATGGGGAATAAAGAAGAACCAAGACACACCATGTAAAGGTACAAGATCCCAATGATAAGCATAACTGTACTGTTTGCTTTAAATGCACCGATAAACTTAATGGGGAAAAAAAATAGGAAGAAAGAAAATGATAAAGGATGGGCAGAAAGGGACAAAGGGATAGATCTTGTCCAATAGAGAAGTGGTCTAAGGGAACAAGGATGAAAATGAGGAGGAGGGAAGGGGGAATGAGAGGAATAAAGATGCGCTATGTGCAGATCCTAATAACTCCAACCAATGTGTGCTAAGACAGATAATATTAACAAGAGTGTAAAAGGTGATGGGGAACCAGAGGGGAATGGGGAGGGAAGGGGTTACATGTAACCACTCCCCAAGATGACTGTAAACTGTGTGCATTAAATGAAATTTCAATTAACCTCCTGACCTAGACTAGCCGACCTGTTATGCAAGAGACAAATAATTTGCCTTACTTTTTTATTTATTTATTTATTTATTTTTTGGTATGAGGGATTGAACTCAGGACCTTATGCCTGTGAGGCAGGTGTGGTGCCATTGAACTAAATCCCCAGAATAATTTGCCTTATTTGAGTTTCTGTATTTAGTGTCTTTGGTTTTAGGCTTGGTTTTTTGTTGTTGTTGTTGTTGTTGTTTGGTACCAGGGATTGAAATCAGGTCCTTGCACTTGCAAAGCAGGCACCAGAACTACTGAGCAAAATTCCCAGCCCTAGGCTTGGTTTTTTTGGAGTGTTCTGTTTCTAAGAGTTTTTTGGTTTTTGTTTTTTGGGTTTTTTTGTTTTGTTTTGTTTTGTTTTTTTGAGAAAGGGTCTCACTATTTAGTTGAGTCTGACCTGGAACTCACTATGTAGCCCAGGTTGGTCTCGAGCTCACAGTGATCCTCCTGCCTCAGTCTCCTGAGTGCTGGGATTACAGGCATGTGCCACCAAACCCGGCTGTCTGTTTTGTTTTGAGACAAGGTCTCCTTATGTAGCCCAAGCTGGCCTCAAACTCAAAGTAATCCTCCTGCCTCAGCTTCCCAAGTGCTGGGGTTACAGGCATGTACCATGATGCCCAGCAAGGATCTCTTTGTTATAGTAGTTTATCCTTTACCTAAATGCAGGCTTCTCATGGGAGTGTGTTAAATGGTAACTGTGCTTTATAATTATCATCTCTTTTGCTAGGAAGTCAACTCCTAATTTGTTCTCAGCAGCTGGGGAGACTCTTTTAAAAGAGAAGTCAGACAAATGTGAAATAGGAAGAAAAGGGCCAAAGGTGTGGGAGGAGTGGGAAGGGGAGGGGAAGGGTAATAAGGGAAAAGAAAAAAATGTGACATAATGGAAAGAAGGAAATAAAGTGTTTGTAGATGGAGAGGGGAGGAGGGGGTGAAGGGAGGGCAGGGACAAGGGGAAAAATTGAGAACCAAGACCTGTCATGTAGAGGTACAAGATCCCAACAATGAGTGTAACTGTACTGTACACCTAAAATGTACCAATAAACTCAATGAGGAAAAAATAAAAAAAAAGAGAGGTCAGAAAAGATTTAAGAATTAAAAAAAAAAGACCCTGTCTCAAAATAAAAATGAAAGGGAAGTCAGAAAATCCTTGCTCAGTAAAACCAAATTCCTAAAATAGCCTACAAGGTCTTGCCTGATCCACGCCTTCTCCCCAGGCACTCTTACCTCTCTGACTTCACTTTCCTAGTTCTCCCTACTGTGCTCAGTCAAGTCGGTCCTCCTGCCTTGGAGTCTGCGCAGTACAGTCCCTCTGCTTGTCTCAGACATCCACATGGCTCTTTATCTCCTTCAGGGCTTTGCTCAAATACCTTCTCAGGCAAGGCCTTCTCTGATCACCATATCAGAACTGTACTCACTCCTCTGACTCCCTAGCACAGTAGCCCATAGCCTTGCCTCAGTTTCTCTACAGCACATATCAAAATGTCTCTTCTTTTGAGCCAGGGCCTTGCTATGCAGTTCAGACTGACCTTGAACTCACTTTGCAGCCCAGGCTGGCTTCCATCTCCCATCAATCCTCCTGCCCCAGCCTCCCAAGTGCTGGGGTTATATGTGTGTGCCACCATGCCCGGCTTGTATTTTCTTTCTTTACATGTTCATTGATTGAGATGTGCTCTCTGTAAATATAGAGATTTTTGGTTGTTTACTTTCTTTTTCTTTTCTTTTTTTTTTTTTTTTGGTTTTTGAGACAGGGTCTCACTGTAGTTGAGACTGACCTAGAACTCACTATGTAGCCCAGGCTGATCTCAAACTCACAGTGATCCTCCTGCCTCAGCCTCCCGAGTGCTGGGATTACAGGCGTGCGCCACCACGCCCAGCCTCATGATTGTTTACTTTCTTTTAAAAATTACTTTTTTATTTATTTAGCAGTGCTGGGGTTGAACCCAGGGCCTATGCACTGAGCTCCACACCCCCAGCTTTTTCATTTTTTATTTTGACACAGGGTCCTACTAATAGCTAAATTGCTAAATTGCCCGGGCTGGGCTCAAGCTGGCAATCTTCCTGCCTCAACCTCCCAGACTACTGGGATTACAGATGTGTACCACCACATCAGGCTACTGCTGTATTTTAAATTCCTGTAAGAAGTGTTCAATAAATACCCAATGAATAAATCCCTCCCTCAGGGGTAAACTGTGTAATCCCCTCAATGTCTAGCACACTGCCTCGGATGTAGTAAAATATTTGTTAATATTTCATGATTTGTCTGCCTTGCAGTTTACTTCCTTTTCCATTTCCTTTTGTTACATGTACACATGGGCCTAAATCACAGTTCTGAGCGTGTGAGAGTATGACAAAAGGTCAGAAGTCATCCGTGGACACTGCTGAAAATGGCAGTAAGACAAAGTATGCTGTTTAAAATAAATGGGGGAAAAGCTGTGCAGAATTTCACACCTGTAATCCCAGAACTCTATGAAGCTGAGGCAGGAGCATAGCCAGTTTGAGCTCAGCTTGGAAAATTTAGCAAGACTATCTTAGGATATAGCTTAGGGGTACGGTGCCCATGGCTTCAATTTACAATACCACATATGTGAGAGAGAGACAAAGACAGAGGCTTTGAATGTTTTCTGCCTACTCGCTGCCCTTCTCTGGATCTCAGATTCACCCTATGTAAGTAGATTAGTAGATTAGATGATTTTGGAAGCCCAACCCCTTTTCTTTTCTCTCGTACTGGGGATTGAAGCCAGGGTTTTGGCCTTGAGTTATAACCCCAATCCCTAAGTCACTAAATTGCCCAGGCTGGACTCAAATTTGAAATCCTCCTGGCTCAGCCTCCCAGATTTTTATTTTTGATAATCCCAGTACTCTGGAAGGCTGAGGTAGGAGGATTCCAAATCTGAACCAAGGCTGGGCAGTTTAGTAATTCAGCAAGATGCTGTCTCAAAATTAAAAAAATAAAAAAGGATTGGGATTGTGGTTCAACATAAAGGCCCTAAATTCCACTGAACAAAATCCCTGGAACCACTGAACAAAACAATATGAAGCAAATGTTTCAACATTGAATTGCATCCCCAGGCCATATAGTCACTTTTTTTTTTTTTGGTATTGGGGATTAAACTCAGAACCTTGCATTTGTGAGGAAGGCGGCAGAACCACGGAGCTAAATCCCCAGCCCTCTTTTTCTTTTTTCTTTTCTTTTGAGACAGGGTCTGTATATCCCAGGCTGGCCTCGAATTTAAAGCTATTCTCCTGCCTCAGTCTCCCAAATACTGGGATTACAGGTGTGCTCTACCATGCCCCACAATATAGTCATTTGAAAAAAAATAAATTAAAGGTGGCAGCACCACTGAGCTAAATCCCCAGCCCTATTAGTCACTCTTAGCTGGGCTTGGTGGTGCACGCCTGTAATCCAAGCACTCGGGAGGCTGAGGCAGGAGGATCGCTGTGAGTTCGAGACCAGCCTGTGCTACATAGTGAGTTCCAGGTCAGTCTCGACTGCAAAGTGAGACCCTGTCTCCAAAAACAAAACAAAACAAAAACAAAATAAAGCAACTTTTGCAACACATGGGATGCCACTGAAGCTCACATGAGGCAGGCAGATAGTTTTAAAAGTTAGGTTTTCATTGTGAGGCTGAGGCAGGAGGCTCATTATGAATCCAAGGCCAGCCTGGGATACGTAGTGAGTTCCAGGCCAGTATGAATTACACAGCGAGACAGCAAAAAACAAAACACTAGGTTTTCTGTTTTCTATGGGGCTCTTTCTGGAGTCCCATAGTATACTATATTTTCTTTCCTTTCCATGGGTTAGATAAATCAGACCTTTACTGCCCGGACATTTTGGAAAATCCACTCTTTCCTTTGTTTGAACATACTTGGTCTCAGCATTAAAAACAAAACACAACATTTCCGTGTTGTGTCTGTGAATGCCTCAGGTAGCCTGCCTTCTGTCACTTTCCCCCTGGAATTTGTCTTCCAGGAAAAGACAGCACCGTGCAATATGAAGAGTTAAGAATCTCTTTGGATGCGCTAACGTTCTGAGTGTCTCTGTGACGTGAAAAATGCTTCAATTCTGCCTCATCCTTATAAAGAAGTAAAAATCTTGTTCGGAAACCTGCACGTTCTCGCAGCTGCCATCCAGATTTTTTAAAAAGGAAACGATAAAGCAGAGCCAGTCTTTTTATTTTCGCTGAAGAAGAAAAACAAAAAAAAGGAAGCTCGGCTGATTCTGCATTTGGAGGAAAGAGCTCGCCCTGCCCGGCACCCAAAACCCGGCGCCCACATCCTCATGCCAGCCGGCAAAAGTCTCCACTCCAGGAACAGCACCACCAACCCGCTCCCGCGCCGCCGCCAGCTACCAGGAGGCGGGGCTATTTCTTCCTCTCCTTCCAGTTCGTAAGCTCCAGCCAATATCCGAAAGAACTGCAGGGAGGTGACGCTCAGTCAAGACTCCGCCCCCTCCCTAGCTCAGCAAATCGAAGGCGGTGGGGGTGTGGCCTTACCGCTGATCCCGCCTTCGGGCGCTAAGTAATTTAGAGCGGCGTGCCAGGCGGGAATGTAAGATGGCGGAGTAGCAACGCGAAGCGCTTGGTACAAGTGTCTGGGTCGACCGCTCCTTCGGTTCCCGTCTCCACAGCAGCAGTAGTCGCCTAGCGAAGAGCCTAGGGTAGTTGCCCAAGATGCCGAATATCAAAATCTTCAGCGGCAGCTCCCACCAGGATTTATCCCAGAAGATCGCTGATCGCTTAGGCCTGGAGCTGGGCAAGGTGGTGACTAAGAAATTTAGCAACCAGGAGACGTGGTAAGGGCGAAGTTGGGATTCTGAGCGGAGCTCACCTGGCCGGGCGGTTGGGGGCCTGTGGGCTGTGGTCTCCGCGGGAGTTCCGCGGAACTGGAGGGGGAAGGGCAGCTCTGAGGAGAGCGCCCCTTGGGCTCTTTCCGTTATTTTGCGTCTCTCGGGAGGGTCAGGCTTATTCTCACCATGTGGTGGGGTGGAATCAAGATGGAGCATCCGGAGAAGCTGCTCGGCTTGAAGGTGAGGATGGAGACCCGGTGCGGGGATAGCGGCTGCCCATAGCGGTGGGAGGGGACGGATGCTTAGCCTCAGCCCTGCGGACACGTGGCTTTGTCTTTTCGCAGTGGAGCCACTGGGCTGGACTGGATAGCTCCAGCTCTCGGGCTCTTGTGCGTCGTGCATCGGAGCCCTCCTGGACTTTCTAAAAGTCTAAGAGCAGTTTTTTAGTTCGAAATGCTATTGGTCCCGTTTGGTTTTAAGAGAAACTGATATGTATTAAGAGCGCGAAAATACTGCTTGACAACTTCCCTTAGATTGGCAGGCGTTGGCTTTTCACATCATCAGAGTCGTCTACCGAGCAATCGGAGCCATTTTTCCATTAAATCTAGTTGATTGGATAAAGTGATATATTAACTTGGGATCGGCGACACCCAGTTTGAGTCATTCATCCCCGAAATCTTAGGGAACTTGAGCTCTGGAACGAAATCTTTGACTTGCCTCAGTGCAGCTAGTGGTATGGATAACACATCAGAATATTTTTCAGTAACAGCCTACCATCACTGTTGTGTGTGTATATGTTTATGTGTGTGGGTGAGGGTAAGGACAGTTTTGTACCTGAGTATTAAAATGTTTTCCCCATACTGTGGGTTGAACCCAGGGTCTTTTCACATTAAACTACATCCTCAGTCCTTTAAAAATATTTATTTTTCAAGCCCAATGTGGAGGCACACCCCAGCACTGGCAAGGCTGAGGCAGAATAAAACTACATTACAATTTGAATTGTTTTCATTGCCTTGCCAGTAAAACTTCCCCACTTCCACCCTCCACAGGCACCATTAGACCATGTTAGATAAATAACTCGATTACCTACTTCTATCAGTTTCTCTTCCAGCTAAATGAATGCGGGAGCTTCTGGTCCTGATAAGTGCTTTTGTTGTCATTCCAGTCAGAGAATTGCCCATAAGCATAGTCATCTGGTAGGGCTGGTTTTCACCCAATGATCAGCAAAATTAAGATTACTTCAAACTTTGTATTTTAAACATGTTTTGCTTTCTTGCTTCTCTCTCTCTCTCCTATCAGTTTCTCTTCCAGCTAAATGAATGCGGGAGCTTCTGGTCCTGATAAGTGCTTTTGTTGTCATTCCAGTCAGAGAATTGCCCATAAGCATAGTCATCTGGTAGGGCTGGTTTTCACCCAATGATCAGCAAAATTAAGATTACTTCAAACTTTGTATTTTAAACATGTTTTGCTTTCTTGCTTCTCTCTCTCTCTCTCTCTCTCTCTATTTGTTTTTGTTTTTTTCGGGGATCGAACTCGATCCTTGCACTTGCGGGAGGCAGAACCACTGAGCTAAATCTCTGGCTCTTTTTTGTTTTTTTGAGACAGGGTTTCACTATGTAGTTCATACTGCCCTGGAACTCATCATGTGGCCCAGGCTAGTCTCAAACTCAGTGATCCTCCTGCCTCAGCTTCCCCAGTGCTGGGATTACAGGCATGTGCCACCACACCCAGCCTTTTTTTTTATTTTTTTGAGATAGGGTCTCACTATGTAGTTCAGACTGCCCTGGAACTCATTATGTAGCCCAGGCTGGTCTTAACTCACAGTGATCCTCCTGCCTCTCAATCTCCTGAGTGCTGGGATTACAGGCGTGTGCCACCACGCCCGGCTGATTAATTTTATTCTTTTGGGAAGTAACCCAGCAGAGGGATGGCTACGTCAAATGGAACCTCTAGTCCCAGCTCTTTGAGGTATCTCCATATTGATTTCCATAGCAGTTGCACCAGTCTGCACTCCCACCAATGGAGAAGGGTTCCTTTCTCCCCACAACCCCACCAACATGTGTTATTGTGTGAGTTCTTGATAGCAGCCATTCTTTGTGGGGTGAGGTGGCATTGCAGTGTAGTTTTCATCTGCATCTCGGATGACCAGCGATGTTGGACATTTTATCATATATTTATTTGCTGCTTTTACTATGAGAAATGTCTTCATTTCAGATGTCCATTTTTGAAATGGGTCTTTAAATTTGAGGGGAGCCTGATTTTTAAAAGTTCTTTATTCTAGATAGTAGTCCTTTGTCTGAGGAACAGCTAGTAAAATTTTTTTCCTACATTGTAGATTATCTCTTAGCTCTTTTGCTGCTTTCTCTTGAAGTGCAGAAGCTTTTTATGAGATCCCAGTTATTGATTCTTTGTGCTAGTTCCGGTGCTATTGAGGTTTTATTGAAAGTTTTTCTGTGCCAATGTCTTCAAGAGTTCTACCTAACTTATCTTCCCACAAGTTTATTGTTTCTGTTTTAATTTTTAGATCTTTAACCCACTTCAATTTTAATTTAGTGCATGGTGAAAGATGTGGGTGTAGTTTTAATCTTTAGCAGGTTGAAATCCAGTATTTCTAAAACCATTTATGAAAGAGGCTATCTTTCCTCCAGTGAGGATTGTTGGCTCCTTTGTCAAAGATGAGGTAGCTGAGTATGTCTGGAGTTGTTTCTGCATCTTCTAATCTATTCCATCGATCCTCAGGTCTGTTTCTTTGCCAGTACCATTTTTGTTTTGTTTTGTTTTGTTTTGTTTGAGACAGGGTCTCACTATGTAGTTGAGACTGAACTGGAACTCACTATTGTAGCCCATGTTGGTCTCAGCCATCCTCCTGCCTCAGCCTCCTGAATGCTGGGATTATAGGTGTGTGCCACCACACCTGGCTACCATGTTGTTTTTTTATCACAGGGGCTTTGTAGTATAGTTTCAAGTTGGAGACTTGTGATACCCGAGCCATATCTGTCTAGGCCTCTTCTGATTCCAAATGAATTTTTGGATTGTTTTGTCTAGTTTTCTGTAATACACTGTTGGGATTTCAATCAGGACTGCATTAAATCTATATAGCAGTTTTGCCAGTATGGCTATTTTTACTGTACTGGAGCAAGGGATGTCTTTCCATTTTGTTATATCCTCTTCGATCTTATTTTTTCACAGTGCTGTAGTTTTCAGAGTAGAGGTTTTTTGCTTCCTTTGTTAGATTGATACCTACATATTTCATTTTTTGGTTGTTATTGTGAAAGGAATTGTTTCCCTAATTTCTCAGTGAGTCTGTTATTTGAGTACAAGAAAGCTATTGATTTTTGAGTGTTGACCTTGTATCCAGCTACTCTACTGAATCTGTCAATAAAGTCTAGAAGTCTTTTGGCAGAATTTTTTGAGTCTTCTGTGCAGAGTATCATCATCAGCAAATAATGACAGTTTAACTTCTTCCTTTCCTATCTTTCATTTATTTCTCTTATCTAATTGCTGTGGCTGTTTCCAGAACTATATTGAACAGGAGTGGTGAGAGTGGACATCCTTGTCTTGTTCCTGATTTTAGTGTGATGGATTTCAGTTTTTGACCATTTAGTATGATGTTGGCTGTTGGCTTTTCATAGATAGCCTTGATCAGGTTGAGATAAAGACCATCTACTCCAATTTTCTTTAGGGTTTTTGTCATGAGTGGATGTTGGATTTTTGTCAATGCTTTTTCTGCATTTATTGAGATGATCATATGGTTTTTGTCCTTGACTATATAGTGTATTACATTAATTGACTTATGTATGTTGCACCATCCTTGCATCCCTGGGATAAGTCCAACTTGGTCTGGGTGTGTGATCTTCTTGAGGACCCTCTGTATTCTGTTTGTCAGTATCTTGTTGAAGATTTTTGCATCTGTGTTCGTTCATTTGGGAGATTGACCTGTAGTTCAACTTTGGTTGGGTCCTTTCCCTGGTCTTGGAATCAGTTAGGAAGTATTGCTTTCCTTTCAATTTCATTGAAAAGTTTAAAGAGTAGTGGCAATAGTTCCTCTATAAATGTCTTGTAGAATTCAGCAGTGAGGCCATCAGACCTGGGTTTTTCTTTGTTGGTAAGTTTTTAATTACATTTTCATTTTCACTGATTGTAATTGGGGTATGTAGAATTTTTATTTTTTTATTTTGTTTTATATATTTAGGGTTTTTTTTTTGAGGCTGGGTCCCACTATGTAGTTGAGACTGACCTGGAACTCACTATGTAGCCCAGGCTGGTCTTGAACTCACAGTAATCCTCCTGCGTCAGCCTCCCAAGTGCAGGGATTACAGGTGTGCATCACCACGCCTGGTTTAGAGCAATTTAATTTTGAAGCAGGTTCTGCATAAATTGCCCAGGTTGGCCTTGAACCCAGTTCTGCCTCAGCCTTCCAAGGAGCTTGGATTACCACTATGCAGCAATGAGTGTTAAAAATATTTAATGTAGCCAGGCGGAGTGGTGTGTGTCTATAATTCCAGTACTCCCGGGAGGCTGAGACAGGAGTCACAGGTTTGAGCCTCACCTGGACAATTTAAGGATTTAACAAGATCTTGTTTTAAAATTTTTAAAAAGGTGGGGCTGGGAATGTTCATTATGAAGGTCCTGGGTTCAATCCCCAGTATCACAAAAATACATATTCATTGTATCGCAAATGCTTAAGTGCTGGTTTCTAAGCTACACCTTGAATAAACTATTTAATCCTCTCAACAGTGCCCTTTCTATTCTGGTTTTACAAAAGAGGGAACTGAGTTTCAGAGATTAACTCTAGATACGAATCTAGATATTACTATGCTTTTAAATTTATGCTGGTATGCTGGTATGCTGTTCATTTTGTTATTTTGCGTTGACTGAGCGGGGAAACTAATGTTAGGGAACACTCCATCAACCCCGGGGGAAAATACAGGAGTACTGCCTTCTGAATTGCTGAGCTAGGTCTTTCTAGCTAATAGTCTCAGTAGCAAATAGGTTTAGGGCACAGCTGGTGAACTGTTCTTCCATCAGTTAGTGCCATAGCTATTTATCTCTTAAGATTGAGAGGAGACCAGCCGGGTGTGGTGGCGCACACCGGTAATCCCAGCACTTGGGAGGCTGAGGCAGGAGGATCGCTGTGAGTTCTAGACCAGCCTGGGCTCCATAGTGAGTTCCAGGTCAGTCTCAACTACCTAGTGACACCCTGTCTAAAAAAAAAGTGAGAGGAGACCATATAAATAATGTTAATTCTATCTATCTATCATCTGTCTATGACATTGGGAGTTGAATCCAGCACCTTAGCATTGAGCTACATTCTTAGCCCTTTGTTTTTATTTTGAGACAGGATCTTGTTAGGTTGACGGCCTGGGCTAGAATTTGGAATCCTCCTGCCTCAGCCTCCTAGAATGCTGGGGTTATAGGTGTGTGCCACCATACAGGAGATTTTTAGAGGATCCATTGAACTGTTTATTGATTATTCTGTATAATCTCGGTGTAACTCATGGGTGTTTTGTTTTGTTATGTTTGGTACCTGGGATTGAACTCCGAGACCTGTGCTTGAACTCCAAGACCTGTGCTTGCAAGGCAGGCAGCAGAACCACTGAGTTACATTCCTGGTCTGATCATGGGTTTTGTTTGTTTTTTGATATGAGGGATTGAATTCCTGGTCCTTGTGCTTGCAAGGCAGGCAGTGGAACCACTGAGCTAAATCCCCAGCCAATCATGGGTTTTTAAGGCTTTGTCAAAGTGAAATTAGAATTATGTCCAGTAAATCAAAGCAGTAGCCCAGTTTACTTGCGCCATCTTTATCAGTGTTGAGGATGTACCCAGGATCTTCTACCACTGAGATACACCCTCAGCCTGCCTGTGTGCCAGACTCTTGCTGTGTAGGCCAAGCTCCCCTCAAACTATCAATTTGCTTGAGCCTCCCAGGTAGCTTGGATTACAGGCACATTCCACCATGCCTACCTCTTATTTTATTTTCATGAAACTTGCATAGACTTCCAGGTAAAAAATTTAGGAATTTCATGGGTTCTATCCTTCAATTGTGATACTGAGTAATGCTTTAAATGTACAATATAGCTACTTTGTGGGCATTTTTTATATTGACTAACACCTGCGGAATTTATGTAGGCTTCACCATGGTCTAGGAATGTTTCCTGGGCTTATTTGAAAATAGTGAATCATTAAAAGCACAGAGGAAGAGATGGTTATTAAGCCTATTCCTTTTACTGTCTTGGATTGGAATGTTAAGTCCTAATCAGAGAAGCTGACACTGGCCATCGAATACCTGGAGTCCAGGTGATAATTCTGTGTTCTTAACAGAAACATAGGCCTCTGCTACCAGAACGTAGAGGGCAGAGAGACCTTATTGGAAATCACTCTGCTTGTGGAGATCGTGGTCAAGATGATGAAGTGTAGCATAGAAGAATGTGGGGGGGGCAGGGATTTAGCTCAGTGGTTCCAATGCCTGTCTGGCAAGCACAAGGCCCTGTGTTTGATCCCCAACATAACAACAACACAATATGGGGAGGTTTAGAATTTTCTGAGCTTCAAAGTTGTTCAGTTATTGGAAGTACTTGGTCAAAACCCAAGTTGTGTACCATAAAACAAAGGAGCATTTCTTAGCCAGGGATTTCTCAAAGTTTATAGTAAGGAAGATCTAAGGAATCCCTTTGAACAATCACTGTTTCTTTGCCACAGGGAGTAACTTACAGAACTTGGTCACCTCCAGGAGGTGTTAGTCCT
Organism: Fukomys damarensis; assembly: GCF_012274545.1. Lineage (NCBI taxonomy): Eukaryota > Metazoa > Chordata > Mammalia > Rodentia > Bathyergidae > Fukomys > Fukomys damarensis. The sequence continues at coordinate 83,951,617 of NW_022900951.1, forward strand.
ATCCATTTGATTTCTTTGTGTCCATTTGAATTTTCAAGAAATTTTTTAATATATTCTGGTAGATCAAAATCCTATAATTTCAACACTGATTATGATCAGTATAAAATAGAGGTGGTCCCCCCCTTTTTGTTTTTTGAGACAGGGTCTCACTATGTAGTCGAGACACTGACCTAGAACTCTATTTTTAGCCCAGGCTGGTCTCAACTCACAGCAATCCTCCTGCCTCAGCCTCCCGAGTGCTAGGATTACAGGCGTGCGCCACCTGCCCGGCCATCACTTTTAATCTTAAAGGCTCTCTAGACATCACATTTGATAAGATAGCTAGAGAATGTATTTTTATTGGAAACCTGAAAGATGAGTGAGGAAACTGTAGAAAGCATTCAGTATACAGAGGATATAGAGTAGAATAGGTCTACTGAAAAAATGAAGAAAGTGTAGCTAATGGATGACAAGCTAAGGAGAAAATATTTTGAAATGAGTTAGAATTGGAGCTCTCCAAGTTCCCTCAGTCTTACATAGCTTCTTAAGAAATTACACAGCTGAAGTAGGTTGTTGTGTCTTTGACCACAGAAGTGTCTTATTTTTTTAATACTACTTTCATGACCGGCTTTTTGTTATTGTGGTATTTTTTTTTTCCAGTTTTGGTACTGGAGATTAAATCCAGGGCTTTCTACAATGAGCTATATTCCCCAGCTCCCCACTTTTTTTCTCTTTATTTTTGGTGCCAGGGATCCAACTCAGGACCTTCCACTTGAGAGGCAGGCAGCGGCGGAACCACTGAGCCCCCCAGCCCTTTTATTTTATGTGATAACCACGTCTACTTTTCTCCTTCCTCTCAGTATTCATTTTATTATTGCCTTTAGGTTTTATATCTCTCTGGTTTTGGTAATACTGGTCTTATAAAATGAGGTGGAAAATGTTCCCTCATGTGTTTTCTGGAAAAGATTTTGCAAAATGTTTGGTAGAATTCTCCAAGGAAATTGTCATTATTAGTCTTCCTGGAGATTTATCAATTTTATCGATTCCTGCTTCCCCCCCACCAAGAGCCATCGTTTTGTTTCATTGACTTTTTTCTATTTCTCTATTTTCAGTTTTATTTATTTCAGCTCTTAATATTTTCTTTTTTTTGGCTTGTTCGTCTAATTTGTCTGGCTTCTTAAGGTAGGAACTTAGATTATTCACTTCAACAATTATGTATTTGTAGCATAAGGATCCATACTATACAATCCTAAATTTCTTTGTAATGGCTGCCAGGAAGGAGTCTCATTTTTCCTATGTTATTTTTTTGGGGTTTTTTTGAGGGGGGGATACCGAGGATCAAACTTGGGTCCTTGGGCTTGATAGGCAGGTGGCGGAACCTCTGAGCTAAATCCCTGGCCCTCGTTTTTCCTATTTTAAATTGGTTTCTCTTATTTTGTTTTCTTTTGTGTGTATGTGTGTGGTGCTGAGGATCAGACCCAGGGCCTTGTGCATGCTAAGCTCACATTGTACCACTGAGACTATACCACTAGCCTCCATTTGCTTTTATTTTTCTTGCATTACAATTTAAACAAACCTGCCTCTCCCCAAACAACAATAAAATAGAAATAAAGGAAACAATATAAACTAGCAATATTCTTTTTTAGGGGGGTGGGTACTGGGCATCAAACCCAGGGACTTGTGCTTGCAAGTCAGGAGGCAACACCACTGAGCTAAATCCTCGGCCCCGTATATTCTTTTTCCTTTTCGGGGGGCAGGTTGAGACAGGGTCTCACTATGTAGTTCAGACTGCTCTAGAACTCACTGTGTAACCCAGGTTGGTCTCGAACTCACAACATCCCAAGTGCTGGAATTACAGGCTTGCGCCACCACTCCCAGCTTCCTATATTCTTTTTAAAACTGAGATTTTTTTCAGTAGCTACTTAGACTAGAAAGGAACAAATGACTCTATCAGCTTTTTTGAAATTTTTAATTCAAGAGTATTGGGTTTTTTTTGTTGTATAAGCCTGATACCTTTTAAAAGAGGCATGAGAAGGATATAGGATGTACTCCGGAGCAGAGTGTGGGTGCTTATAGAAATGAGGTTCAGAATTACCTTTGCGGATTGTGATAGAAATTTATTTTTAAAACTCTTGAAGTTTAGTTTAGGGAGCGAGCGCTTTGGGTAAAAGTGATATAATAGACGTAGGAATGCCGAGGATTTGGCTCGGTGGCACAGTGCCTGCGTGGCAAGCACAAACCTGCCTGACTGAGTTCAGTTCCTGATACTGAAAAAAAAAATAGACATAAGAGCTTCTGAAGCTACACAGAAGATATCAGTGAAATCGTAATAAAATTGTGGGGTTTTTTTCGATACATGGGATTGAATTCAGGACCTTGTACGTCTAAGGTGGGAACAGCACCATGGAGCTAAATCCCCAGCATGTATCTTTTATGTAATTTCCTTTTGATTTGAGCTGGTGTTCAGCAGACATCTTTTTTTCTCTTAATTTTTTTTTTTTTTTTTGGTCCCAGGGATTGAACTCGGACCCTGCGCTTGCAAGGCAGGCAGCAGAACCACTGAGCTAAATCCCTGGCTCTTAAATTCTTTTATTGGTACATTTTAGGTATGCAATAAATACATTTACATTCATCATTGGGAACTTGTACCTTTACATGATGTATCTTGGTCCTTGTTTTTCCTCATTCTCTTCCCTCAGTAGACAATATTAACCATTCTGAGCTTGTTTTTTTTGTTGTTGTTTTGGTTTTTTGAGACAGGGTCTCACTATCTAGTTGATACTGCCCTGGAACTCACTGTGTAGCCCAGGCTGGTCTCGAACTCACAGCGTTCCTCCTGCCTCAGCCTCCTGAGTGCTGGGATTACACACGTAACCCCCACCCTCACACCCACACTCCCTCAATTCACCTAGAGGACTGGTTGAGGATATGATCTTTCGGGGATCACTATTACAGATTAAACCCAAGGGCATTCTAACACTGAGCTACATCTTTAGCCCCTGGCTTTTTTTTTTTTAAGTTTTTCTTGGTGGGGACCCAATCATGGGTGTGGAATTTTTTTATGGTAAAACATAGCCCCCTCCATAATTGGAGTACTATGGAGATTTTATTAAACAAAACTTAATGATTCGATCAGAGTTCAGTTAGCACAAGAGAAAGTCAAGGACCACATCTGTTTTATTTACTATTGTGTCCCTAGCACTATGACTAGCATATAAGCATTTAACGTGAATTGCCAGTGGGGCAGAAGTAATACTGTCTTTTCCAGAAAGTATCATTATAAAGCAGTGGCGATTAATTCCTGGTATTTCTACTACTTTTGTTATGTATGGATTATGTGACAGTCACAGGCGGTGCTTAATTTGTGTTTACACCATCTGGCCACATCCTGAAATTATGGTCCAATTATTTGTGAATCCTTTAGGCTCAAGTTAACCAATTTTTTCATGTGATTTCACTTGTAGATACTCATATTTGTATAGTACACTGGGAATAATCTGAGCCAGGAAGCTGCTTCTCATCTGGTCCTTCACGGGATCTCTCAAAGTCTAAGGGAATCAATGTCTACATTACAGTTGTAACCCAACCACAGCGTGGTTGTGGGGGTGGGGAAGCTATGCTTATTAGACCTTACTTTAAAAACTTGTTTTTTATGTTATCTTTCTCCATTTTAGTGTGGAAATTGGTGAAAGTGTGCGTGGGGAAGATGTTTACATTGTCCAGAGCGGTTGTGGTGAAATCAACGACAATCTAATGGAGCTTTTGATCATGATTAATGCCTGCAAGATTGCCTCAGCCAGCAGGGTCACCGCAGTCATCCCGTGCTTCCCATATGCCCGGCAGGATAAGAAGGATAAGGTAGGAGCAGAATCTTTTTTCAGCAGGGAAAATAGGAGTATTGCTCCGAGAGTCACAAGAAGTTCCTTAACTATCAGATACATAAATATGGGGTATTTTACAAATCAGACTTCCTTAGGTGTTGCCCTATCTTCAAAACAGTAGACATAATTAGTTTGTATAAAAACGCATTTGTGTTCTGTTATTTTATTCAAGTCATACATATGTAACTTCAGTTAGCTCAGTACGTCTAAGCCCCAGTCCTGTGGAGAATATATTTAAAATACAGTAGATCCTCTAGTCAGTTGTATTGGTGTGCAACTCAGTAGATGGGGTTCCAGCTACTCAGGAGGCTGGGGACTACTGCCTGAGCCCAGGAGTTCAAGAGTAGCACGGGCAATCTGGCAAGACCCTATCTCAAAAAACAAACACAAGCCAGATGTGGTGGCACGTGGCTGTAATCCCAGCAGTCTGGGAGGCTGAGACAGGAGAATTGCAACTTTGAGTCCAGCCTGCCTGAAGAACCTAGCAAGACCCTGTCTCGATAAAATATAAAGAAAAGGGCTGGGGAATATAGCTCAGTGTGGTGGCCCTGGGTTCAATCCCCAGTACTGAAAAAAAAAACCTTGTACACCCCCTCCCTCAAAAAACCCTACAGTAGATCTTCTCAAGGTACCCTAAGATTGGGGTCTTGGTTGTGACGCCTTCATAAAATTTGAAGTCTATTATATGGGTACTTGGTTATACGTATTTTATATGGTATATTGAGGAAAAGCTTGTAATTCAAACTTTACAAGTATATTGTAATTTCTTTTTTTTTTCCTTCCTACTACTGGGAATCAAACTCAGGACCTTACACTTGCCAGGCACGTGTAGCACCACTGAGCCAAATTCCTGGCTGTTGTAATTTCATTTTTAAAACGTTTCTAATTTTATATTTTAAGGTTTTAGATTTTGTGTTATAGAGGGGGAGGGTAACTGAACTACATCCCCAGTGCTCCCCCTTTTTTAAATTTTGAGACAGTCTTAATAAGTCACTGAGTTGCCCAGCCTCACTTTTCTCTACCTCAGCCTCCCAGGGTGCTCGGTTACAGGTGTACAGCACTATGTCCAGTTTTTGTTTTTCCAGTGCTATGGATTGGACCCAGAGAGCACTGAGCTACATCCCCAGCCCTTCAATTTTTTTATTTGAGACAGTCTCATTGAGTTGCCCAGGCTGGCCTTGAAATTGAATCATCCTATCTCAAGCTCCTGAGCAGCTAGGATTAAAGGGTTTGCACCACCACACCTGGCTGCAATTCAATTGTAATCAATGCCCATTGTTTACATGGAGAGAAAGGTCAATATTTTTACTTCAACTTAGCACATCATATTATAGCAAAGACTTTACTATCTTATTGTGCAACAGGCCTGTTGGCCTTTTATTTAAGGGAGTTGAGGTTGCTGGAAAGTTAACTTGTAGGTGATTAAAAAAGTTTACATCTTGCTGCATTAAATTTTGAAACATTATACAGGTATGTGTATATGCTAAGTAATTTTAACACAGTTATTTAAAAGATATTTTGAGTCTGCTGATTTGAATAATAATGGAATGTTGGACGCACTTGAATAGGCTGTAAAGATTTACATTAAAGTCATGGAACACATCTGTAATCCTAGCACTTGAGAGGCTGAGGCAGGGTTGATCAGAAGTTCGAGGCTAATCTGAGCTACATAGTGAGATAAATAATTAATAAATATTGGGGGGGTAGGGATTTTGCTCTGGCACCACACCTGCCTCACAAGTGCAAAGCTTGAGTTCAGTTTCCAGTACCAATAAATACATATGTATACACACACATACATACATACGTGCATACGTATCTGCTTGGGGAAATGAATCGTTTTCAAATTGGCTTTTTGATTTTTCTTTTTTCTTCCCTTCCATTTAGAGTCGAGCTCCAATCTCAGCCAAACTCGTTGCAAATATGCTGTCTGTAGCAGGTGCAGACCATATCATCACCATGGATCTACATGCTTCTCAAATTCAGGTATCAGTAGAAGTTAAATACAGTAATGGGTTAGAAAGTGGGGAGGAGAGGACTGGTGAAGGTGAAGGCTGCGGAGGAGCCACGAGTCATTGACAACATTTAGAGATAATTCATCTTAAGTACAGTTGTAAAGCATTGTGCACGATCTGTCATTTAGGGGGTTAGGTTATGGGAAGATCGTGGGCTTTCAGATCAGACCTAGTTTGAATACTGGTGCGTAAACTTACTAGCTTTTTATTAACCTTGGGCAAGTTATTTTTCTAGACATGCTTTTTCATTATTTTGAGTGTAAAAAAAGATACTCATAATAATTCCTGACCTGTGACATGTGTTCAATAAACGTGAGCTTTATTGTCATGATTACTGTTCCCCTTAAACATTCAGTCTTAAATTTAGAACCGTAGACATTGTAACCTATTGGGGAGTGGAACACGTTTATTTTATACTGCTTGAAGATCCTTTCGTAATCATTATCGCTTGAATTTTATGGCAATATAATGAAGTATATACGACAAGGTAATACCCAATTTATAGGAATGTAATAACTCAATTGAGAAAACTAGAATTAGAACACATGATTCCTGACTACTATATTCTGTGTGGTCATGTATTATAAATAGCTTTACTCAGTGTATATACCATAGCACCTAAAAACCAGCTCAACATTGAATGACATAAAGCAGTAGTAACTACTGAGTCTGAACATTGGCTGGGCAGTTCTTTTGGTCTTGGCTGAATTTAGCTATTCATAAGGGCTTACTCAATTCTTAAGGTCTGTTGTGGGGTGACAGGGATGGTTTTGCTGAACCTGGATGCCGATCCCCTCAGCCAAAATTTGAGGAGTTCAGTTTATAATTTCCCATGCCTTCTCTCCATTACTTTGAAGGTTGTAGTAAGGTATTCCCCGCACAAGCTACTAATTTTTTTTTGTTAGTCATTTATAAATGGAGGAGAAGAAAAATAAAGCAAGACTGACCCGGCTTCTTTCTCTAGGGCTTTTTTGATATCCCAGTGGACAATTTGTATGCAGAGCCAGCTGTCCTGAAGTGGATTAGGGAGAATATCTCTGAGTGGAGGAACTGCACAATTGTCTCACCTGATGCTGGTGGGGCCAAGAGGTACGTTGGTAATTTTTTTTTATTGGTACAGTTTAGATACACGTAATGATAACATTAATCATAGGCAATTTGTAGCTGTACATAATATATCTTGCTGCTTTTTTTCCCATCTCCCTTCCTTATGTACAAAAGCTTTGCTTCTATTTTTCCTTTGATTTTTTTTTGTCCCTTCTTTCTAGTTGAAATTAGTATTGTTCCAAATGTACTGAGAAAATCTTTCAGCAATTTTATCACAAGGTGATGCTGTTGTATTCAAGTGTCAGCTTTTAAGTACTTTGGCATGGCTGTACCCGTGGGTGAGATGTGGGTTGTATACAGTTTACTTTTAGTGGCCTGAATTACTACGAAGTAGACAAGAAAAAAGTAGCCCTAAATAGTCATGTGAGCTTAACTGTAAGTACAGTAACTGTCTTACTTTTGGATAGTGAGACAAAATACCTGACACCAAAAGTTAAAGGAGGAAAGGTTTATTTCAGCTCAGAGTCCATAGAGGTTTCAGTCCAAGGTTGGCTGACTCCAAGGCCAGGTGTCATGGCAGGAGGGAATCACAGGAGAAATAATAATCCATGGCCAAGCAGGCAGAAGACAGTGAAGCAGCAAGCAGGAGCAGTAAGCAGCAGCCAGTCTTCCTTCCCTCTTTCCCTTTATCTTCCACCCAGGCTACAAACCTGTTGATGGAGCTGGTCCCTGTGGTGGGGCTTCCCTTATCCACCCCTTTAATCCCAGCATCATACATCCTAATCCAGCCTGTGTTGAAACTCCTCACATATTACCCCATGAGGCTTTGGGGAGACATCTAGATACAAGCCAGGACAGTAACATTAGTAACTTGGCATTACAAAGCTAACATTGATACAAACTTATTGGGAAGGGTAGAAAATTGCTATAAACTTATTGGGAAGGGTAGCAAATTTGATTTTCCAATGAATGGCAACTGCTGTTAGACCCCATATTAGTGGATGAGCAAACTTTGGCATACCTTTTATAGTGCTGTTGGTTAGATCATTTTGATCCTTGGAATCAAAGTATTAAGCAGGAAGGAAAATAGTGTGGTGTTTTTATTTAAAACCAAGACTTTAAAATTTTAAGCAAAATAATTGCCATTTATAGTGCTTTATAGCTCACATGGTACAGCATAGAGCAAGAGCCCTTGATTTTCTTAGTGGATTAGTTGTTAGTAAAGCATTCAACAGTATGACACATTCTTATTGTGGAAATAGAATGAAGAGCTAGAAAACAGATGATTAGGAAAAGCTAATTCAGGACTGTCTAAAAGCCATTCAGATCTTCGATGACTGTTTCACAACAGCCTGTTTATTTCATAACTTCAAGGAAGTGATAAACTGAGAACTTGGAGTTTTGTTATCCAGCCAGAAAGAAGTATGGCTTGATGAGTCCCATGTCTTCACTGGTTACCATCTGCAGTATTAGATACAGCATGAAACTGCCCCAGTTGGAAGTTGTCATACCATCTCCTTAGGCATGATCTTCACATCTTGCTAGTGTACTTAAAAGGAAATGAATGGTCACATTTGAAATAATGAAGCAGGATTTTCGTTGGGTATAGGAAACCTAACTTCAGCAGATGAATTACTACTTTTGATAATTTTCTTTATTAAAATTGGCTATAGTGGCAGGGTCTTTTTTGGGGGGGGCGGTTGTTTGTTGTTTTTTGAGACAGGGTGTAGTTGACACTGACCTGGAACTCACTATGTAGCCCAGGCTGGTCTGGAACTCACAGCGATCCTCCTGTCTCAGCCTCCCCAGTGCTGGGATTGCAGGTGTGCACCACCACGCCCGGCTAGTGGTGGGGTATTTTTAAAATTAATTTTAATAGTACGTTTAAGAGTGATGGAGTATTTTCCAAGGGAGTGCTATCACTTCTTTCTCAGCAGAGGTTGAGGTGACTCAGTGTGGCCTCCGTTATCTACCCCCTTTATGTTTTCCTAGTCAGTATAATGGCCAGCATAGATGGTTTGGGACACTAGGATTAATTATGCATATGCACTGGCTAAGTAATCATCCCAAGCAAATTAGTTATCATTAATGTTGACGTCCTAAGCAATAGTAATAGAGAGTGGAGTGTAATTTGTTTAAATTAAATTATGAACATTGCCTAGAGTTCAAGCCTTACTGTACAGTCACAAGTTCTCCCCTATCCAGCAAAAGTTCAGACATGTGGCTATAGTCAAGGAAAATAGGACATAATACTATAATTTGATCAATGTGTGCTTGTGCTTGTTTTGGGTTTTTTCAATTTTATTTATTTTTTTTTTGGTACCGAGTAACAAACTTGGGACCTTGTGCTGGTGAGGCGGCAGTGGAACCACTGAGCTAAATCGCCGGCCCTGTGTTATGTTGTAATAAGGGAAAAAAATCTGTTTGGATTTGGAGGTACTTCGGGCTGTTAATTGTTATAACTTACTTTCTAGCATTCATAAAAGGAACTCTCAAGCCTGGTGTCCAGGTACAGTTGACACTGACTGTTGGTGGATATTTTGCCACCATCACAGAGGGTAATGAACAGGCTGAGCACTGCTCCTCCCCTGCCAGCTTCAGTTTCACCTAGTTCACCTCACTACATCCCCAATCACGGTGTTCAATGGACTTTAGAACCATCTGTGTATCCCCTACAGCAGTCAATGACGTTTTCTCTGTTCCCTTCTACTGCCATTCTGTTAATGTGCCTTGGCGTTATACTGTGTCCCAGGACTGGTGACGGTATCTGTCAGTCCCCTTCCCAGAATGAATGGTTATCTAAGTTTGAGTAATGCATTCCTAAACCACTGGACTATAGAGGCATTAGTCCATTAAACCCATTTTGTGAGGTTTGCCTTTGAAACATCAGTGATAGTTGCTTTCATCCAGCCCTGGGAACTGTTCGGTTTCAAGGAATACCTCCACCTTCTTTTTGGTTAGTGCTGGGGATGGAACCTAGGAACTCGCCCTTTACCACTAAGCAAACACCGCCAGCCCCTAAGAAGTCACATACACGTGTTTAACTTTGAACGCCCTCTATTTTGCAGAGTTACCTCCATCGCAGACCGGTTGAATGTAGACTTCGCCTTGATTCACAAAGAACGAAAGAAGGCCAATGAAGTGGACCGCATGGTGCTAGTGGGAGATGTGAAGGACAGAGTGGCTATTCTTGTGGACGACATGGCTGACACTTGCGGCACAATCTGCCATGCAGCTGACAAGTGAGTGATCAGTAGTTAAAAGTAAAAACAGGAAAACTACTATCAAATGCCACCAGCTTACTGATTCCTTTTTGTAACTGAGTTGAAGGAACAAGTAGCTTATTAGGAATAAGTCGGGAGATTTTCATCACCCTAGGTTTGAATTATCCTAAATATAAATTGATAAATGTTCTTTTTTCAAGTTCTCTGAGTTCTTCCTCCAGTTTTTTTTTTTTTTTTTTTTTT
>NW_022900951.1:83962073-83969479 GCF_012274545.1 Fukomys damarensis
AGCTGCGCAGGTACTCCTTGTAAGTTCAATTAAACCATTATAAAGTGAAACTGTTGTGAGTGAAAATACACTGAATATACCTGACTGTGCATCACAGTTTAACAACATAATGCACTGTAGAGTATTGAATCTTTATCTCACGATCATGTGGCTGACTAGGTGCTGTGGTGTGTGCAGCTCTGCACTGTGAGGCAATACCCTATTGCATATTGCTAGCCCACAGAAAGCTCCAAATTCCAAGTACAATTTCTGCTGAATGCTATGTCCAAAAATCACAGCATCATTGAAGTGATGTCTGTATAACAGAATTTGTCTATGGCCATACCACCCTGGACTTGCCCAATCTCATCTGTATAACAAAATTTGACATTTTGTCCTTTTTTATTATGATTTTTTAATTCAAGGCAGGGTCTCACTAAGTTGTCCAGGCTAACCTCAAATTTAAGATTCTCCTGCCTCAACCTTCCACGAAGCTGGGACTAGATGTAGGCACCACCGTGCCCAGCTTACATTTTAACCATTTGAAAGGGTACAATTCAGTGATATTTCACAGTGCTATAGCCATTGCCACTATCTGTTCCAATATCAATTTGTTCCCATCCCCATACCAGGAAGTGAACTCAAGGCCTCAAGAATGTTAGGCAAGTGTTCTACCACTGAGCCAAGTCCTCAGCCCTGTAATTGTTTATTTTGAGACAGGGTCACACTGAACTCCCTAGACTGGCCTTAATCTTGTGGTCATCCCGCCTACAGCCACCTGAGTAGCAGGATATTAGGCATGGGCTACCATACCCAGCTGCTTAATAGCCTGTGTGTGTGTGTGTGTGTGTGTGTGTGTGTGTGTGTGTGTTGAGACAGTCTCTACAGCCCAGGTTGGTTGTGAACTTGGAGTCTTCCTACTTTTTTTAGTCTCTGAATGCTGGGATTACAAGGGTGTGCCACCATGCCTGGCTTGTAATACCTTTTTGTTTTAAAAAGTTAAGGTGGAAATTCATACATACAAGCATTTGTATTTTGTCTAAGCTCAAAACCTTGGTCTTACTGGTTGACTGTCCATTTTAGCTGTAATTGTGTTATTCATATTATACTTCTCATCTTTTGCCTGTATGGTTCTAAGTTGCCTCCCCACTATGCCCTCTGAAACGGAGTCAGCAGTCTCACCTACCTAGTCCATCTTTCACATTACCTCTGCACACTTTGAGTTTTCCTAAAACTATGCCCAGACTTCATCAGTCCTCTCCTGTGGAATGTTAAGCAGCCCCACATTGCTTACAATCCAAGCCACTGTATAGACAGCATTGTTTTTTTTTTTTTCTTTTTCTTTTTTTTGATACTGGGGATTGAATTTGACACCTTGTGCTTGCTAGGCAGGTGCCAGCACCACCGAGCTAAATCTGCCAGCTCAGCATTGTTTCTTCTTTCTTTTTTTTTGTACCAGGGATCAAACTGAAGACCTTCTACTTGTTAGACAAACAGTGGAACCACTAAGCTAAATCCCTGGCCCTCTTAAAAAAATATTTTTTGAGACAGGGTCTCACTATGTAGTTGAGACTGACCTGGAACTCACTATGTAGTCCAGGCTGGTCTCGAACACACAGCGATCCTCCTGCCTTAAACTCCTGACGGTCTGTTCCTGGCATGTAACAGGTACTAACAATGTATTTGAGTGCTGAATCATTCCTATTCCTGTCTTGAATCCTCTACTTTGCATTTTTTTTATAAAACCTTTTTATCCTTGAAATCCTTAGTTATACGGTATTGCTTACTGGTATAAGATTGTTCCCCTGATATGTTAGTGGCTTAACATGATAGTTTATTTCTTGTGTATAGCATGTGCCAATGTGAGTATTTCCGGTTGTACTCATTTTCAGGGACCCAGCCTCTTCCATTCTTCTGATACTGCATCGTTAACATGTGGCTTCTAAAGGTGACCTTGTAAGATAATTTCCATTTTGTTCAGGCAGAAAGGGAAAAGAACACAGATCACTTCTGGGTGGTTTTGATAACTCTAGCCAAAAAGTGGCTTAGTGCACATTTTTCTTCTTGATATGAACAGAATGTAGCCTCCCAGAATTCATATGGTGAGCTCTAAACCCAAATGTGATGGTATTTGGAGTTTACCTTTGGGAAGTGTTTAGATTAGATGAGGTCTTCAGGGCCTTCATGATGGAATTGGTTCCTTTATAAGAGGAGAATGCTGGAGAGTTTGCTGGCATCGTCCTTGTGTGTGTGCACAGGAAGGGGTCATGTGAATACACAGCAAGGTGGTAGCCACCTGCAAGCCAAGACTTCAGAATGAAACCTGCGATGTTGTCTATGTGTTGATCTTGGACTTGTAAGCCTAAGCACTATGAGAAATACGTTTCTACTTAAGCCTTGTGGTCATGGTACTTATGTTATGGCAGACTAAACAAACTTTTTCTCCCTAACTCAGATTCTGTTGTGACAAATAAGATTAATCCAAAACAACCCTTTTTTCCTCTAGACTTCTTTCAGCTGGTGCTACCAGAGTTTATGCTATCTTGACTCATGGAATCTTTTCTGGCCCAGCCATTTCTCGCATCAACAATGCATGCTTCGAAGCAGTAGTAGTCACCAATACCATACCTCAGGAGGACAAGATGAAGCATTGCTCTAAAATACAGGTAAAGATGAGATTCCTTCTAAAAAAACAAGATTTCAGTAAGTGTTTTGTAGGTGTCTAGACTCTGAAAATGTCCTTCTTTGGTCTTAAGAGGTTTTCTGTTGTTGTTGTTAGTTTTTTTGTTGTTGTTGTTTTTGTTATTTTTTGAGACAAGGTCTCTGTGTAGCCCAGGCTGACATGAACTCACAATCCTCCTGCCTCCACCTTTCATAGTCTTAAGGTTTTTTTTTGTTTTTTTTGGTGGTACTGGGGGTTGAACTCAGCACCATGCACTTGTGAGGCAGGCGGCGGCACCACTGAGCTAAATCCCTGGCCCTGTTTTGTTAATTTTGAGATAAGGTCTCTCTATGTAGCCCAGGCTGGTATGAACGCACAGTCCTGCCTGCCTCCACCTTTCAAGTGGCAGGATGACAGATGTGCACCATCACACCCTACTGTTGGTCTAAAGGGTTTAGTCTGTCAGCAGAATCTGTGATCCAGAGTGTAAAAAACACCTGCCAGTTGCCAGACCACAGAACCTCTGAAGGATGAAACCCAAAATTTTGCCCTTTAACAGCCTCTCCCAGTGACTATGATGCACATTGAAGTTTAAAAATTCATGCCTTTCCCTATAAGTTTTTTGACTACTGGCCCTTGTGGACATTATAATGTGAAAACTTTAAACTGGTTGTATGCTCCTTAGTGTTTCTCAAAGTAGTTTTGGACCTATGTTTCTTATTAAAATGTAAATTGCTTTGCCCCATCCAAGGCCTATAAAACCAGAGTTTCTAAAGCCAGTATCCAACCTAAATAATTATCAGACACTTAAATTTGAGTGTTGTTGCACTGAAAAACGAAGATCTTACTTAAAAATGTGTATAATAATCCATTAGCTTTCTGAAATTAATACATATAGAGAACTGTTGTCATTCTAAGAAAAGTTTTATTTCTTGCCGTTTAAACATTTTTTTATTTTTAAGGTTATTTTGTTTTGGTTTAGTTTTATTTTTTTTTAATTTTTTTTATGATTGAACCCAGGGCCTTTGAAAGGAGCTACATCTCTGGCCCTTTTCCTTCTTTATTTTGAATCAAGGTCTCACAAAGTTGCACAGGCTGGGCTCAAATTTACAATCCTCCTGCCTCGGGTTCACATTACTAGGATTGTAAGAGTGTGCCAGTGTGCCCATCTCAATAGTTTTTAAGTGACAGTTCACTGTCATTTTGATGAGTAATGCCTCCATTATTAGCATTTTGACTTCCCTAAGTGGTTATAGTAAAAACTTGTTATATACTGGGTGTGGTGGTGCTTGCCTCAGGACCAAGGGAGGCTGAGACAGGAGGACCACAAGTTCAAGCCCTGCCTGGGTAGTACAGAGAGTTTCAACATAAAAAGGGCTGAGAATATAGCTCAGTGTGAAGAATCTGGGATTAATTCCCAGTACAAAAAAAAAAAAAAAAAGGGGGGGGGAGGGGCGAAAGAAGGAAAAAAAGAAAAAGAAACTTGTGAAGAATAGCCGAGAATGGGCTTATGAGGCGCCTGGGCTGCAAAATGGCCAGGAGGCTCTGTCCATATGTACTAACCTGGTGCTTTTCTTACCTTTCTAGGTGATTGACATCTCCATGATCCTCGCAGAGGCCATCAGGAGAACTCACAATGGGGAATCTGTTTCCTACCTGTTCAGTCACGTCCCTTTATAATAGAGTAACTTCTGAGCTTTTCAAACATAAAATCAATCCACCCGTTGTCTTCCCTTGGTATTCGATGACAAATTTGGAAGTACCAGCTTGCTCCAGTATACCTTTCCACATCCCACATCAGACATATTAAAGCTTATCCTAAATTGAGAAAAGATAGATTGAGACTGACTGCTGGGATTTCTTGCCTGCTTTGTCTCATTCTACCTTCCTTGATTTTTGTGTCTACAGCTCAGCTGCTGCAAAATTTTAAATGTATGATGTTGTTTAAGGCTGTTTGAATGTGATTATGGAAGCTCAGACTCCTTTGCATGTGAATACTTCAGGGTTCTTTGTTCAGAACACCTAGGAACAGAGCCCGCCCTTGTGTGACAAGTTCTCTAAGTTCTGTCCTAAAGTACAGAAACCCTTGGGCAGTCCCAAACCTAGTCCCAGTAGTGCAGGTTCCTGTAAGGCATGAGTAGGCAGCTCAGCTCGAGCAGCTCTTGGACGGGATTGTGAAGGTGGGGAAGGGAATAGATAATACCTCCAGCAAATGTTTCTTGGGAGGAAGAAGCCTGACCCATCATCATCTGTTTGTCTGTATAGCTTGGATTCCCCTACCTATTCCAACAGCCACTTTGACCTTCTAGCCAAATAGCCCCTTGGGCCCAAATGACTCGCTTCCTACTTTGTCATCGTTAACATTCACATTAGATAATTTGCTGTAGCTCAGTCTTCCTTAGCCTGCTACCACCACAGTAGTTGGTTTTAGCTGGCATTATATACTGCCTTTCGATTAATTTAAATATTTAATTTTCATCTTCCATCCTCGGATCAATTTGGCCTTTCATGACCTGAGAGTTCTGTTAAAAAAGATTGATGTTATTGTCTCTTGTAGAGGAAACTAATAAAGTATGTTTGCGTGACTTTGGTTCTATGACATATATCCACTGATTTCTCTGCTGAATGTTTAGTTTCGATGTCTTGCTGTCCAGTTATGGCTCATATTTCTTGGTTTCTAAATTATTTTATTTACCTTGGTAGTCAAGAGAAAATAAGATGCTTCAGCATCCCAAGAGCTGGGATTACAGGTGGGCGCCACTACACCTGGCCACCTGCTGAATCTCTGATTCTTCTGGTGGCCAAAATTAGGTATTTGCTTAGAGGAGGAAAGTTGTTTCCATAATTTATTTATTTTGAACCAATTTTGCCAGGTATAATTTCTCTTTTCCAGTAGCTGACATGACTGGCATTTAATTTCAGCCCTTCTAAATAAAATCTATTTCGAAGCCCAGCATGGTGGCACATGCCTATAATCCAAGCACTCTGGGAAGTTGGGGCAGTGAACTAAGAAACATGTGCCTCTGGCCTTCTGGGCCATTTTCATCTAAGATCTGTTGTGGGCTGGGAGTGTAAGTTATCGAAAGCATTTGTCTGGCACGCACCAGCCCCTGAGTTAGGACCCTAGCACTCTAAAAAATAATTCAAACCTTTGTTGTTCTGGAAAAAGTCCACATGAGGATAAGGTCCCTTTGCTTGCTGGTTATACTATTTCCTGAAGTGGGATCAGTTGGTTCGGCTTCTTCCTTTCAGAATACAGTAAGTAGTTCCCCCTTTATCACAGGGGTGTACCATCTCAGCCCCCCTCCCCCCGGTGGATGCCTAAAACCATGGATAGTACTGGGCCCTATATACAGTATTTTTTCCTTATACATACGTACCTGTGATAAAGTTTGCTTTATAAGTTAGGCACTGTAAGATTAATAACAGCAATCAAATAGGACAATTATAAATAATAAAATTACCAACAGTATTACTTTTGTGCCTTGGGGCCATTACCAGGTAAAATAAGGGTTACTTGAATATGAGCACTGTGGGATAGAAATAGTTGATCTGATAACCAAGAGTAACTAAGGGGCTGGTAGCATATACAATGTGGATATTTTAGATGAAGAGGTGATTCATGTCCTGGGCAAGACAGTGGGAAAGCATGAGATTTCATGTTACTCAGAACAGCATGCAATAAATTGTGAATTGTTTTATTTCTGGAATCTTCTGTTTAATATTTCTGGCCTGTGGCCATAGTTGAAACTATGGAAAGTGAAACTGCATAAGGGGCAACTACAGTACTTTGACCTAAGACCTCTACTGTGGTCCCCTTTGAGGATATTTGTTTGGGTTTCTTTTGAGGCAGGGTCTCACTATGTAGTTGAGACTGACCTGGAACTCACTATGTAGCCCAGGCTGCTCTTGAACTCACAGTGATCCTCCTGCCTCAGCCTCTCGAGTGCTGGGATTACAGGCATGCACCACCATGCCAGCTGCCCCCCACCTTTTAAGCAGTAGCAGTTTTTTTTTTCTTTTCTATTGAGGAGATTGGTACAATCCAGGTATACAAATACAGTTACATTCATCATTGGGATTCTGTACCTTTACATAATAGGTCTTGATTCTCATTTTTCCCCTTGTCCCTGCCCTCCCTTCACCCCCTCTTTCCCTCCCCATTTACACACACTTTATTTCCATTTTTTCAGTTTCTCATTTTTTTCCTCTCCCTTATTACCTTTCCCCCACCCTTCCCACTTTCCTTACCCCTTTAGCCCTTTACTTCCTATTTCACATTATTGTCTCATTAGGATCCTGTGTACTAGTTTTTCACACCAAAGAAACTTCGGTATTTCAGTTAAAGAAATATCTGTATGAACATTAAAAATAGGGAATCCTAAAATAAAACTAAAAAGGAAAGTAAAAGAAAAGGCAATGATGTAACATCAAAATAATCCTTAATTCTGGAGATGAAAATGGTCCCTGAACATATTTAAATTGCTTCTCGCTCTTAGTCTTATTCATTTTTCATTATTTAGAGAATACTTTATTAGTTTCTGTAATCAAACCCACATAGATATAACCTTACATATTTAGTAAGATGTGTTACCCCTGTACACATGGAAAAAAAATAAAATAAAATAAATTAACATTTCTAGACCAATATGGTTGTCCATTTCTGTACAATGCCAAGTCAACACAGTAAATTGGGATGACTTTTTCCAAAGTTGGCAGCACCGTTAAAGTTTCCCAAAATTCAATTTATATATATGTGTGTGTG
>NW_022900951.1:83969575-83991665 GCF_012274545.1 Fukomys damarensis
GACTAATAATAGTATGTTATGCATCGATAGCAGCAACAGCTTTTCCAGGTTCTGCAGTCATCTGAACAAAATTATAGACATTTAGCACATTCCATTAAAAAAAAAAATAATAATATCCAGACAACAGCCAAGTTCTGTTGCTGCTGTGGTACCTGGCACCATTTTTTCTATTAGCCTCTTAATCATCATCTGGAAAGAACATTCTAGAGTAATATCATTAATGTAGCTCTGATAAAGCACGGTCCCTACTATGTATCATAAAGCAGGTACTAGATATTTTACATTCACAGGGGTATGATACAGTAGCAGTAGCAGTTTTTAAGTGAAGAGTGAGGAAGAAACTGGCTCTGCAGAGCAAGGTTGGGCCAAGTAAAAAAGGGGAAAAGCAAGATAACACCCTAGAGAAAGCAGGGCAGGTTATTGTGAAGAAAGCCACAATAGCAAGCTTTTGGCATCTGTAACCTTTTATTTTGTTTTTGGTATCAGGGATTGAACTTGGGACCTTGCAAGGCAAGCAGGGGAACCACTGAGCTAAATCCCGGCCCAATCTGTATCCTTTTAGGCTGTCAAAATCTCAAGGAAATCCACAAGAACTAAATCCAGGTCCTGAGAAGTGCTGGGATCCCACACAGGTCTAAGATTCCTATTGAAAGCTGTTCAGGTGCCAGGGATTTAGCTCAGTGGTTTTGCTGCTTGCCTCCCAAGCGCAAGGACCTGAGTTCGATCCCTGATACCAAAAAACAAAACAACAACAACGAAAAAACCACACCATAGCTGAAACCTGTTCAATCTCGTGAGAAGTCCGTGTGCAAGGCTTTGGAAACTGTTCCATGCTTGTGTTCTGGAATCTTGTAATTAGCAGGTCACGCCCACTTCCCCAGCCTGTTTTGCCACGCCCTAATCTGTCTCATTTCCCCGAGAGACACATCCGCATGATTATAGAGGGCTCAGGGAGTGGTGGTCTCTTCTATATAAACCTTCTGCAAGCTGGAAGGGGCTGTAGACCCTACTTGGGATTGTATGTTGTCCAACTACGTTGGGGTGCTGTGGCTCACTGGCTGGGTTTTAAGAGATGTCTTCCAGACGCTCACAGGAGTAGCTTTTTCCTTTTGGTCAATCTTCCAACAGTTCAAATGGGACTGGCTTTATTCTAGAAAGATGTATCTGTCTCTGCCACCTTTACTGCAGTGGGTATTGTAAGGATCACTGAGAAAAGATCCCTCCACTTTGGCTTTTATTGGTCATGTGCTACCCTCCTGTAGCTGTGAATAGGAGAAGGGAGGGTTAGAATGAACACATCTATAAGGCAGGTGCACATTTCTCATTTCCAGGTGAAGGACTGCAATCTTGAGCCTGTTAATTAAATTACTTGCTGTTCCAACTGCTGGCCTAACCTCTGAAGTGAGTGCCCCAGAGTACACTCAGTGGTTCTCTGTCCTTATAACCATAAATCAGCTCTTAGACACTGCTGCTTGAAAGAAGTGGCTTCTGTGAAGATGGTGGTGGGGTTTGTTATTGTTGGTTGGTTTTTTTGTTTTGTTTTGTTTGCAACTGAGTTTCACTATGTGGTTCATGCTGGCCTCAAACTCTCCACCTAGTCTTCCTGCCTCAGACTCTTGGAGTTTTGGGATTACAGGCATGAGCTGCTACCAAACTTGGCTTGACAGTGGTATTTTAAAAGCAAGAGGGCTATAGCTAAAGGGCTCCTTTTCTGTGCTTGCATCATTTTTTCCTTCCTTTCTCAGCACTGAAGATTGAACCCAGGGCTTTGTGCATGGTAGACAAGTACTGTACTGCTGAACTATGTCCCTAGACCTACTTCCACGTTTTGAGATCTGTTTTTCTTTCTTTTTTTTTTTTTTTTTGGTACCGGGGATTGAACTCGGGTCCTTGCGCTTGCAAGGCAGGCCACCGAACCTCTGAGCTAAATCCCCGGCCTGAGATCTGTTTTTATTGTAGGTCTTTTTTGCTGATCTTGAGACTCCATATTTAAGAATAAAGCACTTGGGAACCTGAGGCAGGAGGATCACCATGAATTCATGGCCAGCCTGGGCTACACAGCGAGACCCTGGCTCCAAAAATTAAAAAAGACCATGTCTCAAAATAAATAAATAAACCCCCCAAAAATAGAAGGAAAGAAAATTCTCTAATTTTTGTTTTTTTTTTTTTTTTTGCTGTACCAGAGATTGAACACAGGACCTTGCACTTGCTTACAAGGCAAGTGAGGTGCCACTGAGCTAAATCCCTGGCCCACTAATTTTTTTCTTTTTCTGAGTGGCATGTAACACTACACCCATCTAAAAATTCTCTAAATAATGGTAGCTAAAACTGGGTGCTCCATCGAATCTTTTTTTGGGGTATAAGGGATTGAAATCGGGATCTTGTGCTTGCGAGGCAGGCGGCAGTACCAAGTTGCCCAGGCAGAAGTTACATGATTCTCCTGCCTCAGCCTCCTTCAGTGCTATAATCAAGTGTGTACAGTACAATCTGCTCAGCTCTGAAGTTAGATGCCAGTCTCACTCATAAGATAGCTTCTTTGGGCCACTGCTCGAGCTGCTTCTGAAGAGGCCATAGATACACTGAGCTAAATCCCCGGCCCCTTGCATTGAATCTTGAGCCAAGGTTCAATCATTTCTTTTCTCAAACATTTGATTTTTTAAAAATTCTTCAATAGTTGTCTGTTGCTATGGTAATTTTTTAAATGTTGTGTGTTTGAGGTTTACAAACATGACTTTAAGGGGATACATATAGATAGTAAAATTAACATCATCTTATGTGATTACTTTTTAGCCACAAGAGCAGCTAAATCTGATTTAATGAGAATCCTTAATGTGCTATTAATACCACACTCCACATACTGTACATTAGATCTCGACTTGTTCATTGCATGTATCATTCACTATCTTCTGACTTGTCTCCCATTCTTCCCCTCTCCCATGCACCTGATAACAACTGTTTTATTCTCCATATATTTGGCTTATAATTTTTTAAGGATTCCTCATATGATGCAATCCTTTTTTCTCAGTTCTGAGGAATGAACCTAGGGCCTTCACACTGAGCTACACCCCTAACCCTCTCTTAAAATATTGAGATGGGTTCTCACTAAGTGATAAAATTGCCCTGTCAAATTTGATCCTCCTGCATCAGCCTCTCAGGATGCTAAGATTGTAGGTGGGCACCACCACGCGGGGCTGAGATCATGCAGTCTTTTTCTGTGATTTATTTCACTTAATTAAAGTCCTCCAAGTTCATTCATGCTATGGCAAGTGGCAGGATATCTTTTTCTATTACCGCTAAATACTATCTCTGCATCATTCTCTTTTTCCACTCATGTGTTGACAGACACTTACATTTTTTTCCATTTCTTGGCTGTTAGGAGTAATATGCATTTCTTTGAAATTATCTTTTGCAAAGGTGTTTGCAGGATGGCTGCAGCGGAGCTAAGATGTAATAGCACTTTCAAATCACTTGTGCAGATTTGCACTATGATCAGGCCTCTCCATTGGTCCTCAGATTGTTCTTCTGGGACAATTCTTGCCAGGGCAGATGCTTTTAGCCAACTGCAAACTTCTAATTATAAGAAAAACCTATGAAATCCCTGTTATTTGGGGGGTAAGATTGAATATCAGGTTGAATGAGAAACCAGAAGTAAGCCTAGATAGTAGTCATCAAGTCTGAAGGAAATTCTAGTGTAAGGCAATTTCCTTGTGTTTGTCATAAGTCTGATAGTACAAAACGTGACTTGCAGTCATGATTGGTTCATTTGGTAGAGAATTTATTTTTTCCAGTACTGGGAATCAAACTCAGGACCTTGCACTTGCAAGGCAGGTGCGGTGCCACTGAGCTAAATCCCCAGCCCTGGTACAGAGTTTTTAAGGTGGGGAAGATTGCTGTTTGTCTTGAATGTTTTGTGGGTGAATATGAAGAAGAGGTGAGGGATATTAGGTAATATATAGAAGCAATGATGCTTTCCTTAAAGCTTTAAGGGGTTGGGGGTTTAGCTCAGTGGTTCCACTGCTTGCCTTGCAGGCTCAAGGTCCTGAGTTTGATCCCTGGTTCCAAAAACAAACAACAAAATAGAGATTTAAGACACTGAATTCAACCTGGAAGAAGAGAAGACATGGGTGGCCAGATTCCTACTGTCTCACCTTTCCTGATATTGTGTCCTTTGTCAAGACTGAGGGTCCATGAGAAAGAAGACAGAACCTTTCTTCCTAACCACCTTCTATATTGTGCTCCCCGACTCATGTGGAATACCTGGCTTTGTTTCCTCCTGGAAGCCCGACTGGCCATAGGTTTTAAGAGTCCTAAGGAAATCTTGCCATAAAGCTTCTTAGGTCCTCTATTTGAGGACATTTCTCTCTCTTGCTATGTAGCTCTGCTCTGGAGTGAGTTTTTTACAGAGTGAACTGTAGCCAGGTGGTAGTGGTATGCGCCTGCACACCTATCCCCGTACTCTGGAGTCTGAGGCAGGAGGATCACTGAAAGTTCAAGGCCAGCCTGGGATGCATAATGAGACCCTCTCAATAGAGAGCAGGGCCATCGACTTAGCTCAGTGATACCATGCCTGCCTTACAAGTGCAAGGTCCTGAGTTCAATCTCTGGTACCACACACAACAATAAACAACAAACAGTTATAAAAGCCCGAGCCTAACCCCTGAGTTCTTGGGGTTCCTGCCTGGTGATTGAGCCCACTCTCACATGCTGCAGCCACTGTGGGGCTATCTGCAGTCAAGGGCCCTCACCACAGCTGGTGCAGTAACGTGAGGACTTTCAGCGTCCCAAACTGTGAGCCATGTAAACTTCTTTGTAAGTACCCAGCCTTAGGCACTGTTATAGTAACGAAAAATGGAATAGTAGAATGTCCCTCCATTATGTCTTCCTGTCCCCTGCCCCTGCCCTAGGGAAGGCCAGAAACACCCCACTGACCAAGCATCAGACTTCTTTCTCCACCTTTTACTTTCCAGAACTCTCCTAATTCTCCCAATAGCTCAGCTGCCAATGGTAAAACAAAGAAAAAGCCCATTTTGAAGGAAAAATAGCTGAAACCACACAATCACAAGCCCACCCCCATTCCCCTTGGCCACATATATTTTTCCAACTGGCTCAAATTCTTATATTCTTCAGGTCCCCACCCACGCTTGGTGTGTCCACTAACAAATAGAGCCCATGTAGTTGCTGTGAGCTCTCTCATATTTACTGGTTTTAATTCAGGGCTTGAATAAAAACAAAAACAAACAAACAAAACCCCCAGGCCAGTCAGGCTTGACTTATCCATTTTATCTGGACAATACACTAAGCAGAGGTTTGCTGCGTCTAGCATTCAAGCAGTCCAGAGCCACACTGCTCAATTTTAGTCATTAACCCTCAAAGATACTGGGGTAGAACCTCTGGGGATACAGTGGATGGGGGCTTTAGCACCGTGAGGGGCAGGCGGCCTGGCACTCCTGCTCTGACCCAGCTCTTCCCAGGACTATGGCTGCCCAGCTGCCTCCTGCTGAGGACACTCACTGACTGCATGCACAGACCGAAGTCTCCCTGCAGCCACCACCTGCACGAGAAGCCTGTCACTGGGGCCCAGTGGCCACTAGGTGGAGCTGAGCAGAGGCCGGAGAGACCAGACGGCCCAAGGCTCCAGCTATGCGGCAACCTGAGCACCAATCACCTTCCAGACCTCTCTCCCCCTGTGGCCCGGGCAGCCAGGGTGACACCACCAGGCAGGTGGCAGCACCACGGAACTAAATCCCCTGGCTAAATGTTTTCTTTGTTTTTTGTAGTACCGGGGATTGAACTCAGGACCTTGCGCTTGCGAGGCAGGCGGCAGCACCACTGAGCTAAATCCCCGGCCCCACCGTGCCCACTTGCACACTCTCCACAGACAGGCAGGTGCGCACACACCCTAAGTGTGTCGCTCAGTGCACGTTCACAAACCAGGTTCTGTGCCAGACAATAGGAATACAAAGACCGTGAAACAGGGCCTCAGCCGTGCCGTGCCTGGTCTAGAGGGGAAGGTGCCAAGGAAACAGATCATTAGGGTTTGGTGTGGTAAGTACCATGAAGGAAGCACAAGATGCTATTTGGCAGAGGAGCTAAGAGTGCTGGGGTTCGCAAAAGATTCCTGAAAATTATTTTGACTTTTTATTTTGGTACCGGTGATCAAACTTGGGTCCTTGCGCTTGTGAGGCAAGCGGCGGTATTTTGGCTCTTTAATTGATTAGAAGTTGGTCAGAGAGCTAAATATAGTGGTACACGCCTATGATCTCAGCACTGGAGATGCTGAGGCAGGAGCATTCCAAGTTCAAGCTCAACCTGGGCTACCTAGCAAGACCTTGTCTCAACAAGAAAACCAAAAAGCAAAACTAGAGGTTGGCTAAAGAGGAAAGGAGGGGAATGGTGTGATTTAGATTTGTTTGTTTATGGTGCTGCAGATTGAACCCTGGTTTTGCACTGAGCTACATCTCCAGTCCATTTAAATTTTTTATTTTGAGACCTTGCTAAATTATCCAGGCTAGGCTCAAATTTACAGCCCTTTGGCCTCAGCCTCCCAAAGTGCTGAAATTACAGGCACGCACCGCCCTGCCTGGCTAGATTTTGATTTTTAAAAGATAGTGTTGTGCAGTGTGGTTTGGGTCAGAGTGAGGGAAGAGGCAGGGTGATGAGTCCAGGTGACCCATGGAATAGACCAATTTGTAATGAATTTTGGAAGAAAGTTTAATAGAACTTGACTAGTTTTGTAGGAATTGAGGGAAAAGGAGGCATCGAAGATAACTTCCATTTTGCTGATCCGAGTATGGGAGATGATGCTGAAATGTAGAAATTGCCAAGTTTCCAGCCCTCAGGAGGCTGAGGCATGAGGATCACTGCAGGTTCAAGGCAAGCCAGGGCTACATTTTAAATTCAAGGGAAGCATGAACTACACAGCAAGACCCTCAAAAAAATTGCCAAGTTTAAGGTGCCTGAGGACTCAACTGACAGCCACTGCAGCTAGAGGAGAGGTCATAGCCATCAGTACAGTTGCCTCTTGTTGGTTCCAAGATCTCTGCAGATAACAAAATCCGCAGATAATCAAGTCCCCTATTTAAAAAAATGATGCATTTCCATATAGCCTCACATCCCATATAATTTATTATTTTTTAAAACAGTCTCACTAAGTTGCCCAGGTTAGCCTCAAACTTGAGATCCTCCTGCCTCTGCCTCCTGAGTAGATGGGTTACCATCATGTACCACCATGCCAGGCTCCCACTCTCTATACTTTAAATCTCTCTAGAGTATTTATATACTATCTAATACAATGTAAATATTTGTTATGCTGTATTGTTTAGAGAATAATGATAAGAAAGTAAGTGCTGAATATTTTTGATTGGAGATCGGTGACATCTGAGGATAAAAAAAAACAAAAAAAACAAAACTGTGGATACAGAGAGTCAAGTGTAATGTCTTCTCCTGATACATAAAGCCACTGGGGCTGTAAACTAGGCCAGCCTGAAGTATCCTGGGTGATTGTCTTAAAAAGACAAGGCAGCCAGCCATGGTGGCGCACGCTTGTAATCTCAGCACTCAGGAGACTGAGGCAGGAGGATCGCTGTGAGTTCGAGACCAGCCTGGGCTACATAGTGAGTTCCAGGTCAGTTTCAACTACATAGTGAGACCTGTCTCAGAAAAAACCAAAACCAAAACCAAAACCAAAAAGGCAAGGAAACTGAGGGAGGTTATGGAGCCTAAAAGAAGATTAGGGAAAGCTGAAGAAAGGTAAAAATGTTTTAAATGTTCAAGAAAAATTGGAGCCGGGTTGGGCTGGGGATTTGGCTCAGTGGTTCCACTGCCTGCCTGGCGAGTGCAAGGGCCCAAGTTTGATTCCCAGCACACACACACACACAAAAAAATTGGAGCCGGGTCTAATGGTACATGCTTCCAATCCCAGCACTTGGGAAGCTGAAGCAGATGGGTTACAAGTGCTGGCCCAACTTGGGCAACTTAGCAAAACCCTCTCTCAAAATGATTTTTTTTTTTGGAGTACCAGGAATCAAATTTGGGCCCTGGTGCTTGCAAGGCAGGCAGTGGAACCACTGAGCTAAATCCCCAGTACTCTCAAAATGATTTTTAAAAAATTAAAAAGGGCTGGGAATGCAGCTCAGAGCAGCTCAGGCTCTGGGTTCAATTTCCAGTACTGTGTGAAATGCAGTGTCAGTATTTACCAGCTATCTAAAGAAGAAAGAGAAATAAGCCAATGAAGAAAGCTCTAAAGGAAAAAGTTGTGGGTCTTTTAACAACTACAAATAGTTTACAACAGCATTACAGAAAATTTGGAAAACACCAAAGAAGCCTTACCCATAACCTGCCATCCCATGAGAGCGATGATTTTGGTGTGTTTGGGAGGCATGTGGGATTGAAGCCAGAGCAGCAGAAGGTTAACAAAAGAGAATTTAAAGTAGCAGTTTAGCACAGTCAAAAGCTAGACTGAGGGATCGGGGATTTAGCTCAGTGGTTCCGCCGCCTGCCTTGCAAGTGCAAGGACCCAAGTTCCATCCCCATACCAAAAAAAAAAAAAAAAAAAGCTAGATTTAGATGGTGCCACCAGAAACCTGAGTAGGGAAAGGCAAAAAGGAACAGATTAAGGAGGGAAGCAAGGGCTGATATCAGAACTTTGTGTCTGTGCAGAAAAGACAATTCCTAGGCATTAAAAATATATTTTTATTTTTTCGCTATGGGAATTGAACTCAGGGCCTTCACCCTGATCTATATCCCCAACACTTTTTAATTTTTTAAAATTTTGAGACAGGGTCTCACTAAGTTGTTAAGTTACCCAGGCTGGGCTCAAACTTCCTCCTACCCTTGCCTCCCAGAGTGCTGGGTTTATTACCTTTTTACTTTTAATTGACACATATTTGGGATACAGGGTGACATTTTAATGCATGTATAAATGTGTAAGGATCAGATCAGGGCAATTAGCCTATCCATCACTTCAGACGTTAATTGTTTCTTTGTGTTGGGGACATCCAAATCCTCTATACTGGCTTCTTCAAAATGGCCACTTAGGCCCGGGATTTAGCTCAGTGGTTCCAGCGCTTGCCTTGCAAGCACAAGGACCTGAGTTCGATCCCCGGTACCGCCCCCCCAAAAAAGGTCACTTAGTTGTTGTCAACCATAGCTATCTCACCATGCTTTAGAACATTAGAAGCTACTCCTCCTATCTAATTGTACCCATGTACTCCATACTTTCTCCACCTCCTCTTCCCTACACCCTTCCCAGATACTCGTAGCCATTCTATGCTTGACTTCTTTTAGATTGTTTTTTTTAGTTTTACTATATTAATAAGAATTTATGGCATTTGTCTTTCTGTGTCTGATTCATTTCATTTAACGTAGTACAGTATCCCTCAGTTTCATTCATGATAAAATTTCCTTCTTTGTAATGTCTGAATTATATCCCACCATGAATACATGCCACAATTTCTTTTTTTCTTTTATTGAGTTTATTGGTACATTTTAGGGATACAGTACTTTTATTTATTGTTGGGATCTTGTACCTTTACATGACAGGTCTTGGTTCTCATTTTTTCCCCTTGTCCCTGCCCTCCCTTCACCTGCTCCTCCCCTCCCCATTTACAAACACTTTATTTCCTTTTCTCACATTTTTTTCTTTCCCCTTATTACCTTTCCCCTACCCATTCCACCTTCCCTACACCTTTAGCCTTTTTCTTCCTACTTCACATTGTCAGTTATCTCATTAGGATCTTATGCACTATTACAGTTTATTCACACCATAGAAACTATTCAGTATTTACACATGTGTGACTTATATATTTCACTTAGGAGTAGCTCCTCAATATGTATCCATTTTCCTATGAATGAATCTACTTTCTCATTCTTTATCATGCCACAATTTCTTTAACCACTCATCTATTGATAAACGAGCAGGTTGATTGCATATCTTGGCTGTTTTGAGTAGTGCCACGGTAAACATGCCAGTGCAGGTGTTTCTTTGGCACACTGATTTCGGTTCCTCTGGGCATACTCAGGAGCAGGATTGCTGAGTCTTGCAGTACGTACTTGTATTCTGAGTTTTCTAAGGAACCTCCATACTGTTTTCCATACTGTCCATACTAATTTACTACCACTGTCTGAGCATTCCCCTTTCTCCACATTCTTACCAGCATTTATTTTTTGGGGTTTTGGTAATATAACCATACCAACAAAAATTAGATGATATTTTATTGTAGTTTTGATTTCCTGTGCTTGTGTGCACATGCATGAGTGCGTGTGTGTGTGTGTGTGTGTGTGTGTGTGTGTGTTTTGCTGGAGATGAAATCCACCACTGAGCTACATCCTCAGCCCCTTTTTAGTTTTTAATATTTTTATTTTATTTTTTATTATTCTTTGCAGTACTGGTGATTGAACTGAGGGATGGTTCTTTCACTAAGCTATATTACCAGCCTTTTTAATTTTTTGAGGCAAGGGCTGGGGATATAGCTCAGTGGCACTGTGCCTGCCTGGCAAGCCCAAGGTCTTGAGTTTGATTCCTGGTTTGTGCCTGCGAGTGGTCAAGCAGGGAACAAAGGGCTGATGGGGGAGACAAATGCTTTCAGGTCAAGTCCACAGTAACCCATCTCTTCAGACCAGACCCCACCTCCTAACACCTCCTTATACGTCCATAATTCAATCACCTACAAAAAGCCCCACCTATGAGCACATAAAGATTCAGGCGGACATCTAGATATAAACCATAAAAACAGACAGCCCAGGTTTTTTATTCGTTTGTTTGTGGTCTTGCTAAGTCATTAAGTTGCCCAGGCTGGGCTTGAACTTGTGATTCACCTGATTCAAGAGTGCTGGGATTACAGGCATACATTGCCATGCCTGTTTTACAGCCTAGATTTTTCTCCAAAACTCCAGGCCTGTGTGTCCATCTGTAGAGCATTCTGTCTGCATTTTTCTTAGGCACCCCAGATTCAACTTACATCATTTCCACCCTTCACCCTGCATTCTAACAAAAATACAACTTTTTTTGGTACCATGGATCGAACTCAGGACCTTGAGCATGCAGGGCAGGCAGGCATGGTGCCACTGAGCTAAATCCCTGGCCCCACAAAATACAACTTTTTTTGTGTGTACTGGGGATTGAACTCATGACCTTGTGTTTGCGAGGCAGGTGGCAGAACCACTGAGCTAAATCCCTGGCCCACAAAACACAACTTTTAAGAGATTTGTCGACATGGCAGTTAGACAGAGCCACCCTCGAGGAGCCAACACCACAAGGCACCAACATGGAAGACAATCCAGACATATGCACTGAAGGCCAGAAATGTAAAGGAGAGAAACTACTGCACTGTTATGCTTCCCCTGGGAATAAATAGCAGTGACTGATATTCCAAATAGGTTTCAATCACCTGGTAGGGGGCCGGGGTCATAACCCAGCCTTTCCATGAAATATCTCTGACCTCCACCCTTACTGAAAATCCTTGTATGCTTGCTATGCAACTTGCTCCCCCATTTGACCCCCACTTAATCTCATTGATTTTTTTTTCTGGTACTGGGGATCAAACTTGGGACCTTGCACTTGCGAAGCAGGTGGCAGAACCACTGAGCTAAATCCCCGGCCCTTCCACTTAGTCAATATTGCTGGGGTGACTGAACTTGTAAATCTTATTGGTTGGTCATGGTTTTGCCCCACCTCATACCCACCTTGTAATTTTCCATTGGGTCTTAGAGTTTTGTTCCATTTTGTACCAACCTCACCACATGGGTTTGCTGTATAAATCACCTTTGAGAAGTGGGGTGGGTAGGCAACCCACTTTCTAGTCCCACTTCTGTCTCTCTTAGACAGAAGCTTTCCTTCTCTCAATAAATTTTTCCTACTCTTTTAAAAAGATTTTCCTACTCTTAAAACAGAGCAAGATTGTCTACCTGTACAATTTCCATGTCGCACTTCCGCTTCCCCCCCGCCTTTTTTTTAAAAAAAAAAACCCATTACTATTTGAGCCCATCAATCTAGCTTCCGTCTCTACCATTTCCCCAATACTGTTCTTCCCGAGGTCCCTCCAGTTGACCAATCCCAGCAGTCAACTGTCTTATGAAGCTTCTCATACTATTTGTCCCACTGATCACTCACTCCCTCTTGCAACTCGTTCCTCACTTAGCTGCCGATTCCTCCATAAACTCCCGGTTTGCCTATCTCACTGCTTGCTTCTCAATGTCTTTTGTGGAGCCCAGCTAATTTTTCTCATCGCTATGTATTGGGGTGCCCCAGCATAGCCTCCTTCCCTGTCCCTGCAATCCGCCTGCTAGGCATCCCAGGTGGTCTCAGTAGAGAGTTTTCCTGATTGGCGAAGCACCTCCCTTCTCAGCCTCAGACTCATCTACCCACCTGCTTTTGTGGCATTTCCACTGGGATATCTCACTAAATGTGGCTGAAACTGAACTCAAATTCATTTGCATAAGTCGGATTTCCCCATTTCAGAAAATGACACTCAACATATGTCACTAAGCAGAAATCTAGAAGTCATCCTTGACATCGGCCCATACACAGTCCATCCCCAAGTCCTGCCTGCCCTGCTTCTGTTCTTCTCACCACTGCTACGGCTTCCCCTCGTAGAAGCCACAGTATTCTCACTTCTGGGCTCCTATTCACTTTCTCGGCCTCCACACCTGCCTTCCTATAATCCATTCTCTGTACAATGGCCATGTTCCTAAAATGTATCAATTCCCTGAATCCAAATCCTTTCATACAAGTCCATTGTCCAGAATAGTAGTTTTCAAACTTATTGCGTGCGTAGGGACAAGGGGAAAAAATGAGAACCAAGACCTGTCATGTAGAGGTGCAAGATGCCAACGATGAATATAACTGTACTGTATACCTAGAATGTACCAATAAACTCCATTAAAGCTGAAAAAAATTTTAAAACAGTAGAATTTAAAAGAGGTTAAAAAATAAATAAAACTCTTGGACACAGGTAAAACTGGAGCTATTCTAGTTGGAGAAGGGTGTGGACCCTACGTACCTCTTGTCTCCTGTCCCCTTTGCTCCTTCCTCTCACTGCCAGCAGCAACTGAGGAAGCTCCAAGGAGGCAGCACTATGGGACTTCAGTGCTTTAGGAAATTCAGTTTGAAAGTATGCAAGAGCGGTAAGCTGAGGCAGGAGGATCGCTGTGAGTTCGAGACCAGCCTGGGCTACATAGTGAGTTCCAGGTCAGTTGCAACTACATAGCGAGACCCTACTCAAAAAAAAAAAATAGGCAAGATAAACTCCAAATTCTTGCTGGGCATGGTGGCACACACCTATAATCCCAGAACTCAGGAGGCTGAGGCAGGAGGATGTCCTTTAATTGAAGGCCAGCCTGAACTACCTAGTGAGTTTAAGGCCAGCTTGAACTACATAGCAAGTCCTTGTCTCCAAAAACAAGAATCCAAAACTCTTATAAAGAAAAATACCAATAATGAAAAGGTGCTTCCCCAGCCAGGTGAGAGGTGCACACTTGTAACCCCAGCACTCTAGAATGATGAAGCAGGAGGATCCCAACTAGAGATTAAACAAGACCCTCTCTCAAAATTTTAAAAAGAATTGGAAAAAGAAAAAGCCATGTTCCCAGGGTCTTGGCCCCTGCTCCCCTGGCTGGGTCCTGTACTGCCACCTTTGTCTAGCTCCTTATGCTGCAGTTGCTGTCAACCACTGGCATCTCCCTCAGCACCTGGATGGGAGTGGGGGATTACACTCTCCGTGCAAGCAGAGCATTGTGCTCTCTTGGCCTGGATGCCTCAAGGGCAGCGGCCACTTACTGTGCTTATCTTTATATAGCACAGTGCCTGGTTTGTAACAGATGCCTAATCAATACTTGGAGAACCTTTAGTAGACTAAAGTGATGGTCTTGACCTTATTAGTGGATTCTACTAATCTGGTGCTTTCACCAACAGGATAAACTTGTGATCACTTCAGCAGCACAGATACCAACAGGATAAACTAAATACGGCTATCTTTACTGATAAGCATGAAATACACTGAGCCTGGTTTCTTCTCTATGTTCTGGAAGACATAAATAATGCATTCCCTCTGTGGAAGATTCTCAAAGCCAGCTGCTGTTGACAGCTTTCCTGAGCCCTGTTTGGCCCCAGTGGGAGCCCAACCAGACTCCAGCACACAGTGGTTACAAAGAGCAGAGCTGGAGTGGAGAGAACATGCTCTATATTCTCTACATTGTTCATACTAATTTAACAGAAGAAATTCACTCAAGTGAAGAGGCACTGGCCTGAGAAGACCATCAACACCAGTCGAGGGTAGAGGAGAGGGAAATCTGTAAATTCAACACTGATCCTCCCTGGAAAACACACTGAGCTGGCCCCTACTATCACCTTCCTGCTTTTCGTCAAAGCGGCAATAGGAAGTGAAGGTCCACTTACAAATACCAGCTCCATTTTTTATTACGTTAATTTTATTGATACACTTTACATATACATAATAGTCACATTCCTCATAGGAAATTTGTATTTGTACATGATATATCTTGATTTTTTCCTTTTTTCTCCATTCCCCACTCCTACCTTCAACTCTTCTTCCTCTCCTTATTTTTTTTTATTTGTTTTTTGAGACAGGGTCTCACTACGTAGTTGAGACTGATCTGGAACTCACTATGTAGCCCAGGTTGGTCTCGAACTCACAGCGATCCTCCTGCCTCAGCCTCCCGAGTGCTGGGATTACAGGCGTGCGCCACCACGCCCGGCTTCCTGTCCTTATTTTAAAAACCTTTGTTTCGACTTTTTTCCTTTTCCCTTCCTTCCCTCCCCACTCCTCTCTCCTTTATTCCCCTTCCCAACTGAACATCTTCCTATTTCCAATATCGATCATCCATTTTGGTCCTTATTTACACTTTTGGTTCTTCACACAAGAGAAACAAGGTGCTATTTAAATATGTGTGAATAATTTATTTCACTTGAAACTGTGGTCTCTAGGTCCATCTATTTACCTAAAAATGTCTCAAGTTTATCTTTCTTTATGGCAGAGTAGCACTCCATTGTATATAAAAAGTCATATTTTCTTTATCCATTCATCTGTTGATGGGCATCTTGGCTGTTTCCAAGATTTAGTTATTACAAATTGTTATCGGCTTCATTTCTTTAAGGTTTATTCTGCACTGGGCATTGCATTGATGGCTTTGTATATAGAATTTAATTCCTCATAACGACTTAGATATTATCATCATTCCCTCTTTACAGACAGAAAGTGAGGCCTGGTGTTATGGCTTATATCTAGATATCCCCACAGAGCTTCATGCACTCAATAGGTGGGGCTTTGGGGAGCAGCTGGATAATGGGTGTTGATACTGGATTAGCTCACTGATTGGTTTAGCATAGTTCTGAGTGTGGGTAATGGAAGCCTGGTTGGTTGTGGGTGACAACAACCAACAGGCTTGTAGCCTGGATGGAATAGAAGGAAAAGAAATGGGAAGGCTGCTGCTACTCCTGCTTCCTGCCTAAGCTGCCATGGGCTGTTTCTCCTCTTCTATGCCACCCTGCCTTGGAGCCAGCCCACTATCAACTGAAACCTCTACAAACTGTGAGCCAAAATAAACCTTTCTACCTTCCAGTTGTGTGTGTTGTGTATTGTGTCCCAGCAATGAGAAAGTAACTAAGACACATGGTGAGGTCAAGTAGCTTCTACAGGGTTACGCAAGAAGTGGGCCTGTATTCAAACCCTGGCAGTCTGGCTCCAGAGGTCATGCCTTCAACTAGCACACCACACTGACTTCTTCCTGTGCAAAGGCCATTGCAGTGTGGTCCTGGGCCCTGAGGAGCTGACAAAGAGCACGACCAGAGACTGACATGGTCTTCAAGAGGAGGGAATGTGACCCTGAGTTCACAGGATGGAAACACGGATGGCGAAGCCCAAAGAGGCCCATTGGTCAGCTGATGTGAAAGATTGTTGACAGTGGGATGGGGTAGAATGGAGTAAAGAAAGGTGCTCTATCTAGAGGTGCTGCCACGTGCTTAGAGACAAAGCAGAATCAGGACCAAAAGCTGTAAAGGCAAGTTTCTTCTGAGAAAGGCCAGGCCGGTAGATTGGCAAATGGCTCCCTCATCTACTCCCAGATTTAAAAAGAACTGAAAAAGAATACCTAGAATTTGAAAGAATTGAAAGCATACTAACATTCACAGAAACTTTCTTCACAAATAGTCCACAGGTAGAAACAACCTACATGTCTACCAACAGAGAAAAGGATAAACCCAATGTGGTAGAGTATATCAATATTAATTTTCAAATAAATGGAATTCTTACACATGCTACAACAGTGATGGGCCTTGAAGACTATGCTAATTAAAATAAGACAGACATAAAGGACAGATATTGTGTGACTCCACTTAGATAAGATACCTAGGGTTAATCAAATCCATAGAGACAGGAAATAGATTAGCAGTTATAGCCAGGTGTGGTGGCACATGCCTGTAATCCCGGTTATTCAGGGAGGCTGAGGCAGGAGGATCAAAAGTTTGAGCACAACCTGGGCAACCTAGTGAGACTCTGTCTCAAAATCAAAATTTAAAGGACTGGAATGTAGCTCAGTGGCAAGGATGAGGTCCTGGACTTAATCCCCACTACAGCAAACACAGCAAACAAAAAAGTAGTTACAGGGGCAGTGGTGGGGAGGGAGACTAGAGAGTTACATAGTAGGTATAGAATTTTAGTTTTCCAAATGAAAAGAACTCTGGTGATGGATGGTGGTAATGGCTGCACAAGGATGTGAATGTAGCATTGTCCCTCGGTATCCACTCAGGATTGGTTCCAAGACCCCTAGGATTTGCAGAAGCTCAAGTGTCATATAAAATGATGTACTATTTGCATTTAACCTATGCATATTTTCCCGGTCACTATAAATCACCTCTAGATTACTTACAATACCTAATAAAATGTAAGTGCTATTTACATAAGCATCATACTGTGTCATTTAGGGGATAATACAAGAAAAATGTCAGTATATGTTCAGTATAGATGCAATTTTTTTCAGATAGTTTGGGATATTGGTTGAACCCACAGATGCAGGGGCCTGACTACTTAATGCCACTGAATTATACACTTAAAATGATTAAAATAATTTTTTAAAAGCCACAAAAGCAAAACAAGGGCTGGGGGATTTAGCTCAGTGGTTCCGCCATCTGCCTTGCAAGCACAGGGACCCAAGTTTGATCCCCGACACCAAAAAAAAAAAAAAAAAAGAAAGAAAAGTCTCATTTTAAACATTGCAATATCACCCCTTTTGGGCCGGGAATTTAGCTTTCTGCCACCTGCCTTGTAAGTGCAAGGACCTGAGTTCGATCCCCGGTACCAAAAAAAATAAATAAATAAATAAGCAAAACAAATTAGCTCCAGCAGCAGCCTGGTGTACTGGACCTGCAGCCCACAGGGAATGGTGTTTAGTTTTGAGTTCCAAGGAGCCAGGCTTAGAAGGCAGAAACTGGTCACCTGGAGAGTAGTGGCAATGACAGCGAATGTCCTGAAGAGGGTGTAAGAGAGCTCTGGCACAGAGTAAGCCCCCCCCCCCACCATGTACAAGCACAGTATAAACTCTTACCAAACTCCAGGGCACATACTAAAGCCAGCCTGGGTGAAGCACTTAGGTGTGGCCCGACTCCCAGGGAGTCCTGGAGAATCCCGGTGACGGGGCAAAGGTTTCTCCCGTCTCTCCCAGCTTCTCCAGGGCATATGTCCTCTTCCCTGAAGCCCAAGCTAGTCTGTTCTCCAGTGAAGATCCACAAGAGGTGCTGTCCAGTACCATGGAAAGATCACGTGCTCAGAGCGTGGCAGATTTGGGTTCAAATTCTGATTCTCACATTAGATAGTACCTCAGTTTCCTTGTCTGTCAAATGGGGTTAATAATGATACAGGGGCCTATCTCAAAACTGTTGTGAGGATGAAGTGAGATGTAAAGTGCTTACCACAGAGTCTGCATGTAGTGAGTGTGAAAAGAGCATCAGCTAGGATTGCCTCATAAATGGCAAAATGACTATGATGATCAGAGTTTGAAAGCACCCATCAGCCAGGCATGGTATCATGCACTTGTAATCCCACTATTCTGGGGGGCTGAGGGAGGAGGATCACAAGTTTAAGCCCAGCCTGAGCAATTTAGTTACTTAGCAAAATAATGTCTCAAAATGTTAAAAATGCAGAAGGGGCTGGGGATGTAGCTCAGTGCAAAAGCCCTAGGTTCAATCCCAGTACGGAGAGGGAGAGGGAGGGGAAGAGGGGAGGGAGAGAGGGAGGGAGTGGAGGGGGGGGGGGGAGACTCAGTATCATAAGGGCCCTCAATCAGTGATAGCTATGAAATGATGCAAAGAACAATCAAAGACAGAGGTCCAGGACCTAACAGAGTAATGTGTAAAAGAACAAGGAGATGCTGAGCTCTGGCGGAGAAAAGAAATCTGTTTAGAGGTCTGTAGGGAACACAGTGACAGCCTGGCGACCCGCTTAGACCACTGCTGTGCAGCCCAGGCGGCCATTCAGGAAGGTGTGGGAAGGGAGGGACTGAACCTCACTGTTGATCTCCCACTGGCGAGCCACCTTCCGGGGGGCAGAGGGAGGGGCAGCTCCACCTTGGAGTCTCCAGGGACCAGCTGTACAGTAACAGGTTCTGTTTCAATTCCTCCCCTCTTGGTGTCTAAGCTTGTTTTTGTGGCTGGAGAAGAAAAGCATGGGCGGGGCTCGGCTGCACAGCACTCAGAACCACAAACCTGCCCCCAGAATGAGGGTACAGAATGTACCCAGACTTTAAACCACACCCTGTGGCTTGGGGAGGCCCCTAGGGTGGCTGAGAAACTGTCATACTACATTGTTTGAGAGCCTAGCGCCTAGCAACCTGCCTGGGATTCCACAGCTGTGGTTAGACAATGGGATGTCCCAAGGGGTCAGGACTGAGTTGAATCACCTCCTACAGAAGAGTGCTCCAAGATCTAAGATACCTCTCTGATCTGAAAAGAGGCCTATGGCCTCTGAGACTCTCTTGGGACCAGATTAGCTCTGAAGCTGGACTAGGAGAGCTCGCAGCCTAAGGCCACCATAAGGGGACACTCACAGATTTAGCTAGACCCACTTTTACCCACAATTCACAGGAACAGCTTCTGTTTCCCTCTCCCTGTGGCCACCCCACCCCCACAAACCAGGGAAACTAGGGTTTCCAGAGCAGTGAAGGGGGGCCACCAGATGGAACCTTTGGAGAGAGGGTAGAGACAGTTTCCCAAAGCTTGAAGTAATTTGCAAACAAGGGAAGGTTGAAGCTGGGTGTGGTGCGACACACTTGTAATCCCAGCAGGAAGGGATCACCATGAGTTCAAGGCAAAGCTGGGTTATATAATGATTTTAAGCCCTGGCTGAACTGTATAGCAAGACTCTGGCTCAAAATGCCACCCCCACCGCACCCCCACCGTGCCACACCCCTGCCAAAAGAAGGTTGAGAGGAGGTCGAACCCACAGGAGATGGGAGAGGGACTCCCAGTTGAATGGGTCAGAGAGGAAGAAGGACCTGCAAAAGCACGATGAAAGTCAGCGGAGACAAGTGCAAGGGGTTTGTTAGTGACAAAACCTAACACCATAATCTGGTTTAACATAAACAAACACGAAAACAAGTATAGGAGGGAGTTGACCACAACAGAATATGAATCAGCCTCAAAGTAGAGCACAACTCACTTATGTGCACCACATTTTCCAAAGCAGAGATGAGGACACGTACCTGACAAAGATGAGTGTACTTATGGGGAAAGAAGCCTGAAAAGGACTCTGCCCAGCAATCCTATGTAGGTCCTAGACTCCCTGAGACTGCTCTGTGACAGTTGGGTCTTCATTAGAAAGCTATGTGCAGAATCTGGGGAAAACAGAGAAGGTTTAGAATAGGAAGAAAGGTGAAATATGGGCAAGGATTGGTAAAGCAGAGGCAAGCGTGGTGAGGTTAAAGTTCTAGCTTTGTCAATTAGTGACTGCAACATTAGGAAAGTTACTCAACTTCTCTGAGCTCTTGTTTCTATGTCTTGAAAATGGGAATAATATTATCTGCTATATAGGCTTTTGGGAAGATTTAAGTGATTCAAAACATATAAAGCACCAAACACATAGTAAGTTATCAATAAATACATGGTTCTGTTCGGAGATAAGAGGAACAGATGCAAGATACTACGAAGAGGCTGCTAAGCAGTTGTTTCCCCACAACTGTGGAAATGTGAACGATT
This sequence comes from Fukomys damarensis, assembly GCF_012274545.1. NCBI lineage: Eukaryota > Metazoa > Chordata > Mammalia > Rodentia > Bathyergidae > Fukomys > Fukomys damarensis. The sequence continues at coordinate 83,989,776 of NW_022900951.1, forward strand.
TTGATGGGCATCAGTAAGAACCTGGTCACCATCAAAAGTTGCAAACTGGCAGCTCTCAGGCAAGTTTGTTTGGCTCAAATAGTGTTTCCCAGAAATATGAGTTAGTTGCCAACCTTTTCAAAAGCGGACTATTTCACATAAAAATCCAGATTTTGGGCTTCTTTTTTAAAAAACCAGAAAATCTAGCGACTCTGGACCCTCATGCCTGCATGGCGAAGACCGTAGGATGGGATGAAATGTTCTCATACTAGTGACGCTAAACTGTCAGGTGCATAGATGCTAATATCGACTAGGCAAATGTACCAGATCAGAAGGCACAGTAGTGGTGGCGAGCACTGAGGGAGGAGGGTAATGGGGAGCAACTGTTAAAGAACAAAGGGGTTTCTTTCTGCATAGATGAAAATGGAAGATCAGAGGGAGTAGTTGCACAAATTGTGAATATATATGTTTTTCATTGAATTTATTGGTACTTTTTAGGTATACAGTACAGTTACATTCATCACTGGGATCTTGTACCTTTACATGACTGATCTTGGTTCTTATTTTTCCCCATTCCCCTGCCCTCCCTTCATTCCCTCCACCCTTCCCTATTTACAAAGACTTTCTTTCCATTTTTTCCTTTTCTCATATTTTTTCTTTTTCCTTTCCCCTTCCCCTCCCACTTCCCTTACTTCTTTAGCCCTTTTCTTCCTATTTCACATTATCAATTATACAAACCAATTATTGATCTATTAAAACTGCTGAATTATATACTTTTTTTTCAGTACTGGAGATTGACACCCCCAACACTTTTTTATTTAGCAAGACATGGTCTCACTAAGTCAGTAAATTGCCCAGACTGGGCTTGAACTTGTGATCCTCTTGCCCTAGTCTCTCAGAGTTCTGGGATTACAGGCTTCTGGGATTACAGGCATGCACCACCATGCCTGGCTTTGAATTACATACTGTAAAAGGTGAATTTTAGCCTGTCATGGTGGCATACACCTGTAATCCCAGCACTCTGGAGGATGAGGTAGGAAGATAGTCTTGAGTTTGAAGCCAACCTGGGCTACACTGTGAGTTCAAAGCCAGCCTGAACTATACGGTGAAAAATCTTTTTTTTTTTTTTTTTTTTTTTTTTTTTTGCCAGGGATTGAACTCTGGACCTTGTGCTCTGGACCTTGCGCTTGCAAGGCAGGTGACAGGAAACATTGAGCTAAAACCCCCGCCTGAGAATAAAGCTGTTATTTCAAAAATGGAAGTGCTGATTCAGCAGGGCCAGGCTGGAGCTGAGGTCCTGCTTTTTTATACTGTAGGGGCTGGAGATGGAACCCAGGACCTGGTACCTGCCAGTTCCTGCATTTCCGACAAGCTCCCCGTGCTGGGAACCCGGTCAGAGCATGGCTATTTTCTGTCTTTGTGTCCCATTGGAACCACCTGGGTAGTTTCAAAACTACTGAGGAATTTCTACCCCTGCTTAGGTCCCATCCCCAGGGGTTCTTTTTTCTTTTATTCATTGCCTTGTAGTCTGAGGCCTGGCTATCAGTATTGTAAAAGCTCCTCGGGCGATTTCTAATTTGCAGTCCCGTTTACGAGCCACCCACTTGCATCCTGGCCACTTTCTCCTTTCCCATTCCCTCCCTGGGCCGTCCCAAGGTATGTGACCTTACCCACTCCAGCCTCAGCTTGGCTGGCAGGGCCTGCCTGCCTCTCCTCCCACTCCAGTTCTGGCATCCTGAGGCCAAAAACACTTCCTCCTCCACGTCTCCCCAAGTCCCTTCTTAAAGGGTTTTGTCTTCTGGGGCAGCTTTGAGAACCTGTCAGAGGCGTTCGGAAGAAAAAATCGAAAGAACTCCTGTCCTCGGTGTCTCTTGTCGCTACTCCAGGCACCCGGAACTCGAATTCGGCGGG
>NW_022900951.1:83992138-83998051 GCF_012274545.1 Fukomys damarensis
CGCGTGCCTTCCGCTCCCCCAGCCCGCAGGGACCTCGTAGGGACACGCCCAGGGGTGGAGCAGGAGAGCGAGCCCGGGGCTGCTAGGCTGATCGACACAGCCAGAGAGCCAACCCAAGCTTTTGCGGGGTAGGCCGGAGGGAGGGAAGAAAGTGGGCGGGGGAGGGAGCGATCTGGCAACAATCCTGCCTGGGTGATTAATTGTTGCGTGACCAAGTCTTAGAGCAGCAGCCCTGACCGAGGGCCAGACACGGGCAAGTTATTCCAAGGGAAGAGAGGTGAAACCACAAAAAGACAGAACATTTCGTTCTGAGTAGGAAGGAGACCGGCCCGCAAGGCCTATGTAGTAAGGCCCCTCAGCCAGCCTTTATTTGAAAGGATCAGTACAATTTGCCAGATGTTTTAAGCATAACATCTCTATTTTTTTCCCTTATTGACTACCTGTGTTCTCTGGGAAACCAGCTTGATGGAGCACTTTTCCTCAAATATTTACTAATCTTTTTTTTTTCCCCCTAGAGATTGGAAAGGAATTAATAGGATTCTACCTAGAAGATGCAGTAAAAGCTGGGAAATGAAGCTAGCTTGAAGGGGGCCATCCTAATTGATTTAGCACCTGAGACTTTTTCACACTTGCTCTTCATAACCCCTCTGAGGTGTTAGGAGCTGGTGCTAGCAAGCTTTTGGAGACCTGGTGAAAAGTTTGGAGAGCGAACAAAAGCTTCCACCCCAGGACCCCTTCTTTTCAAGACTAACTCTGTCCCTTGAGTTTTCAGTGTGTGGTGTGAATTGTGCTTCGTGAGTGCCTGCAAGAGAGCAATACAGTGGGGGCAGGAAGCGGGTGCAGGAAGGCTATGTGGGAAGTGATCTTTTGAGCTCTTTGAGCTGCTTGTTGCTTCCAGGAGAGGTCAGAGAATCTGCTAGGGAGGGCCGGTGGCCCTAGGGCAGCTGAGGGTTGGACCTGTTGCAAAAAGCCCAGTCCCTCAGTGGCTGCCTCCCTACATGGAAAAGTGCTGACAAGACAGACTCTCAGCTTCTCTGCTGCCTCACCTGGCCTAGCTAGCTTGATCTCTGCCCCTACCCTTTGCTCCCATCTCTGGCTCCTTTACCAACACTGGCACCAGAGAGAAAAGGCAAAAGGCAGAAGTATGGAGGGCAAGTGGCTCTGAATTAAGAGGAACAGCCCCTGGAGAGCCACCAATCAGGTAGCAAGGATGAGAACCCACAGGGAAGGATCCTTAGGAGGGTTCTGTGGCCAGGTAACCATGTGGCCTAAAGGGGATAGTCTTGAGCTGTGACCTTGGAAGAATTGATCTGCTGAAGGATAACCAAAGAGAGATAATTATAATGGCTGGCTTTTTTTTTTCCAGGTACTGGAGATTGAACCCAAGGGCTTCATAGTGATATACATCCCAAGCCCTTTTTCTTTTTTGAGGCAGGATCTTGCTAATTTGCTAAGTTACCCAGGCTGGGCTTGAACTTGGCATTCTCTTGCCTCAGCCTCCCAGTGCTGAGATCACAGGAGTGTGTCACCATGCCTGGGAACAGTTAACATTTATTGAATGCTTACCAAATGCTGGATGCAAGGTCAAATGCTTTACATGAATGATCTCATTTAATGCTTTCAGGTAACCCGTGGTCACCATTTTGCACCATTTAGGTTCAGAGAGGTTGATTAACTTATCCGAGGTCTACAGTTAATCAAAGGAGAGTGATCCATCTGTTTTCAGAGCCACTGTGCCGAAGCACTGTAGGCAGCCTCCCCGACTATATAACGATCTCAGAGGTTACCAAGGGAGGCTCTGGCAACCCCATCACCATCCTCAAGAGTAGTCAACTGTGTCCCATACAGTGAGAATCTCAGGAAAATTTTCACCTCACCTCTGCAGCCTATCCTTCCTTTCCCGTTACCAGAGCTCTGCCCCTGCCCAAACTATCTGCAGATCCATGTGCAGCCCTGAGGATCACGGGATATGGCTGAATTTAAGGTTTGCTCACCTGTGTGTGCTGGGGTGCAGCAAATCAACACACAGGAATAGGCTCTGCCTTCTCAGCTCTTGCATCCCCAAGAGGTGCAAGGCTTGAGCTGGGAGAGTACTCTAGATACTCCTAACCAGCAGCGCTGATATGAGGTGTTACTTTTGTTAGCTGTGCTAAAAATCACCCCAGAAGAGTCCTGCACTATTTTGACACCTGTTGTTTTCTTGGATCTTTCTGTTCAGGTTTGTACAGGAGGCCCTGGGGAGTGTTCTTTGTGATTGCCTAGTCTCAGCCCAGGCCCTCCTGGCCAGGGATGGTGATTCACCCAGCCTAGAATGTTCTCATCTGCTCCAGAGAACACTGTGTGCTCTGGACTGGTGCCGGAGCCCAAAGGAAAAAGGAAGTGTGCAGGGCGGACTGGCCAGGGGAAAGTCTGGGAGGGTTTTTGCTGTGGCAGCTGCTCAGGCCCTTCCCCCTATACCTGTCTTCTCTTGCACAGCAGGAGGTCATGGGGGAAAATCACAGGATGCTGGCCCAGTCCCTGCTTGGAAGTTGCTCCTCTAAGAGGCAACCACCAGGCCTTTCTCCACCAGCAAGAATTGGTCATTAAAATGGCCTCATCTGATTTGAGCTGTGCCCCTTCTGTGTCCCACCCTCCTCCCTGTGCCTACTGCCTCTGCCATGCCTCACAGCCCGATCCTCTGTCACCAATTTCTGGCAATAGCCTCCAGTCTTAATCCCCATGGCTACTCATTCTCCTTGTTACTACCTGAGCACCTGTCTAAAAGGCACATCTGATGCTGTCAGTCCCTCAGTTAAAAGCATTCAGTGGCTTTTCACCCCAAGGACACAGGGGACACTGTTGGATTGGCACTCAGGATTTTTACAGTTCATTCCAATCTTGCTCTCCACCAATGTGGGAATGCCAGATTAAAGTTCAGGAGTAGCCAGTCACATTGGAATTCCAGAAACAACAAAAGCTTCTTTAGCTTGTATGTGTTTATTGTATTGTATCGTGTATTGTTAGTCTCTAAATCTGGAAAATCTACTCGAGTTCAGGTAGCTCAGGTCCTTAACTTCAGCATTTTTTAAAACCAGTACTTATGGGGATTGAACCCAGGGCCTTTGCACCAAGGTACAACACTGGTCCTATTTTTAAAAGACAGGGTCTCACTATGTCACTAAGTTACCCAAGGTGAGCTCGAACTTGTATGCTCCTGCCTCAGCCTCCCAGAGTGCTGAAATTATGCACCACCATGTCTGGTCAACATCACCATCTTGGGTGGTCCAGGTACAGCCCTGAGCTTCTCACCAAGCTCCCTGGGCCCTTTGTCTTCCCTTCTGCCCCAAAATGTTACTCAAGCCATTCTCCCATTGTACATTTCCTACTTTCGTCCAAATCCTCCTTGCCCTTCCCAACCTCCAGTTCTTCCTCCTCAAACACTCTCTAGCTGTCCAAACAGTCGTCACTGCCCTCTTTCCTTGGACTCTTGACATACACCAGTGTTCCCCCTAACATTTGATTATGTGATGTTTTGCATTGCAGCCTGCTTAGTCTATGAAGAATGTCTTCTCCCTTTGACCATAAGCTCCAAGAGGGCAGGCATCAGGCCTTATCCTTTTTATACTCTCCTTCCCCCCACCGTCTCATAAAGGGGGGCCTCAGTAAATGTAGGCTGACTGCGGAATGGTTTATTTTCTCCTTTATAAGACTATGAGCTCCTCTAGGGAAATTTCTGGGCTGAGTTTTATGCAGTTCTGATGGACTGAACATTTATTGAGCCAGGATCTGTTTGAGATGGGTGGTTACAGAGAAGAGAAGTGTAGAGCTGCTGCTCTCCATGAACTCATTCACAGTCTTGCTAGGAAACCAGTATGTATGGATATTTACAATGCACCGTGAGCGGTATGATGAGCAGACCACATACAAGGTCAAAGTGCTTGTAGAGGGGGCAGTGGAGAATAGAATTTGGGGAATTCGGAATGTTGAAGACATAGCAGAGGTAAGGTCTGTTGGGGGTGATGGGTAGGGCATTCTAGTCAGGGAAACTGCAGGTGCTAATAAAGAATGAGTACATAGTGTGTGTTAGGGAACCATAGGAAGTTAAAGAGCAGAATCAGGTGTGAAGGGCCTTGAACAGTAGTATGAGGTATTTGGATGATGAATGATGGAAGCCGATCAAAGGTATTAACTGAGCAGCCCTCTACATTAAGGTTGGCAATGAAAGTCAACACAAGTGACTACATATTATATGATTCAATTCATATAAAACACACAGGAAAGCAATTGCATGGAGACAGAAAGTAGTTTAGCAGTTGTCTGAGGCTAGGGGTGGGAATGGGAAGTGATTTCGAATGGGCATGAAGGACCTTTTTGGGGTGATGATTTTTTTTCTTTTTTACAGTGCTGAAGATTGAATGCAGGAACTCACACACGTTAGGCAGGTGCTCTACCACTGTGCAGCACCACAGCCAGAAAACACTTTGCAATTGAATTTTGGGGATCATTATATAACTCTGTGACTATACTAAAAACTATTGAATTATACACGTAAAATAGGAGAATCGTATATGTAAGCCATACCTCATTGAAGCTCTTTAAATGTGGGGGAGTATTGGTGGACGTTGTGGAGCAGGCTTATAATTCCAACTACTGAGGATGTTGAGTCAGGAGGGTTCCAAGTTTGAGGTCAGCCTAGGCAATTTAACAAGACCTTCTCTCAAATTTTAAAAAGTGTTCAGCTTAGTGTTCCCTGGGTTCAATCCCAATGAGCGGGGGAGGGAGGGGGAGGATGCCAAATCAATCTGGCTGCAGTGTGGGAAATATATTAGGCTAGTCTGAACATGGAGAGAGCAGTGAAGGAACTTCTGGGGCAATACAGCCAAGAGTTAGTCTACCCTTGCATTAAGGCAGTGACAGAGAAACCAAAAGGAGAGGTGGAACACCAAAGGCATTCAGAAGTTTGAGATAAGTGAATTGATGGAGGGGGAAAGAGATGGAAGAGCCTAGGGTGTTACTCTGATTTTGGCTTTAATAGCTGGGTAGATGGTGATATCACTAAGTCCCACACAGCCATAATGCCTGGCCCTCAACACACGTTTATGAAAAGAATAGATGACTGAATGAAATAATGAAATGTTCTTACTTCCTGTTCCCATATACTCTCTCACCTGTAGCCTAGACCCTGGGACTAATGTACTTGTTTCTAGTACTGCCGTTTTGATCTGTTCTTCACAGCCTGGAGATTTGTTCTTCTTGTCGTCCCAGAGATCCCTGGCCTGAAAGGAGGGCACTCGGAAATGAGTGGCCACCAAAGTCCTAAGGACTCTGATCATGAGCTCAGAACTAATCTCTCACACCATTAACTCGACCCTCACTCAGACCCTGCCGCCACCCACAAGCTTACTCTCTACTCCTCTCTGAGTGTTCTCTTTGGACCACTTGTCTCCGAACGATTTGGAGGGGGAAATTTATTAACCCTGCCCCACACCTGACCCATTAGATCAGAGTATTAGGGCCAGGTAGGCAAAAGAAGGCACGGGTTCTGCAAGTTTCAGAGGCTCCTTGGGTGGTGCCAGTGTGCAATAGTGGGAGAGATACTCTGATGTGATCATGCATTAGAGATGCTTGTGGTAGCCACTGGAGGACAGAGAGCCTATCCTGAAATGTTCCCCCAACGTGGATGTCTTTCTCTGATGTTCATCTATCCATCAGGAAACATATCCCTGCTTTGCCACTAATCATATTGCAATGTTCTTCTGCCCCAACTTCTTCCCAAATTAAATTTCCAAGGACAATCAATACTCAATTTTTCTTCCTCTGTCCTCCAAGGCACTTTTCACTGTCTGACATGTAGGGGGATTGGTTGTTTACATGTGAATTCTTGAAGTGTCCAGACCAAGTCTGGGAGACCAATGTCTTTTTTTTTTTTTTTTG
>NW_022900951.1:83998105-84001151 GCF_012274545.1 Fukomys damarensis
ATCGAACTCCCCCTTCCACTTGTGTGGCAGGCAGTGGCACGACTGAGCTAAATCCCCAGCCCTAATGCCTTTAGACTAATAACATTTAGGACAGGGCCAGACATACAGTAGATGCTCAGTAGATATTTGTGGAATTGAATAACTCATGAATAGAGCATGAGGCCTAAACATAAACCAAAGTCTTTTGTATTTGGCTTTAGGAATGACTGCATTCCAGGTCTCTTCTAAGGGCAGGTTTGCCCTCCTGGCTTGCAGGAGCTGGGGGGCTGGCACTGTGAGCTGCCAGAGCTGGCAGTGTGCATCATCCACTCACCGAATTTGTAGAGAGCTCTTCCTATGTGCCAGGCACTGCACAGCGTACCAGAGATGAATGGATGAACCAAACAGACAAGCTTCCTGTGCTCACAGAGCTGACAGTTTGGGGAAGTGGATGTTAAATAATTTCACAAAAAAACTGTAGTTGTAAGAATTGCTAGGAAGCAGTTTCCAGTGAAGATGTGGATGACAGAAGGACCTTGCTTTGTGGGACAGAAGTGTGCAGTTCAAGAAGGGTTTACACAAGGAAGTAACATCAAGCTGAGACCATAAGCACGACCAGGCATTAAATAGGCCAAGAACCTGGGCAAAAGTATTTTGGTAGCTGTGTTGGCAATGGATTGAAGGGAGACAAGAGTGAAAGCGGAGAGATGAGACAGGAGGTTATAATAGTGAACTGGCCTAAGGTGGTGGCTGGAGATCTCAATGAGAGTTCAGCCTATGCGTTTTACAGGGGAGGAAGCTGAGGCTCAGAGATGGGGAGTGACATGCCCAAGAGCACCCAGCTTCCTGAGCCTATTCTTCCATTAAGGGAGAAGTTAACCAGGGACTAAGCAGAGAAAGCTAAGTGGATTCTGGTAGGATGAATTCATTGGTGCAGTGTGGCAAATTTGAAATTCTGGAAGCTGATGCAGAGTGTGAAGGAAAAGAAGTGACTCTGGTATTTATTAGAGGAATTACTCTGTCCTTCCACTGCCTGGGTGTGTAGTAAAGCCAGAATTAGTCCTCAGATACATATCCCAACCCTGTTGCGCTCAGACAGGAGCTAAGTACTTATGGGCGGGCCAGTTCCTTCCTGCCAGCACAGGATAACGAAGTGCTGAGCTGGGCAGAACTCCCAGTGCTCCCTGGGTCTCTGAGCAAGCAAACAGAAACCTCATGCCGGGCCACGTGAGGTCAGGAGGGCGGGCCCGAATGCCTGAGCTGGGATGTGAATGGCTGCTCTTTAGCACACCACTTCTGTGGATGGCCAATCACAGGAGCCACAGCCCTCTGGCTTCTTTCTCCTACTCCCTTCACTGGTCCTTGCCAAAGCCACAGAACTGCCACAACATAAACTGGGGAGAGAAGTTCCTTTCCTTCTCCACCCACACCCGGTCCCAAAGGCCTTGTGAAGAGGTGTCTGCTCCTGGCTAAGGAGGATGAATGTTCTGCCTTTCAAAGGTTGGGAGAAGCCTTGGTCTTTGGGGGCATGAGGTTGAGGACCAATTAGAGAGTCATGACACCAAGGAGATTTTCAACCAAGGATTTTCTGAATTGCCTTGGGTGTAGATAATGGTGAAAATAATCCAAAACAGAAAATTTCTCATAAGACCTCATCTTGGAGTTGGCACTGATGCTTGCTTACACTCCACTTCCCAAATTGGCATTTGCCTTCTCCCCAACCTGGGCTCCAGTAGGTCGGGCCTGGCTTCACCATTCGCCTATTTGTTTTGGTATTGCAGTTCCTTGGAAAAGAAAGACACCGTGATGTATTGAAAAGGGTCAGGAAAACTTTTCTAATCTTGTTTCTTTTGTTAATCAGTTGGGAATCTCCTCCCTATTTTCCCCATCTAGAAAATGAGACTGTCAGGGTGAATGCCCTCCAGGGCCACTTCTAGTTGTGACATGCAAAAAGTCTATTAGGTTTGATGCACCAGATACCAGGATAAGGGCTTTACATTCAGCTTCTGAAAGGCAGATATGGGTTATTAGGTCCCTACCCCCACAAGCACTTTATAGATGAGGAAACCATGGCTCAGAAGTGTTCAGTGGCTTATCCAAGAATACAGAGCTTGCAAAGCACAGGGCCATGATCTGGACTCAGTTCTGCCTGACCCTGATCCCATATCCTACACTCACAACTGCTCCCCTAAGTAGCTATGTTACAGGCCCTATACCAGTGACGGTGAACCCTTTAGAGCTTTCAATAATACAAACAGCCTGCTGTGGGGTGAGTGCAATAGATTTGTCACCACTGCATACCATTTAAATTGTCCTCAAGGCTCTGGCAAGCTGGGGCTGCTTATGAGAAAATGACCCTGACTCTGTTTTTTTTGGGGGGGATGGTACCAGGAATCAAACTCGGGTCCTTGTGCTTGCACGACAGACAGCGGAACCACTGAGCTAAATCCCCAGTCCCCTGCCTCTACGTTTTACACTTTGAGTGCTGGGTTTGACATACTGGTGGAAGCAGGTGGATCCTGACACTGTGAGCCAATTTGTTAAGAGAAGGACCCTTTCAGCCAGATGTGATGGAACATGCCTGTTATCCCAGCATTCTGGGAGATGAGGCAGGGGGATCACAAGTTTGAATTCAGTGTGGGCAACTTATCGATTTAGCAAGATCCTGTCTCAAAAATCTTTTTTAAAAAGTCTGTGATGTAGCTTAGTGCAGAGGCTCTCGGTTCAATCCCTAGAACCAGAAAAAAAAAAAAATATATATATATATATGTTTAAAGAGCCTCTTTCAGCCAGGCATGGTGGCGCATGCCTGTAATCCCAGCACTCAGGAGGCTGAGTCAGGAGGATCACTGTGAGTTCGAGACCAGCCTGGGCTACATAGTGAGTTCCAGGTCAGTTTCAATTACATAATGAGACCCCATCTCAAAACAAACAAACAAAAAAAGCCTCTTTCAAAAATCTCCTGGTGGGCCAGGGATTTAGCTCAGTGGCACCATGCCTGCCCTGCAAGTGCAAGGTCCCTGAGTTTGATCCCTGGTGATGCAAAAAAAAAAAAAAAAAAAAAAAA
>NW_022900951.1:84001246-84036561 GCF_012274545.1 Fukomys damarensis
GCCACCTGCCTCGAAAGCGAAAGGACCAGAGTTTCATCCCCAATACAAAAAAAAAATTTTGTTTTTCCTGGCCATGAGCTGCTGTCATGATTGTGAGGGCTTCTGAATATCCAGGGAGAAGCAGGAGGGCATGGCCAGCTGCATTAGCTAGCATGAGGAAGACCTCCGGTGCCTCCCTCGATTCTGGGGCAAATCCTGGATGGATTCTCAATTCTATAGTCTAATGGTATTAATGAGGGTAAGGAGCCTACCAAGCATTTAATAGACAAACAAAGTTTCACAGACTGTCTGGAGAAGTTCTTTTGAAGGTCCACAGAAAGCCACAAGGGCTGCTTGGAACTCTCTGTCCAAGGAAATTATTAACCGTCCTCTTTTCTGGAGAATGACGCAATCTGTTTATTAAATGCCTAAATTAAAGGGAGAGGGCACAGTTCAGTGGGGGTTTTCCAGCATAATTTATTTGAGTTTCTTGGTCAGGGAAATTTGAGCCTAGAGCAGACTTGGCTTCCTCACCACTTCCGGCTCCCAGGCTTCCTCCAGCCCGGTGTCTCTAATAAGTTCAGGTTGTTTTAAGTTCAGCTCTAGTTAACTCTTTGAAGTCTGGGTGGATAAATCATGGTTAGAGTGCACAAACCTCTTAACGTACATGAAAGACTGGCCAATGAAGCAATTGTTCCAGAATGGATGCTTCCATTATGAGGATCAAATGAGATAATATATGTGTGTGAAAGCACTGTGTGAACTGTGTATTACTTTTATTATTATTTTTCCCAATAGGATGACTGATTTATTTACAAGGTGGATGCCTGTTTTTATTGGAGGCCTTGGAACAAATTAAACTGGTACTTGTTGAGCCTGGAAAAGTATTAAACTTTGCTTGTACTCCTTCCTGTGTGTCTTTGGCAACTGGTATAAGTACCTTCCGATTGGCCTGTCCACTTGGAGCCATTTTCCTGCGTATTATTTCTTCTCAGCAAAGAATGTGAAGAGCAGAAGATGCAGAAGAATTTCTAGAAATGCAGGGTTTGGTTCTGTGTATTGCACCCTGAGGAATGTGCATATTCAAGAGGCAGGTTGTGCGCTGAGGGGCTTTCTTGTGTACTGGTGGATCAGCCACAATAACAGGTATTGAAGCTAGTTAATGTTCTGAGAAAAGCCTCTTCCAAAAATCTCAGAGGTGACTTTCAAGTGGTGCTGGTGGAACAGAAAATTGATGCAACCCTTTGGAGGGGAATTTGACAGTATTTCACAAAATTATCTATGTTATTTATTGTTTGACTCACCAATCCCGTTTCTAGGAATTTACTTCCAACAATACTGGAGGGGTTGCACAAGGTTATTCATTGTGGCGTTGTTTATGGTTATAAAATATTAGAAACTAACTAAATGTCCCTTCATAGGAAAATGATTGAACAGACTATGGTTCAGCCATAAGAGGAATATTATGTAGGTATAAAAAGAATGAAGACAATCCCTATGAATGGACTGGGAATGATTTCTAGGATATATTTTTAAGTGCAAAAAAAGCCAAGTATAGAGCTAGGGATGTAGCTCAGTGATAGAGTGTTTGCCTAGCATGTACCAAGGCCCTGGGATCCATGCCCAGCACCACACAAAAAAGCCAAATGCAACAAAAAATGTCTATAGTGCCCTTTCTTTTGTGTAACAAAGAAGGGGAATTAAAAAATAGATGAACCTGCTTATTTGTACAGAAAAATAATAAACTAGAAAGGAATAGAATTGGTTACCTACAGAAATGGTGGAAAAGCATATGATAGGTTATGAAGAGACATTTCCTGGTGATGAATTTTTTTGAGATAGAATCTCCTTATGTTAGCCCAGACCGGCCTCAAACTTGTGCTGATCCTCCTGCTTCAGCCTCCCGAGTGCTGTGATTACAGGTATGTGCCACCATGCCTGGCTGCCTGGTGAAGAAATGTAGCACACAATGGAGGGAATGATTAATTCCACTTGGAAGTATTGGGCATGGTTTCTATTGCTGTCTTGAAAGATAACTATTTGCTTACCAAGTTGGCTGTAATGAGATTACTGCAGGCAGAGAGAAGAATTATATGAAAAGATGCAGAAGGGGGAACAGCCTGATCTCTAACGTGGCTGGAATAGTGAGTGGAAGGGAGACAATTGTGTGGGAAGTTTGGAGTGGGAGTCAGAGACCAGAGTGTGGCTTTCTTTTATGCAGTGGTATAGAGTTGGAATTTTATTCTAAGATGAGTAGCCACGGGAGTGATGGGGCCAGTTTATGCTGCAGCAATCCCTCTGGCTGAAAGCAGTGAGAGCAGGAACAGGGCTGCCCTCAGGAGGCTACTGTGGCCACCCGGGTAAGTGGGGATGGGGGTTTGTACCATGAAGATAAATAGGGGTGCTTTTTGTGTATGTGTGGGAATTTTTTTTTTTTTTTGCTTGTTTGTGTTTGTTTTTGCAGTACCGGGGATTGATTGAACCCAGGGCCTTCTCATTAAGATTCATCCCTGCTCTTTTTAAAAAATAAATTAACTTTATTGGTACATTTTAGGTCTACATAATGATCACATTCATCATAGATAATTTGTACCCATATATGATATATTTTGATTCTTATTTTTTCTCTGCTCTCTTTTTTTTAACATTTTTAAAAACAGATGCACCTGCTCATTTGCACAGAAAAATAATTTTGTACAGGGTCTTGCTAAGTTGCCCAAACTGGGCTAACTTGTGATCTTCTTGCTTCAGTCAAGACACACAGTCAGAGTGTAAACTTCACAGGGATTACCGGCTTGTGCCACCAGGCCAGGCAGGTAGGTGTTCCAATAAATTGTATACTTCAAAACGGCCAGTAGAGAAAATTTTGAATGTTCCCAGCACAAGGAAATGATAAATGTGTGAGATGATGGATATGCCAATTACTCTGACCTAATCGTTGCATATTGTATTCATGTACTGGATGTCACACTGTATCCCATAAATAGGTATATTATTATGTGTCAATTCAAATATATCTGAAAAAGGTAGCTATGTTATGGATATATCTTGAGGGGAGAACCAGCAGGATTGGATATGGGGTAGGGTGAAATAGAAAAGGGAGTCTGGGTTGACTCACAGATTTCTGGTTTAAGTGATGGGATGTCTGACAAGATGGGCACCACAGGAATAGAAGCAAAATACATGGGGAGAGATGATGAGTTCAGGCTTGGATTTGTTAATTGCAAGAGGTTGACACCCAGCAGTTGCATATATGGGTCTGGGCCACAGATGTGGGAACACATTGATCGAAAAGATAAGACTAGATGAGGCCCAAATGGAAAAGTGTGATTACTACAGTGAAGAAAGAATAGGTCTGAACAGAACCCTGGGGGCCACTAATTTGTAAGAGGGACAGGAGAGGATGACTTTGTAAAGGTGGCTACAAAGGAATGGTTATAAACACGAGGAGGAAGAGGGTTAGGAGAGGAAGGGCTCACGAAGGCTGAGGGGGAGAGAATTTCAAGGGGCATGTTGAGCAGCGCCTAGGGCTGCAGAAGGGTCCTATGAGAAGTGTCCATTGGGTCTAGCATGCATTTGTTTGTCTGTTTATTGTTGTGGGGCTGGGAATGGAACCCAGGGCCTCACACATGCTGGGCAAGCGCCCTAGCACACCTCCAGCTCTGGCATTTACAATTGGTCTTGAAGCAGGTCCATGAGAGTAGCAGGGGCAGAAGCCAAACTTCCAGGACTGAGGAGTGGGGGAAGTGAGGCAGTGGAGTACCTGAGGGGAAGTGCTTGTTTAGGAATTCTTGGCTGGGAAGGAAAGGCAGATGGGATGGCAGCCAGGCAAAGAGAGGAGAGTGAAAGGCTAGAGGGCAGTCATTATTATAAGGATGAGACAAGTGGGCCTATTGTAGCCACATGGCAAGTTGGCATTTTACAATTAGATTTATGATCCATTTTGAGCTAATTTTTGCAAAGGGTGTAATGTCTGTGTCTAGATTCATTTTTGTGAAGGTTTTCATCATAAAAATTCTTGAATAGTTTGAATTCATTTGTTGAATGAATGGCTCTATTTCTTCTTGGCAGGTTGTATCCTTCACGGAATTGGTCCATTTAATCTAGGTTATAAAATATGTGGGCATAGTGTTATTTGCCATGTTTCATTATTATTCTTTTAATGCTGTGGAATCTATAATAACATCCTTTCTTTCATTTCCAATGTGAGTGGTTTGTGTCTTCACTATTTTTTTCCTTAGTTTAGCAAGAAGCTTATTGATTGTATTGGTTGTTTTTTTTTTTTTTTTGTACCGGGGATTGAACTCGGGTCCTTGCACTTGCAAGGCAGGCCACTGAACCACTGAGCTAAATCCCTGGCCCTGATTTTTTTTTTTTAAAACAAATCGGGTTTTGGTGTTGTTGTTTTTTCTCTATTGATTTTCTGTTTTCAGTTTTATTGATCTATCACTGACCTACATCCTCAGGCTTTTTTAGTTTCGTTTTGAGACAGGATCTCACTAAGTTGTTCTGCTAAACCTGAATTTGAGAGCCTCCTCCCTCAGCCTGCTAAGTATCTGGGATTATGCATATGCATCATTGTACCCAGCTATATTCTTTTATTTTGTCTTTCTTTCTGCTTGCTTTGAGTCAAATACGCTTTTCTTCCTGCACTTTCCTAAGCAGGAATCTTAACTCATTGATTTTTAGTTGTTTATTTTTTAAAATACGTACTCAATGTAATAAACTTCAACGTAAACAATGCTTCTACAGCAACCCACAAATTTTGATAAGTTTATTTTCATTTTTATTTAGTTCAAATATTTTGTTTTGTTTTGTTTTTGTTTGTTTTTTTGTTTTTGTTTTTGTTTTGTTTTTTTTTGGTACCGGGGATCAAACTCAGGTCTTTGGGCTTGCAAGGCAGGCAGCGGAACCACTGAGCTAAATCCCCTGCCCTAGTTCAAATATTTTTAATTTCTTTCTTTTTTATGGTACTGGGGGTTGAGGCAAGGGTCTTTCCAATGAGCTACATCCTCATCCCTTTTTGTTTTTTTATTTTGAGACTGGGTCTCCATCAAGTAGCTAGGTTATATAGTCTTCCTGCTTCAGCCTCCCAGAGTGCTGGGATTATAGGCTTGTGCCACCTAATTCACGATTCCCTTTTGAGTTGTG
Source organism: Fukomys damarensis (assembly GCF_012274545.1). Lineage (NCBI taxonomy): Eukaryota > Metazoa > Chordata > Mammalia > Rodentia > Bathyergidae > Fukomys > Fukomys damarensis. The sequence goes on from NW_022900951.1 coordinate 84,006,377, forward strand.
TATTATTTAATCTCCAAGTATTTGTGGGTTCTCTAGCTATCTTTCTGTTGTTAATTTCTAACTTAACCTCTTATGGGTCCAATTATTTAAATGCAGGATTAGCAAAACTTGCATAGTTTTGTAAATTATTATAAGATAATATAACAGGAAATGTAAAAATTTATTCAATAATTGTTCTGTGTATGTATATCTTAAAACATTCAGTACACAATGCAACGTTACAATCTAGTTGTATCTAGTCTCTTTTTGAATTCTTTTTGCATTATTATTCTTCTTTGAACAACACACTTTACACTGTCATGTCAGCCTTTCCTTTTTTTCTATGGGTGGTAAATTTCAATAAAATGTCTCCCCACTAAACAAAATGGTGAAGATGTTGAAAATGCATGTCCTGGTTGGCATTTCACTATCCTGTATTTTTCAAGTATTTGATATATTAGACCTAATCTCAATTGTAAATGACTTTTTGAACCCCTTTGTTTTGAATAAATAACAAATGAGTTGCATACTGTTTGGTCCAGAAGGTACATAAATATTTTATAATATTTTTCCTTGCTTTTTGATTATGAGACCACTTGTTAGATATTGGTCAATTCTGTCAACACCAGCCATAGAATTATTATAATCCTTGATCATTATTGGAATTTTTTTAGTTTCATTTCTTCTTTCAAGTTCTATCATTTTGATTCTATGACTAGTTGACAATAAGGGGATGTCTTTTTTTGTCTATTCAATAACACAGACTTTTCTTCTCTGATATGCTAACCTTTCTCCCTTTTTCTTTTGGAGATTTTTTGGCATTTCTTTCGTATTCAGTCTTAGTGTCCAAATGTGTCCATTTTGTGTTGCAAAAGAATACCACTGAGTTCTGGAGAAGTATAAAAACTATATCTAATATTCTTATGATAAGAGTTTTATAGATTGTAGCACAAAATTATAGGTTATTTTTCATAAATAAAATAAGCAGAAATTGGTAAAAGAATGTAACCAGAACTTATTATTAGATTTCACTAGAAACAGACATCAAAGGCAAATGCAATATTCTAAATAAGAAAGTTTGCAAAAACGTCGATATAAAACAAACAGATGTATGAGTGCATCTTGTACGAACAAGAATTGGCTGGTTGAAATTACACCTGCCCAAGCAACACTCACAATAATTAGTACATAAATGAGCTGCCCAAGTGATGATTGGGATAAAGTGTTAAATGGTTAATTCCGTTGTGGGCTAAGAGCAGATATTGTATGATTTATAGTCTTTTAAATTTGTTAAGCCCAGAACGTATTTTATCTTGGATGATATTCCATGTGAGCATGAAAATATTCATTCTGCTGTTGGATGAAGCAGTCTATATATGTCAATTATGTCCAGTTCGTTGGATCTATCCACTTCTGATAGAAGGACATTGAATTCTCCAACTATAATAGTGGGCTCATTTGTTTTGTGCTTCTATCAGTCTTTGCCTGTTTTTTTTTTTTTTTTGGTTTTTTGAGACAGGGTCTCACTGTATAGTTGAGACTGACCTGGAACTCACTATGTAGACCAGGTTGGTCTATTGGTCTCGAACTCACAGCGATCCCCCTGCCTCAGCCTCCCGAGTGCTGGGATTACAGGCGTGCACCACCATACCCGGCTTTAGTTACTATTTTCTACTTGCTGCTTTTGTTCCTATTTTAGTCTTCCATGTTTTTCCGTGTTTTTTGGCTTTACTTAAACATTTTATTTTAATCTATTGCCTCCCCTTTCTTAGAATATCAATTGTATTTCTTTTCATTTCTTTTTTATTTTTTCAACAGTTGCCTTAGAGTTTGTAATATATTTTCTTAGGTAATCCAAGTCCACTTTCAAAAACACTACACCTATTCACAGATAGAGTGAGTACATTATAATAATAAAGTAATCATAATTCCTCCCTTTCGTCCCTGTATCATTGCTGTCTTTCATATCACTTATACACATATACAACATAATGAATTATTTTCAGCAAATTATTATGTTAGATCAATCAAGAATAAGAAAAAAATTTATATTACCTTGACTTGTTCAATCCTCAATGTACTTCATTTTTTATATAGCTCTGGATTTCTGACATATCATCACATTTTGAAATATAAGACTAAAAGTCTGAACAACTTTTAATGCTTTTTTCAAGACAGGTCTACTGCTTCAGTTTTTGTTTGTTTGAGAAAGTTTTCATTTCTCACTTACTTTTTTTCACTTCTCACTTACTTTTGAAGAATTATTTTACAGGATGTAGAATTCTAGGTTGTTCCCCCCCCCATCTCTCTGCCCTTAAATATTTCACTGCCCTCTCTTCTTACTTGCTTGGTTTCTGAGAAGTCAGATGTAATTATTTTTTAAAATTTCCCTTTTTTAGCTTGTGTTTGTGATACATAATAAATATATTCATCATAGTGAATTGATACCCATACAATTATAACTTGATCTTTTTTACTTCCCTTTTCTCCTTCCTTCCCTCCTGCCCCTCCATCTCCACATCTTCTTTCCTTCTAAATATTCTATGTCTTTTTTCTTATCAACTTTTACTTTACTCTTTATTTATTTTGTTTGTTTTTTTTGAGACAGGGTCCTGCTATATAGTCCAGGCTGCTCTTGGACTCACTGTGTAGCCCAGGCTTGTCTCAAACTAAGGGTGATCCTTCTGCCTCAGCCTCTTTAGTGCTGGGATTACAGGCGTGGGCCACCACACCTGGCTTCTGTTACTCTTTAAAATATTGATATTTTGGGTTTTTTGGGGGTACCTGGGATTGCAATCGGATCCTTGCGCTTCCAAGGCAGGCCACCAAACCACTGAGCTAAATCCCCAGCCCTATTTTGGATTTTTTATATGAAAGAAACCATGCAATATTTAGTCTTCATGTCTGATTAATTTAACTTAGCATTATGGTCTCAAGGTGCATTAATTTTCCTACAAATGACTCAAATTCATCCTTTTTTATGTCTGAATATTATATATACTAGTGTATATATCACATTAATATATGTATCACATTTCTTTATCTATTCATCTGTTGATGGACATACAGGCTGCTTCCAAGATTTAGCTATTATGAGTTGTGCAGTATGCTATAAACAAGGGTGTGCATGTGTCACTGTAATATGATGTCCTTCCCTTTCAGGAAGGTGCCTAGAATAAGAATAACTAGATTGAATGTAATATTTATTTTAAATGTTTCAATGAATCTCCATACTGATTTCCATAGTGGTTGTATTAGTTAGCTTTTCCACCAACAACAATATAGAAGGGGTCCTTCTCTCCTGCAGCCTTTCCAGCATTTGTTATTATTTTATTTCTTGGTGATGGCCATTCTTTCTGGGGTAAGATGGACTCTCAGTGTTATTTTAATTTGCATTTTTCTAATGGCCAGTGATGTTGAACATTTCTTCAATTTATTGGCCATTTGTACTCCTTCTGAGAAGTGTCTGTTCATTTCACTTGCCAATTTTTTTGATCGGGTCATTTATTTTGAGAGTTCTAATTTTTTTTTTTTTTGGTACCAGGGATCGAACTTGGGTCCTTGTGCTTGCAAGGCAGGCAGCAGAACCACTGAGCTAAATCACTGGCCTGAGAGTTCTAATTTTTTTGAGTTCTTAATATATTCTAGATATTTGTCTACCATCTGAATAATAGCTGGAAAATTTCCCCCATTCTGTATGTTTTCTCTTTTGCTGTACAGAAGCTTTGTAATTTGTTATGATCTCATTTTTTGATTATCGTATTACTATTTCCAGTAAACCAGGGTTCTGTTCAGAAACTCCTTGCCTATTCCTATGACTTCAAGAGTTTCACCTGTTTTATTTTCTAGCAGATTGTTTGTGGGGTTTTTTTGTTTGTTTGTTTGATTTTTTTTTTTTTTTTTTTTGGTACCAGGGATTGAACTTGGGACCTTGCAGTTGCAAGGGAGGTGGCAAAACTGCTGAGCTAAGTCCCCAGCTGATTGTTTGTGTTTTAATATTTGGATTTTTGATCCATTTTGATTGTAGTTTGGTACATGATGAAAGATAGGGGTCTAGATTCAGTTTTCTGCATGTGGACAACTGCTCATAATAAAAACATTGAAGAAAATAGGTATTAGAAAGTCCTTAACCTGATAAAAGATAGTTATGACAAACCTACTGCTAACATCATAATACATGGGGGGAAAGCTGAAAGCTTTTCCTTTAAAATCAGGAAAAAAACAGTGATGTCCACTATCATCAGTCCTGTTCAACATAGTACTTAAAACAACAGTAAGAAGAATTAGGCAAGAAAAAGAAATAAAAGATATGCATAAGAAAGGAAGAAATGCAAGTATTATCATTATTTTCAGATGACATGAAATCCTACATGGACAATCCAAAAAATTCCACCAAAATCCTCCTAGAATTTGTAATCAGATTCAGAAATGTAGTAGGATACAACAAGTAACCCACGAAAATCAATACCATTCCTATATACCCATAAAAAACTCAATGAGGAAGAAACTAGGAAAAATACCATTCACAATAGCACCAAGAAAAATTAAATACTTAGGAATTAACCTACCAAGCAAGTGAAAGAACTCTATAAGGAAATCTGCAGTACTCTGAAGAAGAAGATTGAGGAGGACTACAGAAGATTGTAAAGATATCCTGTGTTCCTGGACAGGCAGAACCAATATAGTCAAAATGGCCATTCTTTTTTTTTTTTTTTTCCGGTACCAGAGATTGAACTCAGGACCTTGCACTTGCCAGACAGGTACAGTGCCGCTGAGCTACATCCCTGGCTCCAAAATGGCCATTCTTGCAAAATTGGTATATAGATTTAAATGTAATCACAATCAAAATATCAACAGCATTCCTCACAGAAGAGAAAAAAAATCCTAAAATTCATATGGAACCAGAAAGGACCCAGAATAGCAAAAGCAATCTGGGGTAACAGGAGCAAAGTGAGAGGTGCACATTAATCAATCCTCTTGGCAAGTATCTCACCCTTAACTTGCTTGCTTACAACAATGCCAACAGCATGCTGGGTAACATTGTACTCTTCCGGTCTTGCCGTGCTCACATTTGTGTGGCATTCCTTTTTGAACAGTACCCATTCCCTTGATGTCTACAACATCACGCTTTTGGTAGATTCGCACGTATGTGGCCAAAGGAACAACCCCATGTTTTCTAAAAGGCCTAGAGAACATATATCGGGTTCCCCTCCTTTTTCCTTTGTGCTCCTCATTTTGGCAAATTACTGGAAGATGGCGGTTCCGGCCGAAAGCTGCCCATCTTTAATCAAAGCTTTTTTTTTTTTAATACTGGCTTGGAGTCATATGTGAGGTATAGGCCGGTAATCTCAGCTACTCAGGAGGTTGAGGCAGGAAGAGTGAGTTTGAGGCCAGGCTGGGCATCATGGTGGGACCCTGTTTCAAAACAAAAACAGAAACCAAAAAGACCCCAAAAACAGGGCTGATTTAGCTCAGTGGTGTTGTCACCTGCCTCATAAGCAAGAGGATCCAAGCTCTATCCCAGTACCAAAAAAAAAAAAAAAAAAAAAAAAAAAAAAAGACCCCAAAACAATAAAACTCCTGATCTACTAATCCAAAATCCTTGCAATATGTGATTCTGTTCCTGAAGCTTGTTCAGTCTTTTCAAACTGTAGTTTGTGCCTTGAAGTATGCCTTATAATTTTTGTTGAAAGGTGTAAATGATATACTAAGTGAAAAAATTGCTGTAAATAGGCCTTTAATGATGTAATTAGGTTTAGGAGAGAGGGGAACGTTCTATAGTCCTATGATGATGTACCAGTCATTTGATGTGCCTGTGCCCCTGCACTGTGACTTTCACTGGTGTCTCTCTGTCCTTATCCCTCTTAGGCAGGACAGAATGGCTGAGGGTGGCTCTTTCCCATTCCCTATGTACAAGACTCTAGGGACCTGGAGTTGGAACTCTCCTTCCTCCAGGTTGGTTAGGCTGTGATACAACCTTAGTAGGTTAAGCTTTAGTAAAATTGTTTTTCCTGAGACCTTTTTAAGAGGAACAGAATGCCCTGGCATATTTCAAAATATTTCCCTTCCCGGTCCCCCCCTCACAGAAGCAGAAGGAAAGATTTCTTCTATTTGCTGTGAGGACTTGGTCAAGCTCCTGGGGGTAAAACTCACAAAAGTGTACCCTCCCTCCCCATGGCTGGGCTAGTCCTGGAGTTTTTTATCCTCAGGCTTGAAACTTCAGCAGTCAATTACAGTTCAGATTTTATTTATTTATTTTTTTGCTCTGGCACTGGTGCCTGCAGAGGTTTTTGTTCTGGAAAGTTGTGAATATCTGTGTCTTCCTCTTTCTCCCTAATTTTGGGGATGACAGTTTGCCCTCTAACCTCATTTCTCTGAAGGATGTAAGAATTGTTCATTTTTTTTCTCAGCTTTTTACTTGTCAGAAGAGTGTAAAGCCTTCCAATCTCCCTCACATGCCAAACCATCAGAAATCTCTCTCTCTTTTTTTTTGGTACCAGGGATCGAACTTGGGTCCTTGTGCTTGCGAGGCAGGCGGCGGAAACACTGAGCTAAATCCCCGGCCCCAGAAGTCTCTTTGTATGTTATTGTTTATTCACAGTTTGTCTCCTTAACTCTGCTATAAGCTCTGCAAGGATAAAAACCTTGTCTATCTTATTCATCTTACATCTACAGGGCCTAGCAACATGCCTGGTACATGGTAGGTGCAGAGTATATGTTCAGTGAAAAAGAGGAAACACTAGGAATCAGAAGACCTGGATCCTGAGACCTCGGGCAGATCCCTTTCCTCTCTCCCAGCCTCAGTTTCCTCACAATTCGATGTTATTATTATTTGTTTCTTTATTATCTGTTCTCTGCACTAGTGTGTAAGCTCCATAAAATCAGGAACTTCATCTGTCGGAAAGTCCAGAACACAAGACGGTCTCCATATTCACTGTATTGAATTAAAAAATAAATGATTGAATGGCTAAATCTATAAAAGGAGGGGGCTGACCTTGATAATTTTATGGCAGAGATTTCTGGTAACTTTCACCTTCTCATATCACAACGGAATGCCTGTCTGGGCTAGTATTAAATGTTCCTAAGACAGCGTAATTTCCTTTTCTTTTCTTCCCCAGTACCAGAGATCAAACTCAGGACCTTGTGTTTTCCGGGGAAGGCAGAGCACCACTAAGCTATATCCTGTGCCGGCTTAATGTCCTTCTAAGAGAGGAACCTGGGCTATTACGGCTTTCCTCACAATCACCTGCCCTGCTTTCTCCAGGGTGTACTTTTATCTTGCTTTTTCCTGTTTTCTTCTGCCCAAGCTCACTCTGCAGTGCCAGTTTCTCCCTCACTCTTCACTTTTACGTTTTGCAAATAAACTTTGCCACTGGGAAAAAAAAAGAGAGAAAAAAGAGAGGAACCTAAATAAGTCACACAAGTTAAACTGATTAGAAGTATTTAGAAAAACAATTTCCCAAACACTGGATCTCAACAGCTTCCCTTCACGTTACCAGAACAGGGGCTGTGCTCTAACGTGTGTGAAACATCAATTTGATGCTTGAAGTTCAGACCTTCAATACCACATAGACTTGTGTAATGTGATCCGATTCCTTGGTTTTGCAAATAAGGGGGTGTACAACTGGGAGGGGAGAGTGCAGTTATTTACCAGCTCCTTCCTAAGAGCAGAATGTTCAGTATTCATGGGAGAGGCAGGAGTTGTGTTCTGCCTGAGTAATTCTTGCACACTGGATGGGCAGGGTCAGGTGACAAACTTCTATAACTGCCTGGCATCAGAATGGGCCTTGCCTAGAGGCAAGAAAAATGTTTTCTTCAAGTCCTAGTTTTCCCAGCACTTTGTAACAGTGTCCTGGTGTCCCATTTCCTAGGCTTGATGGGGAGGGGGAAATTGGAGATGATCACGTTGTAGGACCTTCAAAGGAAAACAGAAGCAGAAGAGTTCAATTGGGCTCCCCCAAGACTGAAGTTCTAAAACCCTGTCTTTTGCTTTTCTTTGTTTGGCTTTGCCTTGCCTTGCCTTCTCTCCCCCCCCTTTCATCTCTCTCTCACCTCTCTCTCTTTCTGTCTGAGACAGGGTCTAGCTATGTGGCTAAGACAGGCCATGAACTTGCTATGTATGTATCCCAGGACAGTTTAGAACTTGAGATCCTCCTGCATCAGCCTCTTGGGTGTTGAGATTATAGGTGTGTATCACTACTGATTGTTTTCTTTGGCTTTTTTTTTGGAAGTGCTAAGGATCAGACCTAGGGTCTCATGCATGCTAAACAGAAGCTCCACCACTGAGCTACATTTTCCGTCCTGCCTGCTTTGTATTTTTCTAAAGGCAACAGTAATGTATGCCTTAACCCTCTAAAGGGAAGAATTTATCAAGATAATGTTGACATCTTTGGAGGTAGAAGTAGAAGGGAATTGAAGGGAGCAATCTAACCCTTAGTGGCATTCAGCTTTCTGTGTCATTCTCCATATGATTAGCTGCTTCTCTTTGGCAAGGCTAAAGACTCTTGAAAGGGATTCGGTACTCCTAGGTTTGGTGAACTGGGTGTTATTGGATCATTTTATCTTACCTTTTAGAACTAAAATCCTTTAGTTCTGCAAAAAGGTACATTCCCATAGAAAATAATTCCCTGAAATTAACATTATCTCAGCACAGCCAGTCTATCCTGAGCATGAGGTTGCAGGATGGAAGATGGTATGATTGGTGAGAAGAAATAGGATTGGATGACTCTCAAGGCTTCTTCCAGCCCCAAGATTTGAAGATTCTGTGCTAATTTTCCTTTCCAGCAATCAAAAATGAAGAGGATGTTTTCTGGAATGTTCACTTGGAACATCAGTCTCCAGATTTTGATTTGGAGATGCCTATTACTATACCTCCATAAAGACATTTTTTTTCAAGTTCTTAAAAGAATCTTTTTTATATTAGTACATAATGATTACATTAATTGTGGGGAATTGGTACATGTACACAATACATCTGTTATGGCTTCTATATAGATAACCCTCCAAAGCTTCATGCAATCATAGTTGGGGCTCTTTGGAGGTGGCTGGCTCATGCATGTTGATATCTGGATTAGTCCACTGATTAGTTTAGCATAGTTCTGGGTGTGGATAATGGGAGGCCCACCCTGGGTGTGGGTGGCACCAACCTGTAGCCTGGACAGGATAAAAAGGGAAGAAGGAAGGATTGTTAATTTCTGCCTGCCCTGCCATGGACTGTTTCTCTTCCGCTAAGCCCTTCTGCCATGCTGCTCTACCCTGAACCATCCTACTATGGACTGAAACCTCTACAAACTGTGAGCTAAAATAAACTTTCCCCCTTTAACTTGTGAGGGTCAAGTATTTTGTCCGAAAATGAGAAAGTAACCAAGGCAACATCTCAATTCTTTTTTTCCATACAGACATTCAAGAGGATATTCTGGGCTTGTGGATTTTGGAATTCTCTGCTTCAAAGCCTCTTGGGTCACCTCCTGAGGCCCCCTTGTCTTGGAAATTCTGGGAAAACCAGTCTGCAGCAGCAGGGACATACCTCACTCTCAAGAATCTGTCCTTCTTGCTCTGTTCCTGGGCCACAGACACCAGCCAGCTCTGATCCACTGGGGTAGGCAATCCCCTTTCATGGACGCCAGCAGTCAAAGAGGTTTGCTGTTATTGCTGTTCTTTCTGTTTTCAAGTTATTATTTTATTTTTAATTAATACTCAAAAGCATAAATACTGTACACATCAATGGGGTAGCATGTAATGTACAATACATATATACATTATATAATGTTTAAAAGAGGTTGAGCATTTATTTCCTCAAACATCAGTTCATTGTGATGAACTTTCAAATTTCTTTCTCCTAGCTCTTTGAAATGTATAGTGCATTATTATTATGGTGACTACAGGTAATAATATAGGAGCTCCTTGCTCCTATTTAATTACATCTTAGTACACAGTGATCAACCCTTTAGTCTCTTGTCCCAGCCTCTAGTAACCACCACTCTAATCTCTACTTCTAAGAGGTCAACTTTTTTAGATTCCACATATGAGAGATCATATGACACTTGTCTTTCTATGTCTGGCTTATTTCATTTGACATAACGATCTCTTATTTCATTTATGTTATTGCAAATGGCGAGATTTCATTTTTTATGGCTGAGTAGTATTCCACTATGATAATGTACCACATTTTCTTTATCTGTTTGTTCATAGATGGACACCTCAGTTGTTTCCTTTCTTTGGCTGCTGTGATTAGTGCTGCAATGAACATGGAAATGCAGATGTCTCTTTAACATACTGATTTTACTTCCTTTGGATATATGCCCAGTAGTGGGATCGCTGAGCCACATGGTACAGTAGTTCTATTTTTAACGTTTTGAGAAATCCTTATACTGTTTTCCATAACAACTGTACTAATTTACATTTCAGCACCAGTGTGCAAATGTTCACTTTTGCTTAGGATCCTTGCTAAGGATGTAATAATCCTTGATATATATCTCTCTATATATATAGAGATCTATCTATCTATCTATCTATCTGTCTGTATATATATATATATATATATATATATATGTATATATATGTGTGTGTGTGTGTGTGTGTGTGTGTGTATATTTGGTACATTTTTTTATTTTTCATTTGAGACAGGGTCTTGCTAAGTCACAAAGTTGTCCAGGCTAGGACTGAATTTGCAATCCTCCTGTCTTAGCCTTTCAGAGTGCTGGAATTACAGATTTGTGCCACCACTTCTGCTCACAGACCTGTGTGTGTGTGTGTGTGTGTGTGTATGCGTGTGGTATGAGGGATTGAACTCAGGACCTTGCACTTGCGGGGCAGGTGGCAGAACCACTGAGCCAAATCCCTGGCCCTCACAGATCTTTTCAATGTTCTCTTCCTCTTCTCTTTTTCTCTCTCCTTATCTCTCAGTATATCTAGACACCTGCAGAAAACACTGCTGGTTGCCCACTCCAGTGTCTGTTCTCTTCCTTAATAACTGAATTTGTTTGGGTATAGCAATTTACTCGGTTAAAAAAGGCTCTCTTTTAATTAGAAATGGATAGATTAAGTTTTGGTCAATAAGATGTAAGCAGAAGCATGAAGTATTCTGAGAAGTTTCCTCAAAAGGAAAGAACTACCTTCTTTCCTTTTCTTCCTTTCCGATGCTTAGATTATTATGGCTGAAGCTTGAGCAGCCATTTCGGACAATGAGGCGATATGCTACATATGGTGGGCAAGAAATTGGAAGAAGTTTGAGTCTGTGACAACTTTATAGAGATTCTGTATCAGCCCTGGGCAACTTCAGACTTTTTTTCTAAGAGAGACAAGCTATTTTTAAAAGCAGTTGTTAGCCAGGCATGGTGGTGCATGCCTATAATCCCAGCACTCGGGAGGCTGAGGCAGGAGGGTCACTGTGACTTCGAGACCAGCCTGGGCTACATAGTGAGTTCCAGGTCAGGCTGGACTACACAGTGAGACCCTGTCTCAAAAAAAATAAATAAATAAAAGCAGTTGTTGTTATTTTTTATTATTACAGCCAGAGCTAATCATAATACCATGTCTCCTTCCTCAAATGTCTTGATAAATAGCTCCAGACAATGGGCTGGAGTTTTATGGGTTAAATATGACTAGTTATGGGAAAGAGTAAGCCTTTCGATTATCTCCAGGGATAGCAGCAGGGATTTCTCTAGGTGAGAGTCACAGGGATGCCAGTAATCTGCCTACAGTGTCCCTTCACAATCAGCCCCAGCTGGACCCTACATTATGTCTCTCAGTTACCACAGTAATCCCCATGCCTCGTCTGGTGCCTGACACAGAACAGTCTCAATTACAAACTCTTGTGGATCAGGGCCAGATGGGAGGAGAGAGGGTGGAAACGGGTAAGGGGATTGAAAATGATCGAGATATGTCATACATACGTACTATGTCCTCAGAATGAATGTAAATATCATGTATTGCCAGCATATGCCAATAAAAATAAATAATAAAACTGTTGACAGAATAAATAGTTCTTTGCTTTCATAATTGACATGACCAAGAGGTCAAATTTACTTAAAGTGATTTGAAAGACTTTGGGAAAGCTCTCTCCTCACCCTGTTCCCATTAAAAAATTCTTCCCCAACCCAGCATCACTTGCTACAGTACCTGAAATGCCCAGAAATGCATTTATTGATCAGCATGTGTCAAGCACTGTGTGACATTCTGAAGAATTGGTGGTGCTGGAGATAGCTATGCTTCCTGACTTCAGGGAGCAGCTAGAACATTTGAGACAGAAGCAAAGAAAAACAAGTAAAGGAATCATCACAATCTGGGATAAGTGCAGTGATAGAAAGTATGTCCCAGGATGTGGGACAGCTGTTGAAACAAACTGGGGTACAAAGATCTCTGAGAGGAAAAGAGAGCCGTGGGATAGGAACAAGCAGCTATGCAAAGAGCAGCGCTGGGGATGCTGCTGAGGGCCTCAGGGCCAAGGGACCCATGCAAACAAACACTCTAAAGAGTCTTTGCGGGGAGGAAAGCAGTTCAGTTGGGCTGGAGCTTGGTAAGGGCAGGAGAATGGTATGCAAAAAGGATGGAGAGATCAGTGGAGGCCAGATCACGCAGGCACTTGTAGGCCACAGGAAGGAGTTTGGACTTTATTCTGAGTACTGTGATAAGCCATTGATAAGCTTTAAACAAGGGAACACCATGATCTGTTTTTGCATTAAGAAGGTCACAGTGGCTGCTGTGTGGAATTGGACAGCCCAGTGCAGAAGTAGGGAGACCCATGTGTGAGGCTTTTACCTTCAGACAGGAGAAGAGGACAGCTGCTAACACCAAGGAAGGGCAGTGCGGCTAGACTGAAGTGCAGGGGTTTAGGCCACATGTTGGAAGTTGAGACTGCCAGACTGGGCAGTGGGTGGAATGTGCGGGCTGAGGTGGAGGAGGAATGAAGGTTTCTGGTCTGAGCAGTTGTGTGGTGGTGCCACTCTCCGAGGTGGGTACCTTGGAGGAGGGTGGAGTCATTGCTTTGATTTTGGTCTCATAGATATGAATGTCCTTGTGCAACACAAAGAGTTCTGGCAAAGAGACAGACAAATATTTGAGCCTGGAACTCAGAGGAATGCTTAGGCCAGAAATCACTAATATGGCCTGAAGACCTTGGACCTTGAGAGTAGGTGGAACAAACCAGGGAGAGAAGACAGACCAGAGGCACTCTAGATCATCCTGGGAGAAGGCTGCAAGAGTGACAAGAGGAGGTAGCAAGATTATGTATAGATTATTCGTCATCCCCAAAAGAGAGTTGTGGAGTTTGAGGAGGCCTGATAAACAACACCTCTTGTCTTCTGAGATCAGAATCAGTTAAGAGAAACATGGGAGTCAGACAGGAGATAAGAAGGGGCAGAAAGCACAGGCCGAGGGAACCCAGGAGGTGGAGTGAGTACGAGGTAAGGCCGAGGTGTGCCCTAGTCAACCTTCCCAACTCCCCATCCTGCCTCATATGCTCCCTCCCATGCAACAAGCTCCAGAAGCACAGAGGCTATGTCTGACCTGGTCACTGCTGCAGCCCCTGTAGCTTTCACTGTGTCTGGCACACAGTAGATACGAATGTCTGCTGAATGGTTGGATGGATCTGGATGTTAAGGTTAGAGCAATTCCTACAGATCATCCAAGAATCACCTACACCCAGGCCTCAATCCTAGACCAGTTTTATCAACATTCCTGGGAAAAGGGCATCAAAGTTTCTTTAAATCCTTTCCCTGTGATTTCTATGTGTGGACAAGGTGAACTATTGCTCTGGGTTCCACCTTTCATTTTATAGATGAGGACACCAAGACCTAGACCCAGGGCATCTGTAGTGATCTAACACCAGAGGATGTGTCCTGACCCTGTTGCTGATTGTGAGTGGCTCCCCTTGTTTGGGGAGGGGAAGTTGGGAAAGATGATCTCTAGAGCACTGTCCAGCCCTCACTGCCTTTTGCTGTATTTTCTCATCCTAGGTGTGACTTAACTCACTGGGTCATCACTTGCACCTCAAGATGCTCCTGATGGTGGCTAGGTTAATCTTCCACTTGCAATGACTGAGCCCTGGATTGCAATGAACATCAAGAAAGATGTTTGGGAGACTTTAGGACTACAGACCTAGTCGTTGGTGGTGAATTCATCCTGGCACAGCAGGGGAAAAAACAGGAGAGCCCAGCTGAGGAAGCTCCAATGGGCTGGGGCTGTACTCTTTGCTCCCATTCCTTCTTTTCTAGTTGTTTTGCCCTGCCCACCTCTTCCCTATAATCTCTTTCTTGTTCCTCTCCAGCCCTCTCTGTGTATCTGTATCAAACACAAGTTTTGCTAAGACACGCCTATGTATGGCTTCCTCTGCCTACTCCATAGAATCTCTCATATCTTCCTCTAATTTCTGCTAGGTGACTTAGAGCTTGAAAGTGTGTTGTCACAATGTAGGTAACCAAAAGTGTGCATGAAACTAAAAAGTCTGGAAAATAAGGCCATGTGTGCCTTCTTTTGCTACAAAATGGAGCCTTGAAAAATGGTGATTTCTTGGATGCTCTTTAACAACTTGAGAAGAACTAGATAAAAGGATGAAGAGAATCGGGGGCCAGAAGGGAAACTAAGGCCTGGAGCAAAGAGGTAAAGTACACAAGTCTCATAGCCAAAGGCCTCTTCTTGGCCAGGGGATTTTAATTAGCATCTGGCTTAGAAATGATCCTGTGTGGGCTGGGAACTTAGTTCAGTGGCACCATACCTGCCTTGAAAGCAGAAGGTCCTGAGTTCGATCCCTGGTACTGCAAAAAAAGAAAGAAAAGAAATGATCCTGTGTAACCATATTGTTTTGCAGCATGGTAAACAGGTCTAGGCAGGTTGATGAGTTGCTCAGGGTCATATGACTTGCTAGTCAATACTAGGCCTACATCCCAGGACTCTGGGCTTTTTCTTCCTAGAATATCTCAGCTGCTTCAGCCTTCCCCAAAGTGACCTTTAGGGGATACTTTAATTTTATAAGATGCCAGGACATGTGGTAAGGACTGTGCATGCAGACATGTTCACATCTCATGTTCAGGTCCTTGATTTGCATTTCTTTTTCCACAGCTGTTTATGGAATATTTCTGTATGTAAATATGCTTAGCTCAGCCAGAAATCAAAATTGTAATTCATCACCCCCGTGAAAGGTACCAGCCTTTTCCTACACCCATTTCTTTCAGTGCTTCCATGGTCTCCCAGTCCCCAGACTCAAAATTTTCAGGGCACCAGAGGCTTGGGGAATTAGTGTTTCACAGGCACAGAGTGCCATTTGAGATGATGGTGATGGATGGTGGTAATAGTTGCAGGACAGTGTGAATATATATAATGTCACTGAACTGTACACTTGAAATTGGCTTAAAATGGTTATATCTATATACTGCATATCCATATATATCCATATGTGTGTGTGTGTATAGCAAAAAAATTTCATGCCATCCTTGAATTGCGGCTGCTTTGCTTTCTCATGCTCACCTGACTCGGCTGGTCATGCTGACTTTCATCTAGTGAATGGTCTGCAGACTTTCCCATACTCCAGCATGTCACCAGTGGCTTGGTAAGAGTCAGGGATTCTTGAGCCCTAATCCTTCTGTAGTCTGGGCATGGGACCTGGTATCTACATTTTAAACTTGCCAACAGACCCAATGTGGGCAGACCGCAGACTACGTTTGAAGACATACTGCCTTGCAGTGTTTTTGCCCCTTTCCTTTCCATGACCCTTATTCTTGCCCTGGCTGGCCCTCGTCACCTCGCACCTGGATTACAGCAACAGCTGGCCAGCAGCTAGCCGGCCCCATTTCAGCCACTCCAGCTGTCAGAACCCATCTTCTCCAAATAGCTTTGGCATCGCATCACTTCCCTGCTCAGGATCCTACCGTGGCTCCGAGACCTGTGAGATCCTATGTAAAGTCATTTGGCTTCCAATGCTTCCTTCCCTTCTCTGTTCACTCCTATTCCCCCCAGGTTCTTTGGTCATTTTTTTCTTATGTTAGCCCTTCTGCTAGTTTGGAGGAGTCTCCTTCCTACCTCCCTACCTCCTGCCCCTGGAGCACTTCTGGTTGCGCAGGAGGAATTATAATTCCTCAGATTCTCCATCCCGTTCCTCAGTGCCTCGGTCTTGCCTCCCCCTCATTCATGCTCTGCTGTTCACTAGCTGTGTAACTTTGGGCAGGCTGTTTAACCTGTGCCTTAGTGTTTTCATTTCTCATCTCTAAAGTAGGGATCTTAATAGAACACATATGTTGTACATTTGTGGAGAGGATCAAGAGTCAGTAGATGTAAAAGGGTTTAGAATGCTATATGGCATAAAGTAAGTGCCATGTAAGTGATGTCTAATACTATTCTTAATTGTTGTCATCATTGTCCCTTCCAGCCAGCTCCTCTTTGGAAACCATTTCTGCTTGGAATAGCTAACTGACGGAATTCTCTGTTAAACCTTGCTTGAACTGATGGAGGTGGTTAAGCAGCTAGTATCTGGGTTCTAATGAGCTTCTCTGCATGAGACGACCTGAGGAGCTAAGCTGTCTACAAAGCTCTCATCAGTTCATTAATTTCTAACCAACTGAGAAGAGGAGAGGTGAAATTTGAAAGCAACATTTTCCCAAAATACAAAGGGTGATTGATGTTAGGACATTTTCAAAATAACTTGGGTCCTTGCACTTTGTGAGGCAGGAGGCGGCACCACTGAGCCACATCCATGTACCTTCTTTCTGGAGTGCTTCACCCTACAGCCCAGGTCTCAGTGATCCCGTATCATCTGCTCTCTGGCTTCCTTCTCAGGAGGACTCATAGCAGTGTCTTTCCCTGTCGTTGTCCCCAGCCTGAGAGTGCTGCCTCAAGCAGTTATTTTCTGCTAATGATTTATCCCTACACTTCTGTTCTAGTTTTTTAATTTTTTAATTTTTAATTTTTAATTTTTTTTGAGGCAGGTCTCACTATGTAGTTGAGACCGATCTGGAACTCACTATGTAGCCCAGGCTGGTCTCGAACTCATAGTGATCCTCCTGCCTCAGCCTCCTGAGTGCTCGGATTACAGGCGTGAGCCACCACGCCTGGCTTACTTTTCTTTTTTAGATCAACAGATGAAATTGTTTATTATGTACATGTTTTGAAATATATATATGCATGTGTGTGTGTGTGTGTGTGTGTGTGTATAATTACAATGGTTAAATCTAGTTGACACATGCATTACTATTCTAGTTTTCAATCTCAAGTCTATGATTTGTGGCAAATACAAGCAATCTTTTAAAGGCACCAATGAATTCATATACTGTTTGTCCTTGTTTCTCTCTCTTAGTAAAGACTAAATACCAAGAATTCAACTGCCATGGAGTTGGGAGAAGTCTTAAAAATGTGTTGGGCATTTAAAAGGGGGACCACAGTCCCATGGGATCAATGTAAATTAAGGCCTCTGGCTCCCAGTTTTCTTGCCTGTCACATGGAGGTAGATCATAACTGCCACTTTTTTGAAGAGCAGGAAACAGCGTTCTTGTAATGCTTGTTGCTGTGTTGGGAGGGCTGCCGTAAGGATGGCACAGGGCAAAGTGGCATACCCAGGCAGGGGGTGACTGTTGCTGCAGGTGTCTTTGTGCTGGGCCCAGCAGGACCAGCTGAGTGCAAAATCCCAAAGTCCCTGAAAGTCCAGGAGCCAAATGTTTTTCTACTTTCTCCACTCTAGTTGGTTTTCTGTGGAACAACAACAACAAAGAACTCCTATATGTGAATAACAAACATCTAAAGTTCCTCTTATCTACTCTACTAACCGCAGTGGCTTCAGAAGTTGCAGTGTTTGTCTCTGTTTAGTCGGGGTTGCCTCAGCAACAAAGCTGTTCTCTTTTTACCACTGTGTGACTGAAGGACAATGTTTTTCCCCTTTTTTGTAAAGAGCTTGATGACCAGAGAGGTCTGAGGTGTTGCTGGGGTTTTTGGCTTTATCTGTTTTTTCTCATTCGACTAGAAATTGGCCGTGGGAAGTGGCTGTGGGAAGTCTACCAATGAGTGGAGTAATCTAAAATTCTCTCAGCTTGTTTTGAGAGAAGAGTTTTGGAGTAAGTGGGGATTGGAAAAGCCTGGCCCCATGGGGATAGCTGTCTGGGGGCTTCCAATACACTAGTCCAAAGTTTGTATCTGAACTAGCATCTATGCAATCTGCTTGCCATGACTGAATGTGTATGTGTAAACAATGAACTTCGCATCTTGAGTATGGAGGTTGGGAGCAGGTGAGGAAATTGAGGTCCAAGAGGCCAGCAAGCAGGGGCCAATGAGTAGAGGTTTGCAACATTGTGAAGGGTTCTAGTAAATGGAAAAGAACAGGACATGTATGAACTTGAAAGAGAAGGAAGCATGTCATTTTTATTACATTTGGACAGTGATTAGTGCAAAGGAAGGCGCCAAGGCATACTACTCTTTAGAACCTAGAGGTAGGTGGCTCAGTGAAAATCAAGGAGTTCTGCTTGCTTTCAAGTGGCAAACGGATAGGTATATATGCTACAGGAAACTGAGACTGGCATCACTTTCATAGGGATGATTGTCTCCCTTGGGGACGTAGTGGGTTTAAGACTACGCTTAGGGGCTAGGCTGGGTTCAGGTTAGGGTGAGATACAGGAGACACTAAATGCTCAACAATAACCAATAAAAAAATAGCAGACAATTGCAGAGAAATGGGACCAAGAAAGGGTGGGGGGAGACAGCCCCCAAAAAGAGGTGGAAGGAAGCTAGAGTCAGGAGCCTTGGACTTGGCCCTGCCCACGTGGCTGGGGGGTTTTGTCAGTGAACTTTCAGTAGTGACATGAAGCAGCAAGACTTGAATTCATTTTTCTTTAGGTGGGGTGGAGGAGACAGAGAGAAGATGGGGATGGTTGTCACCTCATACATTTTCCATAATTTTCCCACTAAGACTATCCTTGCTTCTTTGCCAAAATCAGGGATCACAATGGATTAGCTGATGTTTTCAGAAGAAGGAAGAGGCCCACTTAAGTTTCCTTGATTCTTCTCATCTTGCTCCTTCACAGGTATTCTCTGCCCTTTTTGTGGGGGGGGTCTTTTTGAGGGAACCCTTAGGTAACCTCCTAAATCACCCCCTCCAGCTGATAGTGTTAGTTGCCTTGCCAGTCATTATGAAGCTCTCATATGAAAGTGAGACCAGAACAGAGAGAGAAGGCTGCAGGTTTGAGAACAACTCACATAATAGCTGTGTGACATTGGACATGTTGCTTAACTGGCTGAGTCTCAGTTTCTTTACCACAACAGTGAGGGTAAAGAGCATGTCTTTCATATAGGCACTATGTGGGTGACACATGACCCTGGATGTAGCATAGACTTGGCACTTAGAGCTCAACAAATATTTGTTGGGCCAGAAAAACAGTCTCCTCTCACTGGGTAAGGGATCTTTTTTGCCCAGTCCATTTATACTCAGATACCGCATGTATTTTTAGAAAAAAAAGAACAGTTTATTGAAATTTCAAGCTACATTTGAAAAGTCAAAATTCAAATCCTGGAGACATACATCAGGATAAGGTGTCAGAAAGTGGAAAGTATTCACTGTCACAGAACCCCCAGAGACAAGCTTCCAGGGCACATCCCTTAGACCCCAATGGGATCAAAGCTATTCCCTCATCCACAGTAGGACACTATCCTTCTATTAACATGAAAGTCTTCCACAAATTTTTTTTAAGGTTCTCAAACAGCAATGTGAAGTCCAATCTGATCTTCTCTCAACCCCATTCTATGTAGTCAGCACCAGTGAATGGTGGGTTTGGCATTCAAGAGGACTTCACCCGTTTACAGTGGACACATGGGGAAAGGGCTACAGCAGCAAGGCATCTGAGGCCATGTTCGGAGGCTGGCCCCCCTATCTCCCTGTTTTTACTTTTTGAATCTTTAATTTAATCTATAGGACAAACTTGGATCAAGTAGGTAAATGAACAGTCAAAAATTAGCTTTAAGACATAAGGGACCAGTCAGTACTCCCCAAGCGGGTTAGGCCCTTCAACACGTAGGTGTATGTGTATATGTATACATCGCTACACTAAGATAAAGATCTAGCCCCATGGGTATATATATGCATTTATGGCTAACCAGTAAAACTATGCCAAAACTAACCAAACAGAACTTTGTAAGCGGTCATCCCAAAGCTGAAATCCCACACTGGGTTGTGCACAAAGCCATGCATTATACCATATTAACCAACAGAAGGCTGACTTGGCTCAATCTCTCTCATCTGTGCCCCTTGCTTTGGCGAGGCAGGGGAGAAGAGAGAGGCTGCCTCTGCTTAAAACACAAGTGGCTTGCTTCTTCATAGGAACAGTCTTTGTCAGGTGATGCTAACTGAAGATGTCCATGGAAATGAAAACAGATCCCTTCTACTTTCTCCACCAAAGTGGTATCACATCTCAAACTACCTTTCACCATTGCTAGTTGCAGATAAATTGCCCAGGTCATGGGAGCCTCTAGGACATGGTGGCATTAGAGGCTCACTGGCTTAGGATTACGAGGCCCCATGCAACTCAGCCTCCAGAGACCTGGCTGCTCTTTGTCAGGGGTCTGTCACTGGAGAGGACCCAGGTGGCCATGTCCTTGAGACATCTCTTGGCACCAGCTATGCTCGGTGTAAAGTTCTCCACGTGAGATGACGCTTGGGGAGCCAAAAACAAACTGGAAAAAACTAGGTACAACAAGTTTAGTGGCTCTGCCCACCCTTAAGGACAGAGCCACTTACACCGCAGAACCATCAGGGGCCTCAGGTGCTTGTGCGGATTCAGGAGCTGGCTCTTCAGGGGTCAGCCTGGACTGGAACTTCTCCAGCTGCTCCGGGCTCGCCAGGGTCTTCAGGAGGGTGTTCTCACGTTCCAGCTGGGAGTTCTTCTCTACCAGCTCCCGAATTTGCTCCTTCAGTATTTCTACTTCCTCTCTCACAGCATACATCAGATGATTCTTCACCAGATCCTGCCACGGACGAAATGACAAGAAAGCCATCCTAGTGATCATTGTCTCTGCAGACCTTTAACCTTGCCATCAGTTGCCTGTGCTAGCCTTCATGTCACTGCCCTGCAGCCTTCCCTCAGCATGCTGGCCCTGCAGCCCAATTCTGTGTGTACCCTTCTCTGAAGTACTTACACCCTAATTGCAGGATTTGGGTCAAGCCAGAGGTGGGAGCCTGGTTTTGATCTAGATAGCCCCGCCTCAAGTTTCTAATGACTTTCAAGTGTGGCTGTTTAGCCACCTTTGAGACTTCTGCTGGCTGCTGCTTGGCCCTGGTACGCACCCAAATCAGGGGTGGGAAGGGGATACCTGTAATGTACCCCATACCACTAGTTTGCATTACAAATCTTCACCAAGAAAATAAAATTGGCATTTTAGAGTCCCGATCCAGCACAATGAGTCACAACTGTTCTGCAGCCTAGATAGGACACAAGACACTTGCTCTAGGGTAAGGTGTAGAGATTGCTACATCGTCTCTGAATGTAATGACTGCACTAGGGGCAGAGAACTGTGTCATTAGGCACCAGAGCACAATTAAGGGCTTCTAACTACAGGAAGCCCCACCCTCCTGCTGCCATTTTGGCTGCTCAGTGGAATCTGACCTCTACCTAGTGTGGAGAGGGAGAAAGGGTGGGGTGCTTTGCTTTCTGTTTCCTCCCAACTCCTGACCCTTTCAGAGCTCTGCAGAGACACTGCAGTGCAATTGCATCCAATGAGCTCCAGCCCCTTCCAACTGCCGGATACAGACAAATGAGAGTCTCAGCTCCCTGTCCTGCACAGACCCAGGAGGGAGCCAGAGGCTGCTGCAAAGCCCTGGGATGGAGGTGTGCGGAAGGAAGGCAGGAAATCAGCAAGAGCAGACCTGGAAGTGCCCTAAAAAGTGTCAATCTAAGCCTACCTAAGGTCTTCAGGGAGGATGGGAACCAGCCACAGGGCTTCCCTGGGCTTTTTGGCTAATAGCTTTTGCACCCACCCTCTCAGTCAGTCCTGCCCAGAGTTACATAAGCAGTACAGCAGCTAAGTCTGGGGATGGAAATGACGTGGGGATACCACTCACCATGGCCTGTTCAATCTTGTTGTCAATGGCCACCACGCTGGCTCCTGAGGCACTGTAAAGACAAAAAACAAAGCGACCCGTTACTCACCCAGATCCACTCTGAGTACCTGGCAGCTGTAGCCAAAGTCCTCCATCTGCCCAGGCTCTTCCTTTCTCCCGCCTCTCTGGCCCCGGAGTTCCAGGCAGTTGGTCATCAGGTCCCTGTGTGGTCCCAGCAGGAAGCTGCACTTTCCCACCAGGGCTAGATCTATGCAGCTGTGCCCAGAGCTCCAGCAGACCCGGGCAGCATGCGCGTCCTGGGGCGCATTGGCCAGCATGGCCAGCTCTGGCGATATACAGACAATGGGGGCCTACAGCCCAGGAAGGCCCCAGCCAAGGGCCCAGAAGGTCCACGCAAACCTACCAGGATCGGAACCTAGCTACCAATTCCTTTTGGGCTAGGAAGCTTCAAAGCTTCAGGCCTTCTCCTCAGGGATTCACAGCCAGCCCGTGCCCGGCCCTGGCTGCCACCCTTCTGCCTCCACCTGCCTCTGTGGCTGCAGCAGCTGCTTTTCAAGGCGCAGCGGCCACAAGGACACTCCGACCGAGGATCCCGGGAGCTGCGGTGACCCCCCTTCCTGCGTCCCATACCCCCGCCCCTTCCCAGGATGCTACTCCTCGGGAAACAAGGACCGGCGGCGCACTCCTAGCTGGGAGATCCGGCTCGGAGCTCAGCCCCTGCCAACAGCCCGGCTCGGCGCGGGAGCTGGGGCCAGTGGTTACCTGTTATCCAGTTTAACGGAAACCACATCCCCTCCAAGCAAGGAAGAGAAGAAGGAGATGGAGAAATTGTGCAGCTGATAGACCGCCACCTCCATGGGGGTCTGATACATTTCGGTGTTCATGGCTCAGGCTGCTGGGATCTCTGGCCAGGCTTCAGGCTGGGCTGACTGGGCGGCCGCTGGCTGCTGGCAAGCTGCACCGGGCTGGGCTCTGCGGTGGAGTCTGGCCCCGGGGCTAGGAGGGGGTGAAGGCTGCCGAGGGGACCCAAAGCCAAGCAAGGGCTCAGGCTAGAGTTGAAGGGAAGTGACTCGAGGAATGTCAGTGTGTCACAAACTCCAGGACTGCTAGTCCAACCCAGACTCGGAGATATTTTGGCTCCTGCTTCTTTATATAGGAGGAGCCTGCCGCGTCACATGGCGTCAGGGGCCATGCAAATGAGTCCTGTCCCGGGCTTTGTGGCCCAGTTAAACCACATCCCCTCCCTGCACCGTGGGCTGGGACTGTAAACAGTTCAGCACTTTCTTGTGCCAACTGGCATCTCCAAAGAGGACTCTGGAGATTGGTAAAAACCAAACTGGAGCAGATTTCTAGAGAAATAAAGAAATGCTTAACATCAGGTTGAAAGCCCTCAGTAGAGGGCGGTGCTGCTTTAAAAAGCGTTTCTTCAGGTGTCAGCCACCCTAACATGGATGGCTTTGCAGTACTCTCATGGGTCACACTCCCTGCATATCCACCCTCACCCCTGGGAACCCCATCTGCTGTCAACTGCCCCCTCAGTCTCTCTCCTGCATGCATATTTTGTTACCTGCATGTTTGCTTTCAGCAAGACAGCTGTTCCCTCAGTCAGCCAGATGGCCCACCAGCCTGCCCCAAGCCCTAGGATGCATCCATTCAGCTCTTCCTTGGAATGTACAGGTGTGGGAGGACCTGTCTGTGTGCTGACATGTCCACAGATGGGTGACATGCATGTATACATACATACATGAAGTGTGCACTAATCTGTGCATACGTGTGTATGAAGGAGAGGGTTTCAGGAACTTGGATAGGTGGATGAACATTTATGGGAAGCAGCTAGGTGGGTGAGAGAAGGTGGGAGGAGACAGGATATAAGAGTGGGCACTACAGAGACCACAGATGTCAGGATTACTCCCTTGGTCTCCACACCCTACTCTGCAAGGAAGTACATCCAACATTATGTACTATCTCATGTGCCCATTTTTAAATGAAATTGTTACTTTCCTATAAACAGCAGATAACAAGAAAACTACAAAGCAAGGCTATACATAAGGGACTCCGAGAAAACATCTGCCTTGTGATGCGTCCAGCCATACATATAGCAGTAGAGGATGCTTCATGAACAAAGCAGATTCCAAGCCACAAGTAAAATGAAGTATATATTGTCTAATAAGAGTTACATTTTTGATCAAATACATTTTCATTCTTTTCAGCTTTTAAATTTAAGAAATAAGGAGAGGCTTGAAGTCCTTTCCTCTACTCCTTCCTATATGACGCCTCCTGGTGGAGAAAAATAGAACTGCATCCAGAAGGAGTAAACTGACAAGGAAAGGGACAGGTGATGCAACTGCAGATGTTATTTACACCAACCTAGGACCATAAGAACATTGGGTTCTACCACATATACAAAACAGTACTTTGGATGAAGTTAAGTCCAGTACCCATGAATCAGTGCTCCACAGGCTGTGGTCCAAACAAATATCCTAATGCAATCATGTTATTGGAAAAGTACTGTGGCCTCTTATCAGCAAAGAAGGTAATTATTATTTGCTTCAGGATATTTCTCTTAATCAGGTACCTGGTACCGACACACTGGCCAAGGATCCAGCCAACCCCAGTCTGAAGGCTTTGATTTCCTCCTGGCTTCTAGTGCAGTCATGTCACTGAACAACCAACTTTTTTTTTTTCTTTTGTACCGGGGATCGAACTCAGGACCTTGTGCTTGTGTTGTGAGGCAGGCCACGGAACCACTGAGGTAAATCTCCAGCCCACTGAACAACCAAGTTTTAGGTGATGATGTGGGGCTCCTCTGATAGACTTCAATGGGGGTAACACGTAGGCAATGGCTATTAAATTTGTAAGGAACTGACCAGCAGAACTACCCAAGTAAATCTGCTGCACAAGCCCAGTTAACCTCACTTCAAGTGAGAGATAATGCCAATCTTAGGACGTTGTTAATTTCAGCTTCTCTGAACCTGCTGTTTGCACTAAGCAGTGTGTAGTTCATAGAACAAAGTGTAGATTTATTTATAGGTCATCAAGAATGTTATCTGGGAAACCCTCTTACATCAGGAGCTTCAGTGTTATTAAAATTCACTGACATATTAACCAACCCTCTGTGCCACCTACAGATTTCTTGGTTCAGAAAAAGTCTCTGACTTACCTTTCAGCAGCTTGCTAGTTTTCTTAAACTAATGTTACCTACTCCAAAAGTCCAAGGGAGATGATGGGAAGGGAGGGAGGGAGGGGGGCTGGACTGGCAGAGGCAAAACACTGCCTGGAAAACAGGGCACAGGACAGAAGTAAAACAGTTCTTTTGAACTCTCTTATATGGAGACAGAAGCAAAGAAATCCAGACAGTTTGGGGAGGGAAGGGGAAAAGGGTTAAGTTTGCTAGCAAAGCTACATTTGAATTGTTCACTAATTATACTCCAATTAAAAAACAAGCTGAGTTTGAGACTCACTGACCATAATTGCTACCATTAATGGAGCATCAGCTATGCGCAGACACTGTGCTGGCTGTGCCACAAACTGCAGTGTAGGCACCATCACCACCATTTTTCAGATGAAGAAATCAAGGGTGTGAGAGGCTGCCTTGAAGTAGGTTTGTTGAATGAGTGGAGGTCCAAATGAATGACGAGTCAAGCCAGTTAGAGAGGCAGTTAGTTGGAGATGTCAGAGAGTAGTAAAGAGAAAGAAAGGGTGAGGAGTGGACAAAGCATCCCAGGATGGCAGCAGCACTATTTGAGAGGTCCCTAGGCCAAATTTCAGCTCTGCAAGCATAGTCAGCTCTTCTGACACTTGGAGCCATGACAAATATCCAAGCTGTCCCGATGAGCATGAGAAGAGGGTGAGTTCACTTACATTAGTTCAAAAGGCAGTGGAGCAGTCCTCAAAGAAGGCTACGTCTGACTAATAGGAAATGTTAATGAAACTGGATGGCTTTCGGAATGGAATAGGTAGTCCAGAGGTATACAATATTCCAAATGAGGTGTACGGTCTTGGAATAACAAGAATGTCCAGTCAAACCATGAGCTCCTGGGGCCCCCACTCACTGGCTCCGTAAACTAACCCATCCCCCGCCCGTTCTTGCTGTGTTCAGCTTTCAGGAGAATGAAGTCTACAACAAGAAAACAAGCCCATATCAGGGATTTAGTTTTAAAAACCAACTTCAAAAAGGGGTCAAGGGTTCAGTCCATACTCAGGTTAAGCTTATATCCCCTCTCTACCTCTAGTTCTGTTGTGTGAGAAATGTTCACCTTGAAGCCTTATGATACTCAATTACCAAAGAAAACGACTAGATTCCAGGAAGGGATAAAAGAAAACAATGGAATTCAATGTCTCTGTAGAAGTATTTTCTAACAACAAGGACTAGGGAGGTATATAGGGACATAGGACAAAGGATGGGGGGGGGACCCAAGGGGTTTTCTGATTAACCCTCAGCACACCAAAAATTTCTCTTCCCAGAGAAGCAGTACCAAACCGTGCAGTGGGTGGAAGCTGTGCTATACATGGTATCTATTCTCTGATCTATGATTCCTGAGTAATGTGCTTATCCTTGAGACTCTCAGTATCCTTGTCCTGTGGAGGTGGGACCACACAGGAAACAGTGGCCTAGGAACTTTACAGCCCAGAAATCCCAGTGTTCACAAATGCTTCCATATTCTTCTTCTTACATCCCACAACTTACAATGTAAGCTAGATCCAAACCCTGGCACAGCAACACCTAACTGATGAGGCAGGCCCTTCACCTGGTCCTAGTTCTAGCCATGAAACTCTGCAATGAAACAAACAGCTCAGCCTGCTTCTCTCCGGGACAACTTTCTAGTGGAGGGTAGCATAATAAGGATGGGGCCGACTCTCCCCATTTCAGCGGGCCCTGGAAGTCAACTTATTCTTTTGAACTGAAAAAGTGTCTCAACATTCCCACTGGTCTGTTCCACTTAAAAAGCCAGACTCTCTAGGACAAAAGCCCTTCCTACTCCGGGTTCCCATGGGACAGTGGAACAGTGACTAGGCAAAGTCTGAGCAGCAGAAGTCTCAGGCAAGACCTCAGCATGTTGATGAGGGATGGGGCAATAGGCTCAGAGTGGGTATAGCAGGTGGGGAGAGGCAGCAGTTCTTTTTGTTATACTTGAAGCAATGTATACCACACAGCCAGATGGAAATTATTTATAAGCAAGTCTTCCTTATTTTCTATGGGCAATGTTCTACCCAAGGATTTGGACATGTTGCCAATAAAACACAGGGTCTTATGTTAGAAGAAGCAGAAACAGACATAATGCAAGAGATGTCGGACAAGCCACAATGCAAACACTAGGTTAGGAGCTGGAAAGGGAAACACGAAAAGGATCCTGAATGCTACCGCATTACTACTGTGCTAATGAGATGGGTTTAAAACTCTCCCGACCCCATACTCCTCCACCTCAGTCCCTTTCTGTCTGAGGTTCTGTCTAGTTCTAATTACTTACTTGTCCCTTTTTCTGAAGAGGCTGGGGGAATAAGGAGGCTGAAATGCCATAGTTTAATTTGTCCTTGCTTCTCTCTTCTCTCTTCCCCTCTGGTTCCACTCCAGTGTAGAAGACTGACAGGAAGGCCAATGCCACTTACACAGTTACTTTGGCTTCATGGAAAATCCCCAAATCCAGAAGGAGGAAAGCAAGAAGGAAGGACAGTGACAGAGAAAGTGCCTTGTTCTCTGTGGATCATGTGAGTTGTCCTGCATGGCTAGGGCCCAGAGCCCTGACTTTGGGGGACAGGATTGAGGAGAGGAGGATGGAGATGCAGATGCAAAAGGCAACAGAGGGGTGGGAGGGAGCTCAAGGAGAATCTTGGTGGAGAGATGGACACTCTCTCGAAAAGCAGCTCTTGCAAACGATTTTGGGCACACCCTGGCACTAGATGATGGCAAGAGCAATGAATTGTGCCTTTCAGCTCCCTCCTGGACAGGGTCCCATGTGAGCTTCACAAACATTCTCTGAGTGACTCTAGGGACAACAGGCAGAACCAAACCCCATTTCAACAAGTCATTCTATTCCACCCACCGTCATTCAGAGAAATCAGAAACTACTTTTGTGAAATCTCCTCCATCACCCCAACTTTGGTAGCTAACTATGGAGAGGTGTTGTCCTGGTATCTCGGCAGGACAAGAGTTACTGGCAGCTTATTCAGGAATGCAGTTTAAGCTCAGTAGATCTTAAATTTCATAAGCCTTGTGTCAATATTTATGCCTGTCTCTCTTATGCTATGCCTTGCAGTTTGGAAAATTTACCTCCATAATTTTTCCAAGCCTTCCTCTCATTTTCCTCCTCCTTATTATCTGTCGACAAGTATAAAATTACATATTCCTGAAAAAGAAGTTTGTAAATTCAACCCCGGTAAACAGAATGACAGTCCTTCCTCCTCTCCATACTCACTGTCATTCACATTTAATTCAGTTAAAATCAATTTGGTTCAAAGTTGACTCAGTGCTTATACAAAGTTCAAAGCACATTTCAGGCAAATTAAAAAATAAACTGTAATACACGTCAAACAATTGTGCTTCCTTCCAGAATAATGACAAATTTTTAAGTTTTCTCCACTGGTCAGAGCTTAATGAATAACCAGGAAAAAGCCTAGGGTCTAGAGGTACACAAAAGCTATCCTGAAGTTGGGGAGGGCCACACCAGTACATCTCTGGATTATTAGTTCACTCCACCAGATGGGCTGTTTTTCTTCAGTCCACCCTGTTCTTTGGCAGGAGCCCACCTGGATGGTGGTAACACAACAGCTACAAAGCCTGAAGTTTCTGTGTAATACTTTGGGCAAAAGAGTCCAGGGACAAGGCACATGTATTGTATTTTCTTTCTGAATTGCCAGTCCCTTCTTTCTGAGAAGGGGATCTCCTCTCTCTGCCAACTTCTTGGCCTCCCTCCTTTGGCCAGCTCTTAGTCTTGTCCTTATTCCATCTCTATTAGTAGCAGATGCCAAGATTCTTTGCTTTCCTCCACAGACCAACAAGCATTATCAGATAAGCAAACAGCCCCCCTCATCACAACCTATTCTCTAGAAAGCTGGGGTACTGCAGCTTTTCAGGGCCCGGGAAAGAAAGCAAGAACATAGCCACTCTCCAAGTTCATCTGCACTAGCCCTCTACCAGCCTATCTGTGCTAAGGAGACACTGGCAGGGCCTTTCCTCAACCCCTGTCTCTGTGGAGCCATCCCAAGGGCCAAAATTTCAAGTGATTTTCTCTGGCAGTTGCCAGGGTTACTTTGAGAGGCATATGAAGGGCTTGCAGCTAGCTACCAGCAATACCGGGAAGATGAGAGCCAGCTCTCTACAACTCTTGGGGTTGTAGAGCCAGCAGACAAGGAGCATATGAATAGGGCAGGGGCTCTGAGGTGGACTACCTGGCTTCCCTGCACACCCCACTACAGAATGGGTGACCTTTGAAGTGGCACAGGTTCCCTATGAAACAAAAACATGGTTAATAATGATGGCCTCTCAGGGACTCTGGCTTGTTGATCATGATGGGTAAGCATTCTGAGCCTCTGAAGGCCCTCACATTGTATTCCTGAGGCATCGCTTACCTCACAGCAGAGCTATGCACCATGGGCTCACTTGATGTGGCTCCTTGAACATGTGAAGAGCGGCTCTGCAGGGACCCCACCCCCACCCCTGCTTCCTGGGTGGAAAGAATGCAGCCCAGCTAGGCTGTGGGGGGAGCAGCAGTGAGGAGATAGGGCACACTACTCCAAGAACAAAGAAAGGAGAGAGACAGGGTGAACCTCTCCCTGGGCAAGGCTCCCCAACTATGGGAACAGTGCCAGGGAACTCAAAGGACTGCTTGGAGGGGTTAAGGAAGGCCTCCTGCCTGGTTTGAGAATTGTGGATGCGGAATACATGCACATTATCAGGAAAAAAGAGATGCTCCAAGCAAACACACACTGATGCAAACACCTTCTCCACCCTTTCACACAGTCTGATTCCCTGACAGAATCCGGCAGAGAAGGCCACAGTGTGTCTCTCTTTCTGCTGTTGTCAGCTTCTCCATCACCCCAAATGGATAGTAAGGCCAAAAGATATGACAAGATGGAAATGCAGGGGCTGGGGGTTTAGCTCAATGGCACCAGGTATGCCTCACAAGTGCAAGGTCCTGAATTTGATCCCTGGTACTGAAAAAAAAAAAAAAAAAAAAAAAAGAAA
>NW_022900951.1:84036639-84037567 GCF_012274545.1 Fukomys damarensis
AAAAAAAAAAAAAAAAAAAAAAAAAGGAAATGCAGGACATTCTAATTCAAGCCAGAGTGTCAAAAGCTGTGGCCTAAAGGCAGAAGCCAAGAAAGGATGTCCACCAAGAGCCCTTGTGGTACCTCAAGCACTGAGGCCCACTTTGTATGGCACATTCTGATGCAGTTCAGCATATTCCAGACTGACTGTCCACTCTGCCATCTCTTTCTCTGTTGCTACTAGAAGCTCAAGCAGACCATGAATGAGAGCTACTATGAGAAGGATAGCCCTGAACCTATTCTGACATCTTTCTAAATCTTTGGCAAAAATTTCCTTCTCTGTTGTAAGGAACAGATTCCTTCTAAGACATTCCACAGCTGTCAGTGGGAACTCAGCCTAGGCAGCTGGGGACATGGGGGTGGGCATTACAGTGGGGAAGAGAAGAACCTGGGCCAGAGAAGAGAAAGGGGATGATTTTTCTCAAACAGCATGGTCTGGTCAATGGACCAGCACAACCTCCCTTCTACAGAAGCCCGCTCTTCTGTAGGCCTGTGGCTGTCACCACCCAGTTAAACATGAGTCAATTCCAAGGTGTGTCTCATTCCCCCTCAGGAACCTGCCAGGGCTAACAAAATTGACTTGCCAGGGTGTCTGTAAACATGTTCATCCCTACCTTGATCTAAGTCTAGAATTCACCCATCCCTACTATTTTCACTGCACCTCACAGCTGAGAAGCCTTCCTTGGCAATAAGACTGTCTCCACCACTCAATGACTGCCTTCTTCCAAGGAAGAAAAGTAGGAGGAATTCACTGTTCTCTGTGGTATGCATCCGGCACATGCTTGGACATTTTATTTTATTTTTATGTTTAATTTACACTGTTTACTAGTTTTGGGGCCTAGAAATAAACAAAGGCTATACCCCCTTCCCCAAGGTCTGGACTCTGGACT
>NW_022900951.1:84037776-84068697 GCF_012274545.1 Fukomys damarensis
TAGTTTTGGGCTAGAAAGAAACAAAGGCTATACCCCCTTCCCCAAGGTCTGGACTTCATGGTTACCTGCCAGCAACACTGACTTGTTTAACCTCTTTTCTTGCCTGTTCAGACACTCAGTGTTGGGATGGGGTTGGAGGAGAAAGATACTATGGGTCAAAAGCCTGGAAATTCTTAGTGCTATCTTAAAATATCATTCCGTAGCTCTTCCTGGCAACATGAATGATAAGTGCTAAAGTCACCTTATCAAGTACATATTTCTTTTAAAAGCTATAGCAAGATTGTAAGGATAAAGCACAAAAACAGAAAATTCAAAGCATTAGCATTCACAAAAAAAAAGACTTACAGATGTCTTTGTGCCACTATGAAAAGACAGAAATGCCCAGGTCTTTGTGGGCAGAACCTTTGTGGTATGAGAGGCCTTAAAGACCTATGGACAGCAGAGCACGGTGGGCCTGACTAGGAAAAGCTTCTGGCCAGAGCCCATACACATTACAAAGAAGTAAGAGGAACACTAACCCCTATGTCTCAGCATAGAATTCTAGCAGCAAACAAAGGAATCCTGGTCAACGGTTCTGACATCCTGTTATTTGCCAAAACTAATATTACTGTGGAGTTTGTTGACAGAGTTGCAGAAGGGTAAAGTAAATATGGAAACTGAGGAACAGCCAGCAGTTGAGAAGACAGTTTCACAGATACTCTGACAGCCTGGGGAACCTGAGCATGCATGCAGTTGGGAGATAACCTAGAAGGCATCTGTCATGTCACTAGGTGATTTCTCTTCAACAATAGCCTGCTACAATAATGGGTTTGCCTCAAGAACTGGTACTGGGATTCAGATAGACAGTAGTGATAACAAGAGTTGAGAATGACTCTTCTCTCAAAACATATACATCACACAAGGCATACATGTTTATGTACACCCTAAGGTCTGGAAACATGGATAATTTCACTTTATATTAATTGACTGATTCACTCATTAATGCCTCAGATTGAATTCAGGGCCTTTGCACTGAGCTATATCTCCAGTCCTTTTTGTATTTTTGTTTTAAAATAGGGTCTTGCTAAGCTGCTAAATTGCTGGGTTGGGCTCAAACTTGAAGTCCTCCTGCCTCAGCCTCACAGAATACTCGAATTACAGGAATGTTACTGCACCTGGCTTTTTTTTTTTTAGCAGATTAAAGATGTCCTCGATGATATTATATATATTTTCCAGACTTTATGGACAACTTACAAGCAACATTTCTGAGTTTATTGGAGAGTAAAAAGAGGCCATGTGAACATGATACACTCCATGATGACTAAGAGGCCTGGTTCCCAAACACTGCTGGCAAAATGGCTCTTCAAATGTGCAGC
Source organism: Fukomys damarensis (assembly GCF_012274545.1). Taxonomy (NCBI): domain Eukaryota; kingdom Metazoa; phylum Chordata; class Mammalia; order Rodentia; family Bathyergidae; genus Fukomys; species Fukomys damarensis. The sequence goes on from NW_022900951.1 coordinate 84,039,132, forward strand.
CCTTTCAATGCTGTTTCAGAGTCTGGCATTTCTAACCTTCTGTCCAGTTCCCATGGTTTCACAAGTTACCCATACCGTTTATGGCGAGGAAATGGTTTGAAGAATTAGTGTTAAAATGGAATCGGTATTTATTCTTTTGACATCATCAGTCTTTCAATGTATGTAACATTTCTAACTTGTACAACTTTTTAACCTTGAGAGCCACTCCAAGGGTACAATCAGCCACGACCAGGATCTCTATTGTTTCAAGCAGTCTGGAGGCTTAACAACACTGGAGCAATGCAGGGTTTTAACTGAGTATCCATTGGTTTCCTGGACTATAATAGAAGCTCTGTGAGGGAAGGAGCTTATCTTCTATCTTCCCCTGTACATTCAGGTCCTGTACCAGTGTCTGGCACACAGGTTAAATGTAGTAAACATGTGCTTAATAAACAAATAAAAGGGCTGGCAAAGTGCTAGAACTTTGCTAATGACCCCAGTAGGGTAGAACTACTGTATAGGCAAATTCATGTATTAGCCTTTTGTTAATACTTGAATTTGGGAACAATTATTTAGAGAAATCATGCAGTCAAAACATGAGAGATCTATGAAAATCAAACACAAAGTACTTGAGAAACCAAAAAGCCACTAAGGACCTGGAAGCAAGGCCCAACCTCTTAAACAGATAATTCACCCTGGTGTGTGCTCCTGGTTCCCTGTTAACGCTGGGGCTTGGGCCAGTTTCCATGTGTAGCTAAAAGGGCTGGGTCATTTGAGAACAGTTTGCCCACAGGGAGCAGTAGAGGGTGATAAAACCCAGGAGCAGGGCAACGAAGTCTCAGCTGGCACCAATATCAAAGAGGGATTTAGGGCTAGCAAGCCTGATTCTGAGTGACACCTATACATAGTAAATGGAATGATAGGGAAGGGGAGGGACATAAAATGTCCAGATATATCTTGACATCCACCAAGATAAAGGAAATCTCGCCATTCACCCTTGCATTTGAAAAAATGAGCTATTGTATTAAAATAAAGTCATTCTCAGAAGGTGAACCATTTAGTTTTTCTTAAGGGAGGAACATGACAACATCTTCAGCTTGATCCACATAGTAGGGGCTTCTGGGAGAAGCAACCCAGGCTGGCTAAGTATAGACTGATAGGGTGCTACCTGGGAAAGGAGGATTACTGATTACCTGGTGGCCTTGAGCTTTTAGCAGGCATGCAAATGTGCCCAAATAGTCAAGTCTCGGTCAAGAAACCAAACTGGCTGTGAGTGGGCAGCTCTAAAAGTAGTAGACTTTATGGCCCCTGAACACAGTTGGGAGACGACCCAGAAAGCATCTTCCACTTCACCAGGTGATTTCTCTCTAACAATAGGGCTCTCGCAATGATGGGTTTGGCCTATGGAGCTGATACTGATCCCTGGAGACAAATAGTGATAAGGAGAACTCAGAGGACTCCCCTTATACATATGCAAAGGGAGGCACTCCGAGAAACTCTCTAGCACCCATTCCAAATGTACTTGGTCAAGTGGGAACAAAGGAAGAAAATTATGTCAGGTGACCAGCACTTTCTCCACCTTCGTCACTAGGGAGCTGGGGAATTGTCAAGAAGGGTTCTATGCTGCTAGATCTTTATGCCTGAAATAGGAATCAAGCTCCTTCTACCATAAAACATAGACACCATACAAGGTAATTGCTTTTCTCCATCTCAGCAAATAAGAGCAAGCTATTTACGGAGATGCTTTGGACATATTGGGGACATTTACCTTCAATGCTTCATGTCTGGAAGACCCTATTTGCTTGCTCCTCAGAACTCCCCTCCTCTTCAAACTCTACTGATTTTCTTTATAAGTGGCTTAGCTGAGACACTGAGCTTGAGGAATAGTCTGTATCTGAGCAGGGTTTATGGATTCTCCTCCCCTGGGGTAACTTCATTTCATCAAGAGCCTCCTGTTAACCTAAAGGAATGAATATAGTGAGGGAAATTCGGCAGGTCACTGCAGGAGCTTTCTTTGGACATTTTCTGCCTCTCTCTGTTAACAGTGGCCTTTTCTGCCTGTGAACCAGATGGTTCTGGCAGCAGACACAGTACTCACACTAGAGCTAGCGAAGGTAACCCTTGCCTCTCAGTACCCTTCATGCCCATGTTAACTCTGGAAAAACCTCAGCCCCGGGGCTCCTGGCTTGACTTGGTGATGGCCAGCTGCTTGATACCAGGCCGAGCCTGGTCAACGAGGGAAGCAGGGGAATAGGGCTGGGTGTCCCCCACTCTGATGCCCAGTTGTGAAGTGCTGACAGCTGGGAGAGGACCTGAAACCAGTTAGCCTAGGGCTCCCAGCCAGCAGTGTATTTTCATCTTGTTTTGACTGGGACCATCCTCCCCTGTGTAAACATATGCACTGTGTGTGTGTGTGTGTGTGTGTGTGTGTGTGCAGAACAGCTTAAAATAGGCAGGTGGAATTCATCCCACCAGTGAATCATCAGTGCAGGGAATGCCCTGCAGGTGGGCCTTGTGTTAAGCAAAACTGACAGAGGAAAACCCCCATTTAATAACAGGGCCAGGATGAATAGCTGTGAGGTCTTGACCTACCACTGGGAGAACTCAAAGCTTAATTTGATCCAAATAATAACAGCAGTGGCTCCCTGTACTGAATGCTTAGAGAGCACTACTGTGTTAAGAACAATTTATGCATTGGCTTTTGGAATACTGTCAACAGCCTGAGGAGTTGGGTAAAACATTATCAGTCAGCCCATTGATGAGGAAATTGAGGCTCAGGAATGTTAAATGACTTGCTTGGGGCTGCTGACCTGTCTCTAACTGGGTGTTGTACTCTGTTTTGAGGAGAGCTGAGGCACAGCTGCATTATAGGCAGAGACTAGAACTTTCACTAATGCCAACCCACCAATCAGTTTCATCACAGCTGCAGGTGGATCTTAAAAAAGTCTTTATTAGGGTCAAGGTGGGGAAGCCCTTAAGCAGAAGCTGCCTCTTTCCACCAACTAAAGGAGTCCCAAGGCAATTAATTACACAGAATGGGCCTCTCCTAAAATGCTAGGGTGGGATAGATCTACATTTCAATTCAGGGACTGGCAACTGCTTAAGGGTAGCAGCTTGATCATCTCAGGGATGGCTCCTCAGTAATCGCAAATAGGTACAAAGGACCCAGATACCAGGATGGAAAAGAGACAAAAGACTTAGTATAATCCAGTATAAGGAAAAACCAAATGTAAACATATTCTGAAACAAAATGTCACCCATCAAGGGTGTATATGAAGAGTTGGCCTCCAGGCTAAACTGTGAAGAGCCTGTCCTCAGAACTGCCCAGCTTCCTTTTTGAGTACTTTCCTCCTGTCCACCAGCCTGGAGTTTCATGGGGCCTATTGCTACTTGGGGTGAGAGGGGCCTCTCTAGCAATTCCCACTTTCAGGAAGACTCCCAGTCTTCCTCCCACAAATCAAATGTACCTGGCCTTTGGGCCAGCCCCAGTGGACCACTGGAAGAAAGTTGTATAAATGACAGGCAATGGTTTAACAGATTTTCCTCAGGCAATATTAACAATGATTTCAACCAATGGTATAATTTTAGTCATAGGTGTGTGCGTGGGGGGTGTGGTAGTGGTGGGGGGAGACTGCTTATCTATGATCTTCAAGAAAGCCACATTCTGCAGTAACTGTAGGTAGGGCTGACTCTATGTTTAGGGATAAACACCACACTCTTATACTTGTGCTGTATTCTTCCCAGAACACAGAAGAGAGAACAGTGGAATAGTAGGCAGGAAACCTGGGTTCTGGTCTGGTTTTGCCCCTATCAGAAAAACCTTGAAAGGCTTATAACCATTCTGGGTCCCAGCTCCAACTATAATATAAGAGAATTAGGACTGCAAATTTATGTTTGTTTTGGGTGCTTCTTTGATGAATAATACTCCTCATATTGAGACCATGAGGCCAGGAGATATATTCTAAGTACCTAAACACCATACAAGCTCAACAAATAGAATAAATGAAAGAACAGTGAATGTGACTTCTAAGGTTGATGCCAGGTCTAGCAGTCTGCATGGGGATCTCTTCAGATACAGCTATTTACAACTATATCTCTGAATTAAGAGGCCCAGGCCAAGGACTAGGTGAAACCTTCAGGTCCTTGCCTCACAATGGGGATGTGTCTGCACAATGGTATACAGGACCAGCCTGCATTGGGGAGGGGAGATCTGGGACTAGAGGCAGCAAGCAAGAGCTTCCAGGAGGCTCAGGAAGTTTGCAGAAAGCTGCAGGTAGATTTCAGGGGGAGGGTTGGCCTGGCAAGGGCTGGCTGTAGAAGGGCAGGGTCATTGTGAAGAAGGAGCCAGGAGAGTAACATTTACAGAGTTTTCTATAAAATGGGAAGCTGAGATAACAGAGACCTGATGGGTGTCTGGGCTGAGGTAGGAAAAATGCTGATTTGCTTGGTAACGCAAGGTCAGGAGCTGGAATGGAGCCCAGAGCTCTCAAGCCTCTGCTCACCCCCTTGGGACTGGTCCCTGGCTCTGGGCCAGCTCCCTAAATAGATCACCATCCCCCTCCACAATTCCAGCTTCTTAGGCCAACCTGCTTCCTGCCTCAGCCACACCACAGCTAGTTTCCCTCCCCCTTTCCCCCAAGGCTACTTGGAAGTCCTCCCCAACATCCCTCCAAGGACTCAGCTGGTGTATTCACCCCTTAGAATGTATGAGGCCAGCCTAGCCCCAGATCTGCCCCCTTCCTCACAAAGACACAATTCCTCCCCTCTTTAAGTAAAAGGCAGATGGGGTTTGCCAGAGCTCTGCTCCTTATTTACTCCATTGCCAAAGCCCTCCCCTAAGACACTCCCAGAAAGGACTCTGAGGTGCTGAGGCGTTCTCCCATCTTACCTATTTCCAGCAGTACACATTCACATTCTGACAGAAGTCACAGTTTCAAAAAAGAATCTCTAAGACTAAAATTTCAGGTTATCAGTGAGCAGAGAGAGACTGATTTATGGGGACAGGAATCCTTCCTAGTATTCTAGAAATAACACTAAGGAAAGGGCTATCTACTCTGAAGAGTCATTAGGCCAATAAAGGCCAAAGTTCTAGTCCCATCTTTGCCCTTACAATAGTCTGTGTGACTTTGAGCAAATCATTTAATCTCTATGTCTCAGTTTCTTCATTTGTCAAATGGAGGCAATTACTCCTACCCTACCAACCTCAGAAGGGCGTTAAGAAAATTTGAGACCGTGTGTGTGTGTGTGTGTGTGTGTGTGTGTGTGTGTGTGTGTGTGTGTGTGTGATGCACCTATGTGTTTGTGAGGGGCAAGGACCGAAATACTTTTTTTTAAGACAGTTCTCAGTAAATTGCCCAGATTGTCCTGGAATGTGCGATCCTTCTGCCTCAGCCTCTACAGTGCTAGAATTACAGGATGCACCAGGATACCTGGCAAAGAGACATTCTAAATGGCGAGGTCCTGAACAAGTTATCAGGGCTTATGTCTCCCCTTGCCCTGCTGTACTCCAAAGACTCATTCAGGATCCATGGTAGTGATTTTATAACACATGCCCATGTGCTCGAGACCAGCCCCTTTTCCTCTCTTCTAACTTCTGACTCTCTTCTGAGACTTGGCCCTAGCCACGTTTGATCTCCTGTGCACCTCCACCCTGCTTTAAGAACATCTCCTGCTCCACCCTCTTCCCCATCACCACCCATCCTGTCCCCCTCAGGCCTTCCCTCACCTTGCAAGGGCTTCCTGGCACACTCTCTCCCTCTCACGCTTATGCATGACCCTGTTTTCTCAGCCCTGACTTCAGGCTCTCTCCATCAAAGGATTAAAGCGGAAGGGACTGGGGGTGGATAGTGACTGGACTTGACAATTTGCTGCAGAGGCTAAGCACAACGCAGAACACTCAGCAGGTACTCAAGAAAAACTATTGTTTGGTTACATGTGCTGGGAGAGATGTTTGGGGTGGAGTCTGCTTAGGGGCCCCTGAAATCTTGCCAGGTAGACAGTTGCTTGCCCCACATCTAGCTAAGTTCAACAGGCCTTGCCTGCTCTTCCCAACCCATGTCACCTCTTAACTCAGAGAATGAACTGGGCCATTTAATTTCTAGGATTTGTGCTTGCTTCGGCAGCACATATAATTTCTAGAATTTACACACTACAATGTAATTTCTATTTTCTCTGGCCTAATGCCACCAAATTTCTCTGGTATCCCCACCTTTCCCCCAGGGATGAGATGCTATGGAACAGTTTGGAGCACCCTTTGAAATTTGCAGCATAAGCAATCAGCTCCCTCTTCAGGGCCACACCCAGGAGTCTTCTCCTCTGAAGAAACTGGGCTTCCACTGTAGAATTAAGGGCTCCCAGGCTGGAGAATGGTGCCTACCACAAGAATTCTGCCCCTACCCAAAGCAATGGCATTCTGGTTGTCTGGAATGTCATTTAGTCTGAAAAATACTGAAGAAGAGATTTTTCAAATTGTGAAGGCAAAGCCCTTGTTTTCATCTAAATGCTCTCACTGGGCTGTGGCTGCATTTCAACCTTTCTCTCCCCAAGAGTAAATCAGAAGCAAAAGGTGACCTTGATCAGTCTTGCCAGGGAACTGGTGACAGGCTGGCAATGCATGGCCTCATTTTGTGGTCCCTGCCACCTGTCTCCCTCCTTCCACCTGCTGCTAGGGCCCCATGTTGGCAGGCAGGTTAGGAGAAGGTGGGACTCTCGGGAGAGGTCATCTGGGAAAGCTGGTCTTGGAGCTAAAGAAGGTGGGCTAAGCAGCTGAACCTATGGTGGGGAAGTACTCTGAAGGTAATGAGGAAAGAGAAAAGTTTGATTTTTTGGTTTTTTGGGAGTACTGGGGATCGAACTCAGGTCCTTGCTGCTTGCAAGGCAGGCAGCAGAACCACTGAGCTAAATCCCCAGCTCAAAGAGAGAAGTTTGAAGGTTGGTAAGAAAGACAGCAAACTGTCACATTTATTCCCAGTAATGGTAGTAATAATAATAATAATAATAATAATAATAATAATAATAATAATAATAAATAGCTACCAGACTCAGAAAATTTCATGCATTACCTCATTTATTCTTCACAACAACTGTATGTGAAAAAAATGTATAGATGACAGATGAGGAGGCAGAAACTTAGGGCAGTTGGGATTTAAGTATCTAGACTCATAGTCTTCTCAGCCTACACTGCCTGTGCCCCAAGCACAGGCCCTGTCACCAAAGGGCCCATCAGATACTAGCCAGCATGGTTAGGCCTCCTAAGGCCTTCAGAGCTCAGATACCTGGGGTTGGTTTCTTTGTTTTTTTGTTTGCTTGTTTGCTTTTTTGAGACAGGGTCTCACTATGTAGTTGGGACTGACCTAGAACTCAGTGTGTAGCCCCAGGTTGGTCTCAACTCACAGCGATCCTCCTGCCTCAGCACCCTGAGTGCTGGGGATTACAGGTGTGCGCCACCACGCCCCGAAAGGCACTTTTTTTGTGGTACCAGGGATCGAACTCAGGTCCTTGCACTTACAAGGCAGGTGGCAGAACCACTGAGCTAAGTCCCCTGCCCTGGGGTTGGTTTTTCTTTACTCCTTTTTACACTTGAACTTAGCCAAAAGGCAGAGAAGTGATGACTCTTTACTCCTTTTCTTCTCTCTTTTTTTTTTCCTCTCATTGAGTTTATTGGTACATTTTAGGTATATAGTACAGTTACATTCATCATTGGGATTTTGTACCTTTACATGAGAGGTCTTGGTTGTCATTTTTTCCCCTTGTCCCTGCCCTCTTTTCTTCTCTTAAGAGGCCAACATTCCAATTAGGGATTTAAGAGTGTCCAGAGGATGGGGCAGGAGACATACCAGAGTACTAGGATCTGAATCACGAGACAGACCAACTTTTGCTTCTGGCTCTGTCATGAAATTGTCATGTGACACGCCCCCTCCCTGGCAAGCTGAATCCATACCTGCACAGAGTCTATCTCTGGTCTTGGGCAAAGATTAGTAATATTTAAAATCCACGAGTGTCAGATACTATCCCCAGTGGAAGAAAGCGTGTGAATTTGATAGTGCTTCAGCTCTCCAGCTTGAGGTTCATTGTTAAGTCCACTGTAGCACTACCACCCACCTCAACGTCTGATTCTGGGACCCACTTAAGATTTCCATGCCAAGTGGTGGCTTCACACCAAAGTGTCATCCAACCAGGCTTTCTCTCTGGATATGCATGTATTAATATCCTTTCTAATTATTCCTTTAAGATGACCTTGCCTTTTAATTCTTCCTCTCCATCCCCCCTCCCAATTGCCATTTTCCTTTACTCCAGTCATACATGTCTGAGCTTCTTTCTTGAACACACAATTCTCCCCTTTGGTTCACTTGGCATCTTCAGGCTTTTTAAAACATTGTGCTTTGGTTTCCTCACATAATCAGAGAAATGAAAGGAACATTTAAGATCAAGTAGTTCAATTTTCTCGTTTTATGGATGAGAAAACTAAAATCTGGGTAGGGCAAGAGACTTGCCCAGGGTCAAACAGCCAGGAAGGGAGAGCTATCCAGAGCTATTTAATTCTGCAGCTTCTCTTTTCCTCAGCTCCCTTGTACTGTAGGTAAGGCTTTAGCCTGCCAGCCACCATCAACTTTCTCTTCTCCAAATGCACCTGTTGTCCATGTCACACTACTGAATATTGCTTTTATTCCAACTCTTCGACATGTGTATATCTAGTTTTTCCAACAACAAAGTAGCCTGAGTAAGCAGGGACTAATTCATTTCCCCCACTTCAATGGGCTATGAAAGACAGAAGTGACCTGCTTATTTTCATACAGCTCCTTAGTGACAGAATCAGGGTCAGGGTCTAGGCCATCAAGTCCACACTCAGTGCAACTCCCACTCCTTTCTTTCTCTTTCAGTTTCCCTCTTTTGCACTGTCCTGGAATTTTTCTTTTCCTTTTTTTGGTGGAACTGAGGATTGAATTCAGGGGCATTCTACCACTAAGATACATTCTCATGCCCTATTTATTTTGAGACAGAGTCTCACTAAATTGCTCAAGTGAGATTTGAACTTGTGATCCTCCTGCCTCAGCCTCCCAGTGTGCTGGGACATACAGAAATGTACCTCCATGCCTGGCTTGGAATTTTTCATTCTTATTTCTTCTTTATATTCTTTTTTGTTTGTTTGTTTGTTTCTTGAGACAGGGTCTCACTATGTATTTGAGACTGACCTGGAGCTCACTATGTAAACCCAGGCTGGTCTCGAACTCACAGCGATCCTCCTGCCTCAGCCTCCCGCGTGCTGGGATTAAAGGCGTGCACCACCATGTCCGGCTTGTTCCTTCTTTATATTCTTCTTCCTAATGTCTGTGCTATCCATAATCATTCTGGATTTTTTAAGCTGAAAGAAATCTCTCTCCTATCACTTAACAGATGAGAAAACTGAAACCAGGAGAAGGAAAAGTGATTGCCTGAATTCATATAACTAATTTGTGGGATGAGAACCTAAGTCACCAGCTCCTAGTTCAGTGCTCTTTTAACCAACCACTCTCTTCCTGCCTGAGTTTTATTTCTCTGAGCTTTCTTGCCAGAAAAGCCTCCCTCTGCTGACAAGCAGTTTCCACACTAATAAAGTGCATGGGACCAGGGTCACACAACATCTCTGGGGAAGAAGGAGTTGAGATACCTGGAACCACGTACATCCTCCTAATTTTCCACCCCAGTAGGCCAAACTTGGCCTTGAAAAAGAGTGGTGACTACCAAGTATGTGCTGAGATAAAGCCATAGCCGCTCAGATTCTCAGTTCATGGCCTAGACCCAGTGGTGTCAAAGTCTGCGCCAGCTTCCAAAATAACGAGGTCAGTTTACTGTCCTCTCAATGGAAAAATCTTGTAAAATCAATAGCACTTATAATGTCAACAGACCCAGAGACCTTTCCTCTGTTTGTTTTTTCCTCCTGGGCTTCTCTTTCTTGCCTACCCTGCTGTGAAGGCACAGACAACACAGGAATCTGGCAAGAGACACTGCAAAGACCATACTTCAACTTTCAGAGTCCCGGAACAAAAGGGGGGCAAGTGGTATGTTAAGATATAGGTGCCTTGTGAAGACCCTGGCCAAGGCCTTCCTGGTTCCTTCCAGCAATGCTCACTCCAGCAATGCTCTTCAGATCTCAGGCACTCTTTAGCAAATGGCACTTCGTTGCAAATAACCAGGAGCTGCCTAAAGCTCCAGCTGAGATTCTGGAAGCTCAACCCTAACTTGATTTTGCCACACTGGGTCTTCACTCAGGAGGAGAACAAACCCAAAGCCAATTAGCACCACGGGGCCTTCCTGTGCTGGGAAGTGTCTGAGGCTCTCAGACCAGACTGGAGTAGATATTGGCCCTTTGCCCAGACATCCACTCCCCCACACCATGGGTGTAACCTCCCTTCTCTCCTTGCACACAGAGGGTGGCTGCCCTGTGCTCTTTTGTGCATGGTCTCAAATAGGCTTGTTTTTCCCACCTGTGATCTGATCTAACTGGAGAACCTGGTACTTCTCCCATGAAATGCAGTCCTTTACATCAGAGTTTATTCCAGCCTAGATTTATTTGACAAATATGTCAGACACGAGCAGCTTCTATCAACTGTGCTTTGAATACTATTGTATCCTCCACAAGTTCCTAGTTACACAGGGCCAAATAAATAGCAAATTTGTTGCTACTAGACACAGGAAAGTCAGGGGTGAGATCTAGGGTAGGTCCTGAGTATAAGCATATTTGATAGTGTGGATCCCTGGACACTGGGGCCTCAAGGCATGGGCAAGTTGGGGTGGTGAGCCAGAAGATGCCCCTTTTATACAAACTCGTAGAACCAAGGACAAACCTCACATCATAGAGAAGTTGCTCTAGGGGGCTACGAGAGGCATACGTGAGTACAATCCCAAAGCCTTCCACAGCTAAGAGACAACTATGCCCTCTGCTCTCAGTCCTGGAAGCTGGGATCTCTGTCTGTTTGCCTTGCAAGCAAAGCAAAGGACAGGCATTTTGGAAGAAGCCAGTCTTATTTTTTCTGATATATTCTTTGGGAACCTGAACTTGGATCAACTGTTGGTCAAAACGCATCCAAGACACTTAGAGGCAGTGAGTAGCTAGCTGTTCAATGGAAATTTTTCCTGGTTAAATACCCCACCCTCACCTTCCAAATGCATAAATAAGATTTCACAGCTCATCTTCTCCTAGGCAAGGTCTTGGATCCATGCCTGCTCCCCCAACCCTGCCCTCTGGGTGATCTTACTCAAGGACGCCAAGGGAGCTGGTAGCAGGGGCTGGGAGCAGAGCCCAGGTTTCCTGGATCCTGGCCTGGCACTCCTGTCACCAGCCCACTGCCTCTCTCTTCTTTTGCCCTTTGTACTCAGTAGGCACCTCCGGAGGCTCACGTCCCAACACCCCACTGGCTTTCACTGGGCGAGACATTTCTGTCCTGTAGTAGCCAATGGTCTTAGCCATTTGGGGCATAGGGAGTCTGGCTGACTGCCGCCTGTGGGACCAGGCCTGGGACTGGAGTGGGGAGGTCGGCCACTTTGTTGGTCTGAGTCCAAGCAGATCTGGATCCCCAAAGCAGTCATTTTAACCAGGGACTCTAAGTGTGGCCCCTGAACTTGACTTCCCAGAGCTAGGGCTAGGTCACTGTGAGGCCTCCACCCCCAGATTTGTTGCTATGACACCTGGCTCTGCAAGTGCTAAGCGGCATTGTCAGGGCCGGATGCAAACAGCACGCAGCAGGGTCTAGCTGTGAGCCAGTTGGCCAGTTGACATTTCAGGGTCCAAAGAGCTTGTGTGTACTGGACAAGCTGTTTATTGTAGTGTTGGCACTGCCCGGCCCTTCAGACAGCAACAAATGCGCCCAAACTGGGAAAGGAGAGGAAATAAGTAATGAGTCGTAGTCAAAGAAGACCTGGACTTTCTTTCCTCTCACCATTTGCTCCCTGCAGCTGACATGCTGCTGGTGCCAACCATTGGAAGTGCTCCTGTGAGGGAATCAGAGGGGGCAAGGCTCACAAACTCCCATCTATGAAGAGCTAGACCCCAAATTCTGTCAATGAGAACTTCAGCCTCCTGACTGTCTAGCACTCAGTGGTCACTGCTGATGGCAGGTTGGGCTAACAGATGATTGTATAAAGAAAATGTGATATTTATACACAATGGAGTACTACCCTGCCATAAAGGATAAATTTGAGTCATGTGTAGGAAAATGAATGTTAAAAGTAATAACTCAGACACATAAATATCATATAATTTCTCTTATATGAGAAACCTAAAGCATACATAAACTATAGAGCAAAATAAAAGATAAAAAATAGGAAACAAAGAGCTGGCTCTTTTTATGTAAGGGAAGGGGACCAAGATGTGGAAGTAGGAGGAGGGGAATGGAGGTAGGGAGAGGAGAAGGGGATGAAAAAAGAAATAATATGTATTATGCACCAACTCCTCACAATGAATGTCATCATTGTGTATTGCAAATATGTAAAAATAATAAAAAGGAAGGAGAAATTTTGATGCCACAAGATTTAATATACAAAGGAATTGGCTCCCAAGAACATAGGCCACACACACACGCGCGCACACACACACACGCGCGCACACACACACACACACACACACACACACACACACACACACACACACACACACTTCCTCAGGGAAGTTGTCATACACGGGCCACGATAGAAGTGCTACTTTCAAGTCCTGGCCTGGTCCTTTCAGATACACTCAATGTTAACCACACTGGGGACAATGCAGCAAGGGAATGTGTGTTAGAATATATGGTAGGGTGAAAAGGTAAGACAGAAGAGACCCCAAATGAGGAAAGTCAGGAAGCCAGAGTCCAGAGAAGTTGTGGGGAAGGCTGCAGAAGACCTTAGGCCCCATGCCTGGTAGTCAATCTAGTCTGTAGTATGGCCTAAGGGGAAGCTTTATTTGGGAGGAGTGGAATCAGGAAAAAGGGGTTGAACTGTGCCTTAGGCTTTTGACTTCTGAATCTTGTTCCACTCAGAATTGTGGTTGCCAGGGCTGGCCAAACAATTGCCAAAAAGTCTTCTGAGTATCCTGGTCAGCCTTTCTGATCTATCTATAGTTTATTATTGTAGTCAGTCGTATCAGTCAACCTGTGTGTGATCAGACCACCTATGACCATTACACATGCCTACTTTTGAGCCAAGGAGTATTCAAAGCACTCCACATAAAGTATACGTTATCTCAATTAACCCTCCCCAAATTGAAGGGGTCAGTATGATGTTTCATTTCCAATTTAAAGGGGGGAAATCTGAGGCTCAGAAATGTGAAATAACTTCCTCAGTCTCTGACCTAAAATAGGAAGTGGCTGACTAGATATTCAAATTGAGTTCTGTCTGACTTGAAAGCCTGTGCTCATTATATTTCAGGGCTACTTGTCAAATATAAGCATATAAGTAGGTGTATTTGTATACGAAACCTTAGGCAAAGAAGTAGGAGTGGGCTAAGAGGCAAGATCTCAGAGCTTGGCTTGGGTGGGAGGGAATCAAAATGGTAGGAGAATAAGTGGGAAAGAGAGAGGGGCTGGACATCAGAATGCCCACTGGATGCCAGAAGCTAAGATTACCTAAGTTTTCAGCCTTTACCCCTATTGGTAACCCCCACAGAAATTGGCAGGGTGCCTGCCATTCACGGGTACTTACTAAAGAACAAATAAGCTCAACATGGCAAACTTGGAGAATACACACAGACCAAGTTATTACCTCCCACTCAGTAAGACCCAAAGTTTAAAATGCATTTCTCCAGAGTGTAGGTCATAAACTATTATTTATGCCCCCAGCCACTGGGGTACAGAGACCCTACATTTGCCAGGCTCTTGGGGGAAGATGTTAGATTGTCCTTGAGACATTTCCAGGCTCCAACTGAGACAAGAGGTGGAGAGGTTGTATGGTTAGGGAATATGATGAAGCCCTTGGCCTCCCCAAGGATGGAACAGTTGCTTTAAGCTTCCAGAGCCCAGCACTGCCATTCACTGAATCAGGCAGCCCCCACTGGCCTATTCTCCATTGGGCTGCTTCTATACACAGCTTAGGGCAGCCTTGCAGGCCTGTGTTGGATGCTGTAGCTGACAAACTAGGAGTCTGAAGTGGGTGCAAGCTGGGAGAAGCAGTGAAGCCACAGGAGGTACCCCTTGTCCTTCTTCCTCTCCTTAGTGTCTGGCAGAGGACTCACCACTCCCAGGAAAGAGAGAACACCTTTCTTCAGAGATCTCCTCTGCCCCCACATTGTCTCCTCCCTCACTGGGGAGCCCAAGGCTCACAGAAATGAATTCAACTAATTAACTAATTTATGAATATGGATGGTAAAGTTGCTGAGGTTGCTGGAAAACACCCTGTTGCCACCAACACACACAGCCCAGCCAGGCACCAGCCTCCCACTGTGAGCAATAGGAAGGCTAAGAAAGGCCTACTGGACTGTATCCCTTGCAAGACTCTGGCTGCAGCAGAAGCACCTGCAACCCTGGTCTCTTTGCTCAATGCCTGGAGACCAGCTTTTGGGCAACATGTCCCCTTACAAGACAGCCTTCCCCAGTGCAGTTGGGGCTATGATCTGCTCAGTTATTTAGCATCAAGAGTATTCCCTGTAGTCCAAGGTAGTCCACCTGTAGGCTTTCCCAATAGAAAGTGCAAGGCTGCAAGAGATGGGTGAATGGAGATACAAAAAGAAGAGAGAAAAGGAGAAGGAGAGACTGAGAGGCACATACAGCTGGCAAGAGCCCATCTCCAGCTGTTGGGCGGGCTGTTTCCTTTGATAAAGCACTTGGCAGTACTCCCAGTTCTGTAGTTTCTGGCCTGCAAAAGCACACCCGGAGCACGAACCTGCCTGTGGGAGGAGGACTTCAGCCTTGCTTTGTGTTCTGTCTCTCTGACTCTGACTTTGTCTCTCTCCTTTAGAAAATGCCCCTCCCCTTTCAATGAGCCTTGTCTCTCCCCACACCTGGGCAAAGTGAAGTTGTAGCAGCAGGTAGTATGGACTGGGCCACTGGCATCTTCACAGAAAGTGCCACCGAGTCATGTTCAAAGATCTGGGATGGGTGTGTAGTGAGGCCTCTCCATATACTTGCAGGCATGTTGGTGTATGTGTGTGTGTCTGTGGAGAGAGAGGAGAAAGTGCTCATGAATAAGACTCTGTGTATGTGTGTGTGTTTGTGTCTGAGAGGCTGTTTGTTGTAGCTGACACTGCCTTCTGTGTGACACATCATTGCTGTTCTCCTTGCGTAGGTTCTTTCCAACTCACTAATGTTTCACTGGAAAGGACTGGGAAATAGGGGGAGTCCCGGTGTCATGTGATCACATATACCAACACACCTTCCCTCCTTCCTCCAACCTCTGGTCCTGCGGCTTTGTGGAGGGCTATCTCTTCTTTTCCCTACCACCCAGAAAATGAAGAACCAGGCTTTAATATCTCCAAAGTCCCTTGGAATGATAAGAGGTGCAATGTCGTGGGCCCCTTGCCCGTTTCCATTTCCAGTCTAACAACAAATCCCCGGCCCACAGTTTGATCACCCACCACAGAGTCTCCTCCTGGGTGAGCTTTCCAGATTTTTGAGAGCAATCTGATACCACTGTGGGATCAGTATGGTCTCTTCAACATCATCCTTGAGAAATCCCTGCTCCCCAGGAGACCCGCAAATGGCACCCATTTCCCCACACAGCCAGCCCTGTAGGGTTGTTTGACTGCCCACCAGAGGCTCCAAGTGACTTCGTAGGGTCAATGGGAATGCTGCTGAGGTAAGAGGCACCAGCAGTGAAGCTGAGCTGAAATGACAGTATTCCTGTGCCAGCCCAGGATCCCAGGGTGGCCACGAACCACTGATCCTGCAGACTTGTTGTCCTAGTAATGCCCACCTGCCATCCAACCACAGTGACCCTTGGCCCTTGGAGAGGGGAGAAGCCAGTTGAAAAGAAGCAAAACTACACAAAACAAACACAACCTGGGAGCTTTGCCCCAGCTTCCAAACTGGAAGTCCTCAAATGTCCCTTACCCACCCCCTCTCCATGTTTACCTCATGAAAAAAAAAGAGAGGCCACTTAGACTCACAAGACAGATGTTAGAGCCACAAGGGTACCTTAGAGATTACTTAGTCCAACCCCATCATCTTTCATATGGGGAAACTGAGACCCATAATGGAGAAGAGGCTTCTGCCAATTAACAGAAAAATTAGCACTGGAAGTCAGTATACTGCACTTCTGGGTCCTGACCATGGTTAGAAGAAGATATACCAACCCAAAGCCCAAGTGGGAATTTTAGGACCTAGAAGCAGTAGACCCAGGTCCATTGTTGTGGTAGACAGCACAGCCTGGCAAGCTGAGCCTGGACAGTATGATGGTCTGGGGCTGGGGGTACTCTAGAACCCTTTTCTTGTAAACAGATATGGTGAGCCAGGTTGGCAGCACACCTGAGTTGGGCTAGAGACTCCTGCTATTCCTGACTTCACTCTTTCTAAACTATTCTTTCTACCAAGGCCTCAAGATCCCGAAGGAGGTAGAAGTCCAGCCCTTGGTTTTCCACTGCTGGGAGGGGCGTGATGTGGTGACAAACCCAGGAATGTAGTCCTTAAAAGTCCTTTGGGATTCAGAGTCCACTTTATTTTTTCCAAGCCTAGATAGAATACTAGAGTTGAGGTAGGTCTGTGTGTGTAGCCTGAAATGAACATGGCAAAAGAAATAAGTGCGCGAGTGAGAGTGCCTATCAGCTTCAAGAAGGTGGTAAGCCATGGAAAACCTTCTCAACTTTATTAAAGCTATAGGGCCCAATTCTAGGTAGATGGCAAAGACCACAAGGCTGAATTTGGTATGCCCAAGCCAAAATGAAATCAACCAGGTCTGCGCTCAAGCCATCAGCTGGGACTGAAGTTGAGGTCACTGGTACTGTTGCCCTGCCCTTGCTGCCATGGTCAACTTTCCATTATTGTAAGCTGTCAACCCTTCACTTTGACCAGTGGGGAAATAGCACACACAGTTTTCTGAGATATGGTGATCTGGATACTTGGAAGAAGGTCTATTAAAGAGCTCAGCATGGAAGGCAACCATGCCTATTACTTTCAATACTTAAGCACATGCTATGAAATTTACCCTATCATTTCCATTCTCCTAATTCTTGCTGGGGATTGCATTCTTGCTGGTATATATGCAACAGTTAGAACAAGATCCCCCTTGATCATTCACTCACAATGTTCTACACCAAGATTCTAGACAGTTGCAACTGTCACCTAGTTTCATGTAATGCCAGAGCTTGTCATTTTGGTTTTACGCTTTTGCACCTGTAGACACATATCTTTATAACAGTTCTTGAGTAAATTATCCATGTGTATCACATCTCCCCAACTTGACCTAAAGCTCCTGAAAGGTGGGAGGTGGGCCTTTATTATCTTTTTCTCCCCTTCTCCTGTGACACCCGGTACAGTGGTGTGGGCTAGAGGATGGTCTCAATAGTGCATGTTCAAGTCAGTAACAACAATTGGGGAGGGCAGTATAATTTCTGAATTCATCTCCAAGTGTGTCCAGTGATGACGGAAATCTGCAGCTGGATGTATCTGCTGCAGCAAAGAAAGAGCTATTCTTGAAGTGAAGGGCACCCAAAGCCAGTATTTCAGTTGACTTAACCACCCCCTCCCTGTCCCATCTCGATGAAATAACAAATAAGCAGTTGAGACAAGGATGGAATGCCTCATACCAAGCAGCTGTTAAGCTCAGGAGCTGGACGTTACAATTCTCAGTATCCTTTATTTTATTTCATCCATCTCTTTGGCAAGAGTATTTCAGGTTGCTTTCCAGATTCCTTTGCAAAAGTTGTACTTCCCCTGAATCCAGCCATGTAACTACATTGGATGCACAGTGAATTACTGATATGATATTGACAAACATTTATGAATGGGAACCATGAGTATTTAGGAATATTTTTGCAAAATATTCTTCGAATCAGAAATGTCTCTAGGTTTTAGCCTATCTCTTGCTTCACAATCTACTCATAGATTGAATAACTATAAATCTGTAACATCTATTTTTTTGAGACAATATCTAATTATGTAGTTCAGACTGGGGTCTGGCCTCGAATTTGCAGCAATCCCCTGCCTCTGTCTCCCAATTGCTGGGATTACAGGTGTGTGTCACCACGCCCAGCCTGTAATTTCTAATGGGAGGAATCCAAAAGCTGCCTGGAGACTCATGTTATTGCTAAAGACTGAGCATTTAGCTAGTATAGCTAAAGACTGAACTACTTGCTATTAACAAAGTCATTAGAGTAATGTTTGCACTTCAATTGTCAGCTCCAAACATCTATTTGTTTAAACTGAGGTCACTCTGGTTTATTACAGTTATAGCCACTGGTGAGATAATGAGCTTAGATTTCATGAGTATGTGTGAATTGCCTACCTCAGCCCTTATTTTCACAGGATAAGAGTTCTCTTGGAGGCACAGTGTCAAGCTAAAGATAATAAATGAGTTTCCTTCTCAACAGAACTAAAAACAAGGCTTTAATTAGTTCACCAAAATTCAAGAGTTGAATATCTAATATTAAATTTCTTGACGATATTAATATGTCCAAGAGTGACCCACAGGATTCCCATTTATCCAAGAACAATTTTTAGCCAGACATTTCATTGGCTTGAAGATTGTTTCTCAGTCATGCTCTTCTCACTGGTGGAGTCATCCCACTTTGTTGCAAGACTGCAGGTGGCCTGAGAAAGGGGGGAAGTATTGGGGGAAGGGTAGAAAATATATCCTCAAGAAGGAGGAAGCAGAAGGAGAAAACTTAAGGAAAACTGGGAATGCACAAAAGGGAAGAGGAACCAAGACAGCTCTCCTAGGCAGGACTAAGACTCGAAAATAATCCAGACATATAAACCTCAGCAGAAGGACAGATACACACACACACACACACACACACACACACACACACACGCTCATGCATGCACCTACACAGGCAAGGGTACATACCTTCACATATGCCTTTGTCACCTTGACTCTCAAGTCCCATATACAGGTCTAGACTCAGATAGAATTATACACATATATCATACACATAAGAATATGAATTCTCGAGCCAGGAGTGGTGACAGACACATGCCTATAATGCCAGCATTTGGGAGGCTGAGGCAGGAGGATCACTGTGAGTTTGAGTACAGCCTGGGCTACATATAGTGAGTTCCAGGTAAGTCTCAACTACATAGTCTCAAAAAAAAAAAAAAGACTATCAATCCTCTCAGATGCTATCCTTTAGCTGTACCTTCACAAAGACATCCTTGCTATATAAATATATTTACCATAATTTTTATATCTTTTTGCATATAGCATAAACAGATGCTTACATATATCCATATTATTCCCCAAATTCACTGTACATACTCAAGTCCTAAGACACATATGTAGTTACATATACACTCACACATCTTCCTCCTCAACAAAGTCTGTGCTCAATAAATTCTTAATGCTTTCTTCTTTGGCAGATCAGCTCTGAAGGAGTGACCAGATAGCTAGGTAAACTGGAGAAGTACTTTTCCTAATGGTTCTTAGTGTGATGGAAAAGTCCATGAAGGACATTTGAAATCCCTCACAGAACTCACTCCCTTGGCCTATAGACAAGACACCAGCAGTAACCTTTAATGACTGCCAAAAGCTTCTGAGAGTCTCTTAGTCCTGGTACGCTAGCTGACCTTTGCAAAGAATGCTGGATATTTGGAACTAGGAACATTTAGTATAAGAAACAAAACAAAACAAAAACAAAAACCTTTCCCTGACATTTAAGAACAATATGAAAATGCCGGTCCAAATTAACCTGACCAGCCTGTCGTATGGCAAGATGTTGAAGAAAGAAGAGTTCATTTTAAAGCCCACTCACCCTGTATGTCTGCATGGAGCTTGCTCACTTCTCCCACATCACACATGCCCTGGGACCTCCTACTGTTCCCTGTAAAGAATACTCTGTTCTTGCCAAAGAAGCCTAGAACTGGGAACAAGGCTTTTGTATTCCACTACAAGGAAGTCATGGGCAAGCTGAGAGGGAGCAGTGAGTCCATGCCATCCAAGCAAGAATGTAGTGCAATATCTAAGCAGTGGGTGTTGTGATCTACACAGTGTAGTCTGCACAGGAAATCCAGCCTCCAGTGAGTTTACCCCCAAGTTCTGCCAGTCTGCCTATTAAAAAGTTCAAATGTGGCTCAGCTGAAAGCAATCAGATCTGTTATTGACACTGTTTCATTATGAATAGCATGGAGAACTAAAGGCTTTCTTTACTTAGTTCATTAGTTAGCTAACAAGCATTTTTCAAGCACCTACTGTGCATGGAGCAGTATCCCAGACACTAGGCTACTTCCATTGCTGCTTCTGCTATTGAATTTCTGAATAAAGACTGTTGCCAGACATCCAATTTTCTGAGTGCTTGCTCTGACAGGGAACAATGACTAATGAACCAAACATCAGGGAGGGCCCTCTGATCTCCAGCATAGAACATGCCCATAAAGGCAGAATCTAATTTGTTCAGCAAGCAGCTGCCAATTCTTCTGGGATCTTAATTACCTGAACAGTTTATATGGGTGAATCCCCTTGGGAGAGAAACCTTGAACCCTGTCTTTCTCACACCTTATCATAACCCAGGCCCTATAAATGGCTTTAACCCCCAGCCACTGCATATGGGTACAAGGTCCAAACCACAGCATTTCACCAGATAGGCATTTTAGGCACTGTCCACAGGTCTTATTCACATCCTTACACATATACATATGAACACAGAGAGCAGTGTGTTATAGCGGGAATAACTCTGGATTGCAAGTTGGGAAACAGAAGTTTCAACCTAGCTCTGCCTCTACTTTTCTGTGTCCTTGGGCAAGACTTTTGCTGTCTCTAGGCTTTTGTTTTCTCTCTTCACAAATTAGGGACTAGACGAGATGATCTATGTGCCTTTCCAGACCTAGGACTTGAAATTCTGCTCCATCAGCCACAAAAGCGCTGCTGACAAGATCAAGTTTGTGAAGTGAATTATCAGACAGAGTGGCACACTGTGGCAACCATCAAGAAGGGGAAATCTCAGCCTCCTTGAGTTGGCCCTCCCCAAAGTTCTGTGATATTTCTGAAATGATTCTCAAACTGGGAAGTAGATCCAAGGCACTGTATACTCTTCCTCTCTTCTGCCTGTTCTCCCCCGTTGTCATTCCTTTCATAACCCTTGTTCCAACTCTTGTTCCTTTTAACCACCCCTTGAGCTTACCCTGACTAGTTCCTTTTAGTAAGCTCTTCAGAAAGGTCAATGATTAAATAGTCTCAGAGTCTCCTCAGTCTATAAAATATAAATAATAGCCTTTGCCCTGGTGGCCTTCACAGGCTTTCCAGAGGATCAGACAAGATAAAGTCTGTGAAAGTGCTTTGGAAATTGTCAAGTGCTATGCAAATGTGAGGTATTATTATTAATGATGAATGGGGAAGCAGCCACATGATGAGAGAAACAGAATGTCAATCTGCTTGCTCTACTCACCATTTTAACTGGGTGAGGGTATTGGCACTGCCAGCCTGCCTGAGCCAGCAAACACATCAGTAGGGATCATTATTTGATTTAGCATTTCCCACCAGTGTCTGCTAGCAGAGTTCAGAACCAGAAGGAAGATAGGATGTAGGTTAGTTTTGATATGGAGTAAGAAAAGGCCCAGAGCAGTGCTTCAAAAAAAAAAAGGGGGGCCCTCCTTCCAAATAAAACCCCCCATGGAAATTCTAATTTGTAAAACATATAAAAGCAGAGCTACTCCCACTGGCTGGGCCTACACTTGCCCTTGTGACTCCTTGGAGCCTTAAGGCTCCCGAAGAGCAAACATGTCAATCAGGAGTGTAGAGCAGGAGCCCTTGCCTAGCACCAAGTGCTTCCCGGCATCCAGGGGACAACTTCAGTGGGGCACTGGAAGAGCAGGCAGACAGGACACAAAGCAGAGGGGTGAGAGAATGCCATAGAAAGGCAGACAATTTGGGACACTGTGGCAAGAGGATGGCCATTTTGAGAACAGCTTGTTGCAAAATAAAAGGACTGGGGATGTAGTTCAGTGTGAAGGCCCTGTGTGAGAGGGAGAGAGGGAGGGGGTAGGGAAAGAGGGATGGAGAGAGAGACAGAGGGGCACACACACATCTTTTGTCTATTCAGCAGCTTTTTCTAGGGTCCCAGGCCTGCACTGTCAGTTACTCTAGAATGGAGCTGCAGCTTTGGCAATCTGTGCCAGAGTCCTATTAGAAATGTGGACCCAGAAATGGGTAAAAAAAAAAAAAAGCTGTGAACCAGGTGAATGTGAGCCATAACCCTGCTTTTTCTCACTTAGCTTTGAGGTGGAAGCAGTTTCTGTCTAGGGCAAGTCTGTTGAAGTAGCACCTCTCAACCTGTGGCCCCAACATGAATGAGCATTCCTGGTATGTAAGGAGGAAAAGGCCAAAGGAATTTGCCAGACATCTTTAAGCGGGTTTAGTGGACAGGCAGGGAGCCAAGGAAGAGTGGTGGAAGTGGCAGGCAAAGTGACAGTGAATATGGTGAGCAAAACTGCACACCCAGAATTACAGGCAATAGGGATTGGATCTGATCAGGATGGTAGGCTAGAAATGGGAGACAGAACAAGGAGAGAGAGTTGGTGAGTCAGGGGTGGGGAAGCAAAGTAGTTTCCTCTTGAGCACTTGCCCCATTTTCCCATCCTCCACACCCAAACAGGCTCAACAACAGGGCACATTTGGCTGACTAGGCAGAAACTGATCAGATACTGTAGGGACAAGTTGGAGGATCCAAGACAAATAGGGGTACATGTGCTCAAGACTTTCACAGAGCCAAGAGATGGGTGGTAGCTGTTTCCCTGAGGCAGATGGAACAGTGTCAGGATTTTGTTAAAGCCACTGAAACTGGGAGGATATAATAATCATTTAAAAAATCACCTTAGACTAAATTATACTGGCATCCTAGATACATCCGGGGCTGGTATTTCTATATTAATAAAACTGTTTACAAAAGCCCAGCATCGTTCTCTAGGAGATTCTTATTCCACATGTGTCTTCCCCTGATTCCTTTTCCACATGTGGTGGCCTAGAGCTGCTTCTCAAATTACCCTGAGGTAGCTGCTACAGAGACACATTTGCTATGCCAGGGCTAAGCAGGAAATGGGTAACCCAGAGTACAGGATCAGCAGCAAAAGTCATTTGTGCTTGAAGGAAACAAGAACATTTGGAATTTAGGTGTGCTTGGGTGGAGGGGAAGAGGTCTTTATGTTCGTCCAGACAGTCTTTGTCACTGCTCTTCTGGAAGGAGCAGTGGGACCATCTCAAAAAATGTGTTCGATGAGAGAATCACATGGCTAGAAGTGATTGAGAATCACTTGGCTCAGGGGCCTAGAAGGGAACAGAACTCAAGAAGAAAAGAAGAGCAAACAGCAGACCCTTCAGCAGGACTATAACCCTTATTCTGTAAGTGGTCAGAGCTCCTCCCTTCAAGTGAGATGGTTTTTGCTATTACAAGTAATTGCCTCACTCTTGCATTCTCAGGTATTAAAAAAATAAAATGCGATAGGTATGCATGAGGGAAGACTTCCAGTTTCCTCCTTACATTTTCCATAAGTGCCTGTTCCCGGCTTGTGGGGGTAGGGAGGAGGCCTAGGCAGGATTCAGCTACCAGCCTTACAGGCTAAACTGTTAACATCACTATGCTAGGATTTTCTTAGTTCCTTCTGCTAAAGTCAACTACTACATCTCTGATAAGGCTGTCTCCAGGGATGGCCTTACACACAGATGTAAAGGGCAGCTGCCTATATGGTATGATTTGAGAGGATAACAGTATGAGAGACCATGCCCTCCACCGAGCTTGCAACTCTTACTTTGCTTTCTTCTTTTGAAAGACCAAGCTTTAATTGAATTGTGATCTGGGACAGGCAGCACATTCAGCTACTACCAGCTATTTACACCTTACCTGGAATCATTTGTGTCATATTGCTATTAGCAGAAAGCTAATGGAAAGCCCTTGTTAAGAGGACAGGAGACCAGGAAAAGTTCTGTAATATGAGCTATCATTGTATAGTTGTGTCTGGGGTTGTTTTGGGAAGCCTGTGCTAGGAGGGAAAACAATTAGAAGGAAGAATGTATAGAAGACAGTGTCAAAAACAATCCTACCCAGTTTGCTGTTTTCTCTTGGGTGGGCCAGTTTTCTCTGTCTCTGCTAAAACTGGTTCCAACTTAGCAACTAAATTTACAACAAGGGAGATACAATCCCCTTTCCAGACTGAAGTACTTCCCCAGAATTAATACTCATTTCTTCCCATGTAATGCAGGGACCATGTGCTGGTGAGAAGGGACTAGGTACTGAGCTTTGGTGGCATTTATTTTCCCCATTGGCCTTCAAGGCCTGGCATGGCCCACTCAGGCTTTCTGATAGGAAGAGAAGTGGAAACAGTCATTAGGAGGCAAAGAACAGGAAGGGTCACACAAAGAGTTGTGCCAGGAAGCCCAGTCTGTCTGTTAGTACCAGGCGTAGACCTGAGCAATGTGGGCACTCCCCTTGATAGCTAGATGCAACTTTTTAGCTGTAGTCTCTTTGCATTAGAGAAGAAGCCATTAAGAGGGATAGTAGCCCTAAAGACAAGTGTTTCTGCCCCCCATGGATCCCCAGAGACACCACTAGAGCTGGAAGAGGTTGCCAAGTGAGTTAATCTGGCAGACTCACAGCAAAAGGGATATGAAGCAAAGATCCAGTCCCAAGCTCAGCAGAGGGTTCATAGGCATAATAGGCACGTCAGGTAAAAATACGAAAATCATTTCCCAAAGACTGTGAGAATTAAGACTAAAAAGCTCAATGGAGTGAGCTGGCTGGTCTGTATGGGCTGCAGGGACCTGAGTAACCCTATCTACCCAAGTTGCCATTAGTGCCAACCATGGCATTAGCTGCAAGATTTCTGTGGCTAGCCGAAGGGTCTGGAGTCTTTCCCCTTAGCCGCTAATTGCTGAGCAAAAAGCAGCACAAGCCCCTGCTATCCTTCCTTTAACTACTGGACCTGGCCAGCTCTGCTGTTTTCTTAACTGTGTGCTGAGCCAGAGAGAACAGAGCAAAGGAGCAGGGGAAAAGGAGGGAAGCAGGATTCACAGAAGGGAGGAAGGGCCAAGGTGCTGGCCCCCTGAGGTAGCACAGATCCCGAAATGATTACACTACTAACTGCAAAAACTAGCAGTGCTGCCCCTTCCAATTCTAGCACTTCTGGGAGTCATTTCTCAGCTCACACTTCCCTCCTATGACAGATACATAAATCCCTGACTGAAGAGGGTGCGATGCCCCTTCCTGTCTCAGATGTGGTTTTCCTCAAACAAATTGCACCACCTCCTCCAGACTCAGACAGGTTGGATGATCAGATCAAGCATAGTGATACTGCCATTCAGCTATGGTGAGGAGGACAAAAAGAACTATCAGTTTCCTGAGAATTCCTGGGCTCTGTGTTCCCAAGTCAAACTAGGTCCCAGTGGGCAGGCCCCTTAGACCTTCCTAAACAAATCCATGATGTAAACAACTGTACAACACATTCCAAAGACAGACAGAAATTACTTCTATGTGATGGAAAATCAACCCCGAAGTGTTTCTGGGTGGCTTTTCCACTTGGTGAAATATCAGTGGTAATACTTGGTCTCAGGTTAGTTTCTCCCTATGTCTTAATCTCTGTATACTCCAAAGGTGCAAGATGATTTTCTTATCAGCCCAAATAAGCAGTAAGGCAGAACTACAGAAAAAAATAGATCCAGAGTACTGGGTAGCTATATATGATCCCTTCCATTTTAATCTCTTGCTGTGGGTTATCTATTGTGCATATCCTATACTGTTCACCCAAGCCATGTAAAATTCAACCATGCTTGGATTTGGAATCCATGTATGAGTTAGTAATTTACTTCTGCAAGACCCATCTTCATTTATGTTCTACTTAGACTGCTTTTTTTTCCTTTTAAATTGAATTTATTGGTACATTCTAGGTAGACAGTACAGTTACATTCATTACTGGGATCTTTACCTTTACATGCCAGGTCTTGGTTCTCATTTTTTCCCCTTCACCCCCCCGTCCCCTCCCCACCTTCAAGCACTTTAATTCCAATTTTACATTTTCTCATATTTTTTCCTTTTCCCTTGTTCCCCTTTCCCTATCCTTCTCACTGTCCCTTCTACTTAAGACTGCTTTTAAAGCAACTCTGCACCTGAGTTCTCAGAAACTAGCTAAAAGGTGTGTGTGGGGGGGTCAACCTGGGATTTTGTGATTGCTATCCACAAAGTGGATAATGAATATAGAAATAGTCTAAATATGAGTCTGTCCAGATATAAGAATGGGGCCATATGTGGATAGGCAGTTAAAGGCAGAGGCCGCAATGAATCTCTAGCACATGATTTAATATTACTATGGAGCAAGCATGATCTTGGATGCTCTAAATAGGAAAGAAGCATGCAGACACTATGAGATCATCTTCTTTCTCTATTCCATGGTTATCCACCACTAATGAAACCCTATACAGCTCCAGTTTCCTGCAGGATAGCTAGCTGAGAGGGTCGGGGAAGGCGACTGGTTCTCTGTGGTCCAGTTACTTTTGCTCCTTTTCTAACCTGCCATCTTGCAAATTTGTGTCATTGATTAGAGGTGGGAATGGGATGACTGGTTAAAGACAAAGGTATTCATGTTATAATCTCAGCCTTTAATGTTGACAGAATTAAATCTCCAGTAGAGAATTTGGAGAAAATCTCAGGGATGGAGAAATAAAGCCTGGTTTAATTTTCTTTCTTTCTTTAAAAATAAATTCAGCAAGTTTACAAAAGAAGGCTGGCAAAGGACATAACTACGTAACTTAATATGTATGCATATGTAACATAATTACAGAAGTTAATACGTAAGCATATTGTTATATAGGAGGACTGGAAGACTCTAGAACTAGGAGGAATACTCTTGGAGAGCAAAAGTTGTTAAATACTGAAATGTACAATCAAAAGTCATTGCGGTATTTCCTTTCTTGGCAGTGTTTGAAAATCAGCTGTGTCTACTTCATCCTGTGCTAAAGATACCTTAAAAGACCAAACCAGATAGGAAAGAGACACACTGCTCTTGCATACGACTTAGCCAAAAGGCAGAACACCAGCCCCCTGACCTTCTTCCCATTGCCACCCCCCCCACGTCTTCATAATCTGCAAGGTGAGCCCTGAGGGGAAGCAAGACTAAGAATCATGTTCTCTGTCACAGGCAATGGAAGGAGGAAGTAGACCAAATGTATTTACACAGAGTCCATCACAAACTTCGAGAAAAAGGGGGAAGCCTCTTGTACAATTTGATTTCATACACACTTGTCATAAAATCTTGTCCCAATCTGTCTGGAAATAAGCAAAAGTCCATTCAAAATTGTTGTAGTGACATAGTTCCTGTACTCCTGTGGCTTTGTGCACACAGAGGAAGACTGTAACCTCTTGCCTTGCTTACAGGAAACTCCTTCTCAAATCTAAGTTGAACATGCTGTGAACAATACTGAGGTGAAATCAATGGAGGAGGCTGGTGGAGACAGTACCACCAACTCTCTAGCATGTCTCCCTGGGTGTGGTAGAGCTAGTGCCCTCAACCGAGGGAAAGGTCTGCTGCTAATCTGGAGTGTCGAGTGTCATGGGGCAGAGCAGGACACAGGGATATAAAAATAGCAGGTTGTGCTTACACTTGGAATAAGGCTGTTAGAGGGGGACTCCAAACTAGGTGCATATGGAAAGGACAATCTCAAACTCTACTGTATGGCTCCTGTGACTTATCCTTTAGCTCCTTCCTCTTAGTCCACTTCTGCTATCCCACAGACTAGAAGCACATTCTGGACTCCAGTTATTTGTCTACCGCTCTCAAGATATTTTCTTCCAAGTTAGCTTTAAGCAGATTCACCTTTAAAAAATGCCTAATCCTTAGAATAATATTTTTGAAATCCTAGGGCATGTATGTTAACTATATTTTCCCCTAATACATGTTCAATAAAAAATAAATGACACTTTACAATGTGTTTACCACACTTAGGGGAAACACTGCTCTATGTAGAGTGTATGCAGATGGTCCTATTGCCAACAAGCACAGCTTTATTTGCTTCTCCAATGTAAAGCCAGCAGGGCTTTAGACTACTTCAAATGGCCAGGATATAGTTCTGAAGCCTGGCTCCCGCTCCTTCCTCTCAGGGGCAGGCTTCTGGCTATTTTTTTCTCTTTTCAGGTGACGGCCCCAGCCAAAGCTGGACATTGCAACAGAACACAGGGCCCTTATTTCCAGTCAAGTGTTCCTTCCCTCAAGATATTTCCTCTGATGAGAATTCCACACTAAACTTCACTTAACTGAGCCAGTGCCCTTTGTGGAGTGGACTTCCTCTGCCTTGTCTCCAGGGGGGCTGCATGAGCTGAAATGCCTCAAGCCCAGATCAGTAGCATGCCTGCCCGCCAGGCCCTCACACGGGCCCCCTGGAGCACATGGTGTCCCTAGCTGGGAACATGGACTTCCTTGGGCAGTGAGAGGCATCCCTCCCCTGAGTTAGCTCCCCGGGGGGTCAAGAGACAAAGGCCTGCAGGAGGAACGGGAGAGGAAGAGCCAATGCGTTCGGTGAACAGAAAGATGTGTATTGCTTTGATCTGGACTGAACAAATGGACTGTCAAACAATCAAGGCTCATCAACAAGAGAACCTGCTTGTGCTAGAGAGAGATGCCTTTAAGTCCAGACAGTGTGTTCTCCCACTAGGGATTCTTGTTTGCTTGGGGAGTTAAGATCTTTCAGTGACTTACAACTTTTGTTGTTGTTAGACAATAGTCATTCCTGTTCCTGCCCCTTTTTCTAATTAAATTTAAAAGCTTTCAGGGTCTCTTAATGCAAAGTCCTTAAAGGAGCAGAAAGGATCTAAGGGAGACTGGGAGCTCTGCACACTGGGCTCTCTGGGCTCCCAGAGCCCCCTAATATATACCAACTATGTCCAGACATCTTCTGATTTAGTGGAGCCCAGCTTGGAAACCCCCCTGGAGGAGAAAAGCAAACCAGCTGAGGACCAAACTCGTATAAACTTTAAATATATATATATTTCTATTTGTGATCTTGTTTGTTTCAAGGTGTAACCTCCATTTGGTGAGAATGATAGCACAGTCCCCACCTGTTTCTTTTTGTTCTCCTCCAAAATCTGGCCTCCTCTCCCTTCCTCCCTCAAATTCACTTCTGCCCTTGACTCTCTTCCTCCAAATTCTCCTCCCTTTCTTTTTACCTTCCCATGGTCTCCAAGATTCTGTATCTTGTAGCACTCTTTGAAAACCAGTGTCCTGTGGAAATGCTAAAATCCTTTTTAATTTAGGAATCCACAATAGATTCAGATTAACAGAGTGGCTAGAAATCAGTCAAGAAATTATTGTTGCTCTGGGCCCAAATTGGACAGATGTGGAAAATCCCCACTTAGGAATAAAAGTTCATGCGTAGTGCTGTATAGCAAAATAATTTTCCTCAGTGTCTTTTTTCAATTATAAAATGACTCAGAATTATTATAAAATGAGTGGTCGTACTCACAGCAATAAAACTGCCCCCATCTGTAGGCTCTTAAAATGTTCTATATGTATGTATATGT
>NW_022900951.1:84068832-84087269 GCF_012274545.1 Fukomys damarensis
CGACAAATGAATTGAGCCAAAAAGGGGGCTAATAGTGAGGACACAGGCTGAGTGGTGGTAAGGATAGTATGGATATGAGCAGGTGTCTGGACAGGTGGAGGGAGGTTCCCCTTGTACTTATTGTGTCCACTGCAGTTTCCCCACCAGGAGAAACGCTGATGAGTACAAGGTTGGCAGGTAATACTGGTGATGACCTGCCATATAGGGAACCCTAAGATACCATGCCTGGCCTGGCAAGGAAGTGTTTAGCTAGCGAAATTTTACCAGCTATGGCTTATAGACTCTCACCCTATAACTCAGGGAGGTATCTGAATGCTGAAGGAATCCGAATGAAATGTCATGCACCAAACAACACCCACCAAGAAGAATGGG
The DNA here is from genome assembly GCF_012274545.1 of Fukomys damarensis. Lineage (NCBI taxonomy): Eukaryota > Metazoa > Chordata > Mammalia > Rodentia > Bathyergidae > Fukomys > Fukomys damarensis. Next base: position 84,069,205 of record NW_022900951.1, read on the forward strand.
TTTTGGTACTTCATCTACCTGTTGATGGGGAAGGGTAGCTATATATAGTGTTCTCTAGATTCTCTAAAGGGTCTTCTTTGTGTCATACACCAGTTAGTCTGGTGAGAGTTGCGATTTACCAAGAAAGTAGGTTTTTAATATAAGAAATCAGTCTGATCTCTGTTCTTAGGCTTTCTTTTAGATCTGGATATGAATTTTTTAAATGGATGTGAATATCTGAAATACCGTCCTTCTCATTTAATTGAGAATTTCTGGAAAAGTACATATGAAGAATTCAAGAAACACAATCCAGATTCAGCATGTGCATGTTGGGACTGATGCAGCCACTGGGAGATATTTGGTTAAAAGATCTATTGGTAACTGCCTCTTAATGAGACCCCTAACTCCTTGGTTTTCAATACTATCCCAAGTCTGTCATCCTCGAGTTCTGGATATTAAAGCCAATATTCTGTTCAGCTGGGGCCCCTGCTTGGGATCACGACTCTTACACATTTATCAACTTTTGGGGGGGTGGTAACTGGGGATCGAACTCAGGAACTTGAGCTTGTGAAGCAGGCAGCAGGCAGAATGACAGCTAAATCTCTGACCCCCATTTATCATCTTTTTATTCTTCATTTGTTTATGTGAATCCCCTCTGGCCCCATACCATCATTCTGGTGTTCAATGACTGATACAAGTTTACATATATACCATTCCAACACATCAAGATTTTAGAGGCATAGTCTTCCTAAATATCTGAGTTGGAAGAGACCCTAAAGATCACCTTGTCTCTCCCTTTTATATGGAGAGAAAGCAGCTCACAGAAGGCCAGGAAGTTACTTACTCAAGCTCAAGCATCAGACTGGTGGCAAAGTCTGCACCAACCTAGATGGATCTTCTGGATCCAAATCTGACCCACTTTCTACCACCTCAAGCTATAATTTCTCCAGGAATGTCTCCTCCCCAGGCTCTGGGTCCTCCTCTAGCTAGGGCTCCTCCTGCCTTTCCACCTTTACATCACTGATGCATTGGAAAACCTTGATTGCCTGGCTGAGGTTGGTTCCTTCCTTTCACTTGAGCAATATCTCTCTCCTCTCTTTTCTCCTGTCTCTGTCTCCTCTCCTCTTCTCTCCCCAAACCCCTTTTAGCTGTAGGTCTTGAGAAGGAGCAATTGGAAACTATTTCCCAGGCTCCTAAGAAAAAGTACCAGGGACCTCCTGGGCCAGACTGGGCTGGCTAGGCTGTGGAGGCAGAGGAAGTTCCCTGCCCTGAATGCCTTGGGGGCTCCCAGGTTTTGAGGGAAATCTGGAGCTGCTGCAGCAAGTGCTGCCCTCAGGATCTTCTGCCAAGCACGGCTAGCTTCCCAAACTAACTCCCAGACTGAAGGGAAGGGTTGGATCCTGAGGAGAGGGACCCAGACAGAGTCTCTGCCAGCCAGGCTGGAACTTTGAAAAAGACCAATGTTTGAGCAACTGATTCCTTTCCTAAGCTTAACAGTGGGCCTTTCTGTCCCCTTTGCATGACTGTGGCTCAGCAGAAGCAGGTTTCCAGGGCTGGGGCTCCATAACACCCAAACCACTGGTCAATTCCATTAAAATAAAATAAAAACCACAGTTTGGGGCATCAGGTGAGCCTGAAGCTGGTCTCCTGGCATGGAGATGTGTATCTACGGGGATGGAACAGGCATAGCTGTCTAGAGATGAGAAGTCAGAAGACCACTGGATCAGGAGACATTGTTTTTCTATCTAGCTGCTCACTGATTGACTATTTGGTTGAGGGCAGATACCTACTCTTCCTTAGGCCTCAGTTTCTTCATCTATAGTAAAAGGGGATAAAGACCAGATGACAGAACATTTCTACCAGTTCTGAGCCTCTATGCCTCTGAGGTGCATGTGGAGTTAGAAGGTGCCACAGGCCAACCTTGGAAGGAGAAGCTTGTCTTGAAGAAGTCATCCCTTGCCCCACTGCCTTCTGTACCCCTTCCCCATTTGTGAGGAATGTCAGTAGGGCACCTTCATATGTATGTAGGTTTCAATCTCTGGTAAAAACTTGAAAGCTTGAGGTGTGTGGTGGCACCACCTGTAATCCCACACTCTGAGGGAGGCTGAGGTAGAAGGATCACAAATTTGAGCCCAACCCGGGCAACTTAGTGACTTAGTGAGACACAGGCTCAAAATTAAAATAAAAAATTTAAAAAGGGATGGGAATATAGTTCAGTGTGAAGGCCCTAGGTTTAATTTTTAATACCTCAAAGAAAAAAAATTAAAGCTCTCAGCCCCTCATCCCTCTCCACTCACCCAGCAGAAGGGAAACTAGAAGTAGTCTCAGTCATTTATACCTGAGTATGAATGAAACTTGAGAGAGTAATCCTTGATAGGGAGAAAAGTTTGCCAGATTTGGCTGGCTCTGGATGGGGAGGGGTACTTGAGTGACAACACAAGGGGAAGAGTCAGTGAGAGAAAGATTTAAGGAAGAAGGCAAGCCAGGCAAGTTTTGTTCTGTAGCACATATGATTTACCTAATGATCATGAAGGGATACCATATGCCTTCTGGAAGAATACTCTCACTCAACTTTCCAAACCACATTGCTATAAATTTCCAGATGAGTAAATTGAGGTCCTCAGAGAGGCCAAGCTCACAATCTTGTCAATGGCTTTCCATCATATGCAAAATCCCTATGCTTCACGAGCACACCATAGTTCCTCTGAACTACCTGGTGGCCCCTGCAGGGCCTTTTGAAAGCAGGGAAACCTATTACAGCTCCCCACAAGAACCTCTCACTCCTCAGAGAAGGACAGGGAAAAGCAGAGTGGGGCCCTGATTCTCTAGGATCCCAGCTCCTTGGGACCAGGTTCTTGCTCAACAATGGAACAGGCTTCTGCTCAACAGCAACAAATACAATCTCAGCTAAAACTAGAAGATATTAATTAGTGAAGCCTTGCATACACTTAAAGAGGAGATAGGACACAGCATTTTGGAGACATGGTCATTTCTGGGGGTTAGTTTCAAGAATAACTTTTAGCACATTAGCTTTTTATTCTCTTCACTCATCTCCATTCTATTTATCTGGCAGGTAATAAGCTCTGCAAAGACTTCCTGTTTCTGATTTTTAGCTGATAGGCCATTATGGTTGGTCCTTAGAAAAGCACTTTGCCTAAATGAAAGGTGCTCAATATTGGCAATGAGAAAATTTGACCAGAGGTTTGCTCCTATCTTACAGGGCTTTAGTGGACCAGAGGAGCTTCAGAATCCACATCAGAGGGCAATAGTGTAGACTGGGTTCATTTACCTTTTCCTGCTACTGATTTTGGGGTAGCTATCACTAGCAGTGGGGCACAGAAAGGGTCCAAGGACTTAAGGTGAATTTTTTTTTTTCGTTTTTTGAGACAGGTTCTCACTACTTAGTTGAGATTGACCTGGAACTCACTATGTAGCCCAGGTTGGTCTCTAACTCACAGCGATCCTCCTGTCTCAACCTCCCGAGTGCTGGGATTATAGGTGTGTGCCACCACGCCCGGCTCTTTTGCAGATTTTCTAATCCCATATGAGGTCCCCTTAGCATCTGTGCTCTCCAGGTGTCCTACATTTTTTCCTTCATTATGATAAACTGTAATGATATTATTGTGTATTTATTATCTGATATCTGTCTACACCACTAAATTGTAAGTTTACTGTGGCAGAGATCCCCCAGAGTTTGTTGTGTGCCATTGTATCCCATGTCTAATCTTTGTTTTGTGCACAAAGAAGAAATCTTCTCTATAAGTGTGCCTGGGGTAGGCGGTCTTATTTTACTGTCACTGGCATAGTTATAGTCTCCAGATTTGTTAGAATAGGTGATGGGAGCCCCCTGGAGACAAGAAGGCCAAAGGATGCTAGAAGGGGCCTTCGAAGTTTATTAGTCCATTCTCCTACCCCATTCAGTCACAGAGGAGTGTATGCTAGCTTTAATGATTTGTCTTCAATGAAAAGTTCACTGACATTTTTATTATGCAAGTATTTTTATGAAAAGCCTTTTATCTTTCACATATGCACTATCCTTTTCCATATAAGTACTTGCTCCTGACCCCTTGGCTTTTCCAACTCTTTCCTCTTCAATCTGTGGTCCTTATAAAGTTTGAACTCTTTTATCCAGTTCTTTATTGTTGCTATCACCTTCCCTGTATTTTAAAATAACTTGTAACATCCCTTGGTAATTTTGTCTAGCTTCTATGAATGCTTGTAGTCAGGAAGTTTGTTCTGCTATCTAATCTCAGCTCTTCATGCTACAGTGCAGGCCTGTTTCCTCCTGTTTTGTTGCAAGTGTGTCTGGGAAACAGCTAGTCACCATCTCTGAGTTGTAACTTTTCTTATACACTATTTGAAGATCACCTTCTTCTCTTGACCACCTCTGCTCCACCACACTTAAACTTCTCTTAGATCAATGATCTTAGTTCCTTTAGCTTTGCCCAACTGGTTTCCTCTCGTTGGTTAAACAAGTACTCTTCCCTTTATCTGACTTTTCACAAATGGATCCTCTTGGGCCATTGAGCTCTTAGGTATCACCTGCCTTGCCGCAGTGGTGGTGCCCCTTCTCGCAAATGAAAATTTCTTGGGGCCCTTGACCAATCTCATTACCTTTCTCAGAGGTGAGGCCTCCCTTCCTTTCTGTATTCAGGCTATTTTTCTGCCTGGACATATATCTGACATTTGCCACCCAGAGAATTTACACTTTGGACAACAGAAAGGAGGGTAGCTTGAAGCGCTGTGCCCCACTGCCTCTGTACAATGAGAAGTATTCATAGCTCAGAAGGCAGCCTGCAAAGGGGGAAAAAACTCCAGACCCGCCCCCAGCCTTTCTTTTTTCTGTGCAGTAAATAATTTACAAAAACAAATTTTCCTCCCCACAGGCTATACTCATTTTATCACTGGTCCCCAGGGCCAGCCCTCACACATTTCCATACTGTCATGGACTATTTTTAGCATAGGATAACATGAAATAGCTAGTCACCCATGGGCTTCAAATTTATCTCTTAAACTTGTCAGCATGTTATTAGTTCTCCTTTGGATCTATTGGTTACTCATGGCCCAGTAATATTCCTAGAGGTATGAGAGCTACCTATGTAGGATGATTTAAAGAATTCCTTAGAAATCCTGTCTGAAAATGTCTCCTTTGGCCTGAATCTGATTATTAGAATTTGGGTATTAGAGATTCATTTCTGCAGCTCAGATATCACTTCCTCAAGAAGTTTCTTTGTTATATTCTTTGAGAGAGCATATTCCTTTTCCCTTTTGGCACTTACTCGGTTTGTAATTACATGTTCCTTAGTCTGACTGGTTAATGTCTGTCTCCCCCACTCTATTAACTATTTTAAGAGAGCTGAAACATGACTTCTGTATTTCCAGAGTATCACCAGAGCCTAACATTGAGCCTGGCAAGGGAAGGTGTGTAATGAATATTTGTTGTTGATTGAATCAGTTTATGTACTTGAACGTGAATTCTCCCAACTACTTGTAGGAAAAAACTATGAGCATAGGTGTCTGAGATACTAACGGGAGCAGAAAGCAAAGATGGAGAACTGACCATGAATAGCACCCTTTTTCCTCAGTTTACCTGGGGCTGGTTTCTATTGCTATCCCAGCTCCCTCTCTTCCTGCCAGCTTGAGGCTATTGTGTCTGGGGAAGAAGGGACTTTTTTTTTTACATTTTTTTTGAGATAGGGTCTCACTATGTAGTCCAGGAGTTCTGGGATTAAAGGCATGTGCCACCACACCCGGCTAGAAGAAGAGTTTGTCAAGGTGTAAACAAGGTTAAAATAAGATCCTATGAAGCCATATGTACCTTCTTTCCCCAAAGATACTTGGGCAAATGGTATATACATGTGTGTATATAGAGACATTCCTTGTTTAACAAATGAGTTACATTCCTGGGACTAGGTCATTAAGTGAATTGGTCACTAAATGAGGACTTGTACATAGTATGAACATTACAATATTCAGAACAAAGAAATAGTTAAAAGAAACTTCAACTTAATGACTTTGCTTGTATTTGCATAACTCTTACATGAAGTGTCATGAGGTATAACAGAACATAAAACGATAGCACTATAATGTGCAGTACAATCAGAAAAAAATCACAGTACTGTATAACAAGGTATACTGTACAAAAAAAGACACTGAGGTTCTATAAAAATGTACAGAACTGTACCAAAAAAGACTGGTCATAACTCTGAACAGTTGTTAAACAGGTAGGTTTATGTCAAATGAGAAATATCTGTTTATGTGTGTGTGTGTTTGTGTGTGTGTGTGTGTGTGTGTGTGTGTGTGTGTGTATAAAATCTGTCTGCCTATCTATCGATCCATCCATCCATCCAGCCAGCCAGCCAGCCTCATTTTTGTGGCAGCAACTTAACACTGTCTTGTTTCTATTACCCATCTTAGAAAGGGCCTTGTAGAGACTGAGGCTGGAGATTCACAGATATGAAGTCATAACCCCCCCAGGCTCTTTTGACACCCACCCTTGACTGTACACTCAAGCTCAACCCTCCTGGTCCCATTGGGCTTTCTCCAGGAATAAAGGAGAGGTGCCTTTCTGCTCTCAGGCACTGAAGGCCTACACCTGTAGAGGGCAAACCCAGCTTCCTTCAGGAGAGGGTACTTGAGTTTTAAATCAGGAAGGGGCAATGAGATAGAGGGCCAGAGTGAGTCTTTCTTGTCCCTGTAGCTTGGTGACTTTGGGTTCTAGCCCTGGAAGAATCAAGTTTTCCCACCTCAGGCCAGCCCCTTCCTATGAGGAACACTGCTGGACTGGCAGTTCTCTTTCCCTCTCCTAATCAGAAAACCTTGCAGCCAGCCAGCCAGCTTCCCACCTGCCAAAGCCAACTCATTCTTTAAGGCTCTGCTGGAAGCCGCCGCCATAAGGAGACTCTCCCTTCCTAGTTTGCTTTGGCACCGCCCAAGCTCTGTTCAGCTCTAGGCCTGTCCCTCAAGGAGTAGGAGCCCCAATTGGGCTCTCAAAGAAAGGCTTGTGGCTGCTTGAGGTTTTTGTTTGCCATAGGCCTCAGGTGCAGCTGCTCCACCTGCCCAAGCTACCTCTCAGCTCCTCACACGCCACTCCTAGCCTCTGATATTCCTCATGTCCATAGTGTTTAGGAGTGTAGGCAGGCATTCAGTAAATCTGCAATCAGTGCTCAATAAACAGCAGATCTTTGGTCAATAAATAATGGATTGATGAAATGAAGTGCTTAGTTGCTCAGTATAAAGCTGAATGAAGTGTCGCTATTTTTAATTTCTCCATGTACCTGGGTGGGCAGATTGCCTTAAAACTGAGCAGTTATTTTTCCTATTCTTTTCTATTCCCTTTTAAACCTGCTACTATCTTCCAAACAAAGAGGACAGGGAGAAATGAATGAAATAAGGTGCTAGAGGACTAGGATGGGTTCCCAACAAGGGAAATTCTCCACCTCTATCTCTAGCCCCACAATTTTCACTGATTCTGGCTGTGTGATCTGGGAGACTCCAAGTGCCCAGATCTCTTGAGCTCTGAGATGTTGACCCTGGGCTTGTCCAAGCACTCACAAGTCTGAGCTTTGGACATAAACTATGCCTGCTGCTAAATGCCAAACCACCTGTTTTACTTTGCTTTCCCATTTCTCCCTCTCTTTCTCTTAGACTGGAGGGCAGTGTCCTCACTCCCATAAGCCTATGAGCCACTTACATGGTGGCAACACAATGGGACAGGCTGGGGAAAAAACAAGGGAGAAGAGGAGGAGGTACAGCTTAGTCCAAACTTTAAGCCAATGGAATATCAGATTGATGGGGGATATTGTGTTATATGTAGATTACTTTATTAGAGAAGTATGTCATAGATACTACACTTGATCTTAGCCAAAAAGCTGAGAAGTGATGAGAGAAGTATGTCATAGAATCCAGCAATTCTGACTTCACTGAGGCTCAAATGTACCAAGATAGTAATGTAATTTTCTGAATAGGCCAGGAAGACAGCTAAGAATCATCACAAATTCAGGTTAGCCTTGGGACTTTGAGATTTCATGGAGAATAGACTGAGAATTGTCTCTTGAAGATTCCTCCCTTAAATAGCTCCTCCAGCTTCTGACATATTTCCACCTGATGTTACGTTACCTTGGAGTCCCCAGAACTAGTTCCTGAACCAACATAGCAGACACAAAAGGAAGAAGGATTTCTAAGACCTATTCTGGGATTCCTCCATTCATCAGGCTATCTCTTGAGCATTACCAGGCAAAAGTAGGAGCACCCCCCAATGTCTCAAACAAAATTAAGTGCATCACAGCTCTCTGTCTGCTCACATTTTATGCTGAGTGTAGGGGCTGAGGATTACTTTTGCAGCCTGGCACTCACCTTTGACTAGACTATTCTCCTGACACAGGGGATTGTAGAGTTTTCCTTGAAAAATTTGAGATCTACTCAGACCCCCAGCAGGCTTTCGAATGCCTACCCTCAGGGAAGCCAGCACCAAGCAAGCAGAATCTTGATGTTTCAGTGACCTGGCTCTGTTATAAAAGGCACTACAAGAGATGAGTCAGGGCCCTCAGGCTGTCCTAGACTAAGCCCAGTCTGGGAGTCTGGCAGCACTGAAGGAAGGGCGGGTGTGTGGTAGTGGTGGTGGGGGGGCAGGCCAGGAAAGAACCATTGAAGTCATTTCCCTTCTTCTTACTTCTCACTCCACTTTTACTCAGAGATAGCAGCAGCCAATCACGAGCTGAGATAGTGAGAAGCAGTGGGAATCCTAGCCAGACCCCTAAGCTGTGAATAGATGCTTTCCAACTCCCCTGAAGAGAAGACAAGAGGAAGTGGGTTGAATACTCAAGGCTATTTATATTTTTGTGTTTTGCTTGTTTGTTGTTTGAGACAGAGTCTTATTGTGTAGTCCAGGCTGGTCTTAATTCACTATGTAGCTCAAGCTGGCCTCGAACTCACGGCAATCCTCCTGCCTCAGCCAGTGCTGGGATTACAGGTGTGTGTCACCACACCTGGCTCAAGGCTACTTTTTTTGAGTAAATTCTTTCAAGGAAGGATAGGGAAGGTCCCTGTAATGCTTTGTCTGTAGGTAGGGGGACACTTCTTGAGGAAAGTGACTACCTGTGTTGCCTGGATCATCACTGACCAAGCCTGCTTCCAAGCTCTGATTTTCTCTTGGGCTAGTGTCTGCTTCCTGAATGGTATCCTGTACTAGCTGTGATCTTACACCTCTTAGAGCATTTCCAAAAGTAATAGCTACTTTGGGGCATGGATTTTTAGCTAGAAGGTTCAAGTGGGCTTGGCTTGCCTGCTAAAAAGATTCTATCCTTCCTGGAATAGCATTCTTAAGTTTGATTTCTCAAAGACCCCATTTTATCTCCACTCTGACTCCACAGCTAAGCTGGATTTTCGCGTGGTAGACAGTAGCCTCCAGAAGCCACTTTTCCCTGAGCCGACGCCTCAACACATCTAGGTTGCTCTGAGACTGGGATCTAGTCTTCTTACCTTCACAGGGCTCCTGTTAGTCCATGCTGTTCTATGGAAGGCCTTATCTGCAAAAGCTGTAGTACTACTGTGAAGTTCTAACCCTGTCCTAGTATTACAGACATTGGGATGGCACAGTACATCCTGGGTCTTTATTACTCTCCTCACCTAAAAGGGCAATTTCATCTTTCTGACTCCTGTGGTCATGGAATGCTCTCCCTTAAGAACGTTGAGCATACAAAATACCCTATGAAATGAATTTAAGCTTTAGTTTCACTCAATATGTTGGTTTCTCCAGGGCTCAAGAGGCTACTGTACAATACCAACTGATGTATTATGTAAACTCAGGCAGCTGTGGCAGACTATGGCTTTGTAACTATCTTGAGGGATGCCTTACATAAAAGGGAAAAGTTCAGGTAGAAGCAGAATCATGATGAGCAAATACAGTACAACAGTCACCATCAGACATAGTCACAGCCTATCTTATTTCTCTCAACTGACCTACCAGGTGGCGGCAAGATCTCTGCAGGACTTTATCACTCAGGGAGCATGGAATCTGTCAGCATGGCTATATACATGCATCTCCATTCATTTAGACTTCCTGGTTTCAGAACCAGGTTTGGAAAGGAGCCAACACTTGACCTGGAATTGAAAGCTTGTCAGTTTATCTGTAAGTACAAATATTAGCAGGAGTGTTAACCTTCTCTTCAGGCAGGGAGGGAAAATAAGGTCACCCTGAGAAGAGTTATTTTCTAAGATATGGTCTCACATGGGTAGAAGAAAACAAGAGTAGATGAAATCTGTGGTCTTTCTTACAACCTTTAAGAGCATGAACTTTCCTAAAGGTGTAGGGAAAGTGGGAAGGGTAAGAGAAAGCTAATAAGGGAAAAAATATGAGAAAATGAAAAAATGGAAATAAAGTGTTTATAAATGGGGAGGGGAGGAGGGGGTGAAGGGAGGGCAGGGACAAGTGGAAAAAATGAGAATCAAGACCACCTGTCATGTAAAGGTACAAGATCCCAATAATGAATGTAACTTTACTGTATACCTAGAATGTACCAATAAACTCAATAAAAGAAAGAAAAAGAGCATGAACTTTCTAACCAGACCCCTTGAACTCTCATGCTTTTTAGAGCCCTATACTGCAGCAGCCTACCCAAAATAGGCCTTTCCTGGACTCTAGCACTGTTTCTCCACCTCTCCAAGAGAACCTTACTCCCACTGATCTTTCACACTGTCTGAAGGTCTGAGAACAAATCCACACAAAGTAGACAATTACAAGTTACCCTTCTAAAAGGCATGCTAGATCCCAGGCCACTCATGAGAGATACACACCAAAACTTGTGCCAGTCTCCAGCTCATGAACATTCTGAAAGCATATAATTTCCCCAGCTAGCATCACACCTTTGCTAAACCTCTTAGGTTTCTTTCTTTCTAAACCTCTTAGGTTTCTTTCTTTCCTTTTCTTTCTTTCTTCTTCCTCCTTCTCCTTCTCCCTTCCTTCCCTTCCCTTTCTTTCTCTTCTCCTTCCTTCCTTCCTTCCTTCCTTCTTTCTTCCTTTCTTTCGTTCGTACCAGGGATTGAACTCGGGTCCTTGCGCTTACGAGGCAGGCAGTGGCACCACTGAGCTAAATCCCCAGCCTTTCTTAGGTTTCTTTTCACTGTGATCACTAGCAATAGCAGCTCACTCAGAGAGGGGAATATTCTCAAAGAAATAGACATTTCATCATTTTGTGAGAGTGATTAAGTCAGTGTAGGCTGACCATGAATTGAAGACCAAAAACTATGTTGAAAAGTAGGTACTGGACAATGCCATTCTGGAAGGCAGCTATGCTCACCACTATACCACCAACGCGGCAACTCTGAAGTAAGTTCCCAAAATAACTGAAAACAGCAAGTGGAACAGATACTTGTACACAAGTGTTCATAGCAGCATTTTGTTTTTCAGTGCTGGAGGTTGAACACATGGCCTCTGCACTGAGTTACATCCCCAGCCTTTTCTTATTTTTTAACAAGAGCTTGCTAAGTTGCTAAAGTGCCCAGGCTGGGCTTAAACTTCAGATCCTCCTGCCTCAGCACCCCAGAGTAATGCGATAACAGGTGTATACCACCATGCCCAGCCACAACAACATTCTTCACAGTAACCAAAAGGGAGAAACAACCTGAGTGTCCACTGATGGAGGAATGCATAAACTGTGTTAAACCTATACAATGGAATATTACTCAGACAAAAAGGAGTGAAGTACTGTTACTTGCTACATCATGGATTAACCTTGAAAGCATTAAGCTAATTGAAAGAAGCCAGACCCAAAGGCCATATATTGTATGATTCCACTTATGTGAAATACCCAAAATAGGCAAAGTCATAGAGACAGAAAGTGAGATAGAGGTTACTAGGGATGGGTGAGTAGCCAGTGAGATGTTATTGTATAGAGTTTCTTTTTGGGATGATGAAAGAGTTCTGGAAATGATGATAGTTTATATATTACACTTAAAATGAAAGCCAAAATTATATATACACACACGTTTTACCACAGTATATTGTATACAATATGTGAATATATAGTACATAACACATATTTGTATATAGTAGTGGGTGTTAGTAGTGTGCTAGGCTTACTTCTCAGAAAAAAGATTGGGCTCCACATGCTAGCTTCCTAGCACATGAGAGTCACATCTGAGTCTCAGCAAAAAGACAATTTCTTACATGTCAGGGTTCTCATGAGCTATCCAAACCATGAATATAAAGACTGCAAAGGCATTTGTGTCTTTAATGGAGACTGTCCCTTAATTTAGGAGTGCTTCTTTGTAAGACCACTAGACACTCAGGAAATAGCTATTTTAAATTACTTTGGGCTAAGGAAGGACTTTCAAAGCTTGATACCAGAAGCAAAAATCACAAAGGCAAAGAATGGCAGGCTTAACCACATAGAAACCCAAAACCTCTCTGTGGCAAAGAATTCTATCCTTGAAATCAAAAGGTAAATTAGTTGACAAAAGGTTGCGATCTCTAATTCATGGTTTCTCACGGTGTGGTCTACACACCACTGGTGCTATGGGAGGGACTTCTGGTGCAGGACAGAGAACTGGATCTTAAATGGTATGAATTTAAGCACTACAGTAGGCAGCCCTTCATATCACACCATGCAAGTGGCTACCTCCTCAGAAGCCAGGTCCAAGAATGTACATATGAAAGCATTAATTCTAAGACTCAATTAAAGCTCAAATATTTTTATGTAAATTTTTCTTGAAAACCTGATTTCCGAATCTATATCCTTCCCATATTACATACCAGCTCAATAGAGAATATTGAATGAATTACCACACATAAGGCAATCAGAGTATTTGCTATTATAACTATTTTCTGAGCTTCTATGTGTAGAAACCAGTTAGTGCCAGGTCAGATGCTTAAAGACAGAATATGAGGGTTTTTAGAGCTGAAGGGCAATGAAGATTCAAAATATTTTAGACCATACTGGGCAGGCATGCTCTGGAGCCAAGGGCAGAAGAGAGTTGATTTAAAAGTTTTGGGTAAAATCTTAGAAATACATATGAGGTTACAACAATCACAATACAATTTTGCCAACATTTCCATTCCAGCTTGCTATACCTATCTTATAGATCAGATAAAGTCCTTCAAATATTAACTTATGAAGTTTTTCGTAATTATATTTAAATTGGAATCTTCAACGATTTTCCCACTACATTCTATCTCCTACTTTAATTTTCCAGTATAAGAAGTATATTCAAATGACAAAGAGAGTCTCCTAATAATAGGGTGATTAACTATCCCAGGTTCCCTGGGACTGTCCCAGTTTGATTATCAAAAGTCCTGTGTCCCAGGGCCAGGAAGGGTGGTTCCCTTACCTAATAAGGGCATTTTGACCAGTTAGAAACATTCTGGGCTCACATTTACGCCTTTTTCTCAGGCAATATTTAGTGTTCTAACAACTTCTTTAGTGTTTAGTTCTTCAGTGTTTTTAACAATTCTTTCTTCATAAACAATCCATACACTCCAGAATCCATGACCTAATTTGGAGTCTAGGCTCTGCTCTTCATTGTGAAGCATTGGCAAATTACTTAATTTTTCCAAGCCTCAGTTTTTTTCTTTTTTTTCCCATTGAGTTAACTGGTACTTTTTAAGTACACAGTACAGTTACATTCATCATTGGGATCTTGTACCTTTATTACATGACATATCTTGGTTTTCATTTTTTCCCCATATCCCTGCCCTTCTTTCACCCCCTCCACCCTCCCCTATTTACAAAGACTTTGTTTCCATTTTTTCCTTTTCTCATATCTATTTCTTTCTTTACAAGATAAAAATGGTTGGTAATACTCTTTCATATCATTTTTAAGTACACAGTACAGTTACATTCATCATTGGGATCTTGTACCTTTATTACATGACATATCTTGGTTTTCATTTTTTCCCCATATCCCTGCCCTTCTTTCACCCCCTCCACCCTCCCCTATTTACAAAGACTTTGTTTCCATTTTTTCCTTTTCTCATATCTATTTCTTTCTTTACAAGATAAAAATGGTTGGTAATACTATTTCATCAGGTTTCTATAAATATTAAATGAGATTACAAAGATAAAATAGTACACATTATTAATGTATAATAAATATTAATTATTAATTTTTGTGTTTATTAGTTAAATAACATAAGATTGAAGGGATGGTGTTTAAAACACACCCCTCCCCACAATAGTTTAAAAGCACCATTTAGAAACCAACAGGCTGCATACCCATTACCATCATAGCACTTCCCAGCAGGTCTTCTATCAGCATTAGTTACAGCATGTGATTAAAACTTTAAAAGGGGGGGGGCTGGGGGTTTTGCTCAGTGGTTCTGCCGCCTGCCTTGCAAGCCCAAGGGCCTGAGTTCAATCCCTGGTACTCCGCAAAAGAGCCTTGAAATAAAATTTAAAAAAAAAAAAGAATAGCCATACTTAAACCCAAACACATCTCTCTTCTAAATTGCCTACACTTTTGTACTTCAGGGAAATCTAGAGCTAAGCTGGGATCCAGGGATAGGTCAAGGCAAACAAAACAGATACAAATGAAGAATGTGTCCTTCCCTCTTTCCAAGAATATGGGAGGCCTCAAAGCAGAATTAGGGGTGGGGAAAGTAACGTTTCAAGCATAAGCGGTGGCCGTGAAAGTTCACAAAAGCCCAGTGTGGTGTCATGCTCCTGAAATTCTAGCACTCAGGAGGCTGAGGCAGGAGAATTGCCCTTAGTTCGAGACCAGCCTGGGCTACATAGTTAGCTCAAGGTCAGCCTGAACTGCATAGCAAGATCTTGTCTTTAAAAAAAAAAAGTCCACAAGGGAAGACATTGTAATAGGAACATGAAATGCCTAATTGTGAGACCGAACTAGAGTAAACATGATGGCTGAAATATGAAGACAGAAATCTAGGCAATTAAATGAAGGGAAGAAATGTTCACTTAGGAGAAAGTTCCTCAGTTCAGACACTGGAGAAATCCAACTACCAGCAATTATTGTCGCCTAGTGTGCTAATGAGCATGTCATTCCCGGGAAAGCCTAAACTGAATTTGGAATCTCTAATCTCTAAGGTCCCGGTTGTCAAGGAAAATGAGAGAATGATTTGTACTGCTAAAACTAATAAGGATGTTACCACAGGACCCTGTCACTCACACCTCAGCCTCAACGAAGCCTGACAGACTCTTGGTTTGTTATTCAGTGATTTAGGACACTGAGTTGCTCTGATCACAGGGGGCAGGGTGCTCAGGTGGACCTGCCCAACAGTTCACCTTCTTTCCTCAACCAGTGTCTTTAATACACTCTATCTGTACTCTGTAGCATTTCCAGGCTTTGCCAAGAACCAAGTATCAGTCACCAGTGTCGAAGGAGTGGATGACAAAAGAAGCCTTTCCATTCAAGAAACCCAAGCAACCAAGACACTCCCTAGGTATAGCACAAGTAAACTCTTGGATTTCAGGCTCCCACCCTCATACCTCCAGCCAGATCTAAGCCACTTAGGTCCAGAACCTAGGCCCAAAGGAAGTATCCTCATCTCATACTTCACCTAGGGAGTTTCTCTTCTGGAAGAATACTATGGGCCAATCTTCCAGGTTTTTCCACACCCCACTTCTCACTGCCACTCTCCAACAGAGCCCAGATCATTAGGATCCTGTTAGGGATTTTACTTTGCAGGGTTTCAGCATCTGTGGGCTAAACACACTTGTGGTAATCTTTTACCAGAAATGAAGATTCTCTTAAAACCTGTTCCTTCCATGGTTTGGCTCTTTTAGACAATGAGATAATTTGACAAGGGGTCTCAGTAATATTGAAAATGTCTGAGAGTGCAAGGTCCTGAGTTTGATTCCCTGGTACCACCAAAAAAAAAGTCTGAGAAATACAACTTGTTCTGAGGACACTAACAAAGTTAGCAGCCTGCTTGTCCCTGCCTGGAACCACTGGCGCTGAATTGAGAATGAGGCAATGGTGGATTTATCTTGGGACAAGGGAGGAAAACCAGATCTTCACAGTAAATTAGGGTAGCTACTGCCTTTCTCAATTGCTTTTAGATTTTCCAGTTTGAGGGTTAGTGTCGCTCAGGTATTTTGTGAGGGCTCAGTTTTCTTTCTTTCTTTCTTTTTGGTATCAGGGATTGAACTGGAGACCTTGTGCTTGTGAAGCAAGCAGCAGAACCACTAAGCTAAATTCCCAGCCCCAGTATTTATAATTTAGGAATACCCACACATGACAAAGATTCTCAGCTCCAAGGAACCTTAGACAGGATCAGAGAGGTCAGACAACTTACTCAGACCCACCCGTAAAGGAAGGGGCATAACTTGTACTAATTGAGATCTCCCATAGTGGGAATGGCTTTCTCTTGTATAACTGTCATTAAGCATATTGTTATTACTCTAAAGGCATCCTGTGTGCACAGGTAGTACCCAGTGCGCTCAGGCATTAAGAACACCAAATACCACAGTAAGATTTCCTGAAGTTCCCCCTCCCCAATTTACACTGACTCAGTTGATAAGCTGTTTCACCAGAACTTCTCAGACTGGGGGACAGCAGCCTCTATGGATGTGCCCACTGTGTTTCCCTCCTCCCCTCTCTCTCACTTGCCTTCCCAGCAAGATTTCTAGAGAGTCTGACCTACCCTGGAACATATGCCTGCATGGAGGATATGGATTCATTTACTTTCCTGCCACATGCAGCTCTTTAGACATATAAGATGTCCTGGGTTACTTTCCAGAGTTGTATTCTGCCTGCATTCAAAATCAAAGGCTATGATCTATGCCTCCATAGATCTATGGAGCCCTCTATGGGGCTCCATAGAGCCCCCTCCCCATCTAGACTCTCAAGAAATTCTTACAAGTTTCTAGTTTTTCTTATTTTTCCCCTTGCACCTTCCAAGACCAGCAGCAGCCTAATTTGTCCTGACATTTTGCTTGTCCTGTCAGTCAGGGCCACTAAGTAATTAAAAAACCCTTGCAGTTTCATTTGGAGTCTGAACATTTAGAAATGAGCTTCTGAGTAGGGTGGAACTCAGACTCCAAGAGGACATCACAGCAGAATCTCCTGGAGGGCTACGGAAATGTATGCATTGGAGCAGGGGTATTATGAGCAGCTACCTCTAAACCACAAAGGGTCTGCCTAACTCTTGGGCCCCAGAGTTCTTTGCATTCTGATGAAACTTAACAGCACATTTCCAAACAGTCTCACACCTGGTAAGCCTCCCCTGAGCTGTGCAAGACTCCAGGTAGCCGAAAGTCCAGTCTGTGAGCCCAACCTCCCCAATTCCCCTGGTGAACTACTTGGTTTCCCCTTTTTGTCAGAAGCAAAGGTCTTAGAGAGGCTGGTGCATGCCGAGACTCATAACCACCCACCTGTGGAAGAAGAGCAGGATGGACAACATGGTTTGGTCGATGTTGCGATTGCAGATGCCCTCGTTGATCAGGTAGCAGGGGTCTCGCAGCACAGGCTCTAGAGAATCCTGTCGCATTATGTTGTTGAGCTTGTCAGTATTGAGGTTCTCAAAGATCAACTTCTCCTGCAGCTGCTTAAAGTTGCTCACGGTGGGGTTGCCCGGGTTGTTCGCCTCGCTGCTGCCTTGCTGGAGCCCACTCCGGTGGGCTAGGTCCAGGCAGCAGTTGCAGCAGTCGAGGCCGACAGGTGAGCGGCAGTCCATCTTGGACTGGGCCATGTTCTCAGGCTTTGGAGCTGCCTGGCCTTCGGGGTCAGAGAAGGTTGGCAGGTGTGCGCCCGCCGGGTTAGCCTGAGGGGACTCCAGATTGCTTGGAAAAGACAAGCTGTGAGGACAAGAGTTGGAAATTAGCGTCTAAATCGAACCACTCTCAGCCCCTCGGTTCGGCCCCCTTCTGGTTGTAGTGCTGGGGGTGCGAGAAGAAACAGCTGAACAATTGTGAGCTGATCCTTCGGGCTCACTCCCGCCCCCCCCCCGCCCGAGGCCAGGGCCGCCCCGCTGAGGTGCCGCACGCGGTCCCAGCGCAGACCTAAGTTTTCCAAGTACGATCGGGGTTCGGGCGGACCAAAGGCTGCTGGAAGGGCGGGCTGCAGGAGCGAGGCAGAGGGAAAGCTGGGGCTCGCCCTCGCTCCCTCCCTCCGCTGCTCCCTCCCTTCCC
>NW_022900951.1:84087742-84094059 GCF_012274545.1 Fukomys damarensis
GCGCGCAGAGGCTTTAAACCTCTGCCCCCTTAAAACCCACGTCGGGAGCCGCGAAGAGCGGTCTCCTCGGCAGTTTGAGCGCACGGCAAACAGCAGGAATACCCAATAAATGCCTCCAGCAAAACTCACAGAAGTACGCTCAAAGTCCTCAGTTTCTGTCCCTTTCTCTTTAATTCACTTTTCCTTGGCTCCTTTGCCCCACCTGCCCTCTCCCCCTCTTCCCCGAATCCCAGTTGAGGGATCCTCTCCCGTTTTCCCGGAACGCTCGCTCCCCGGCAGGCTTCGCTCGGCTCTGCCCCTTCCTTCTCCGCGCTTCTACTTTGCCACTATTTGTTTCCTTTTTCCCTTTTACCCTTTGCTCATTTCCTCTATTTCCTCCGTTCCCTCTTTATTTCTTTTTCTCCGCCTTTTCTCTCTCTCGGCACTGCCTTTCTCCGCTTTCCTCTTTCTCTCGGATTCTTTCGCCCCTCTCCGTGCCCTCGTTTTCTGTCCCCCTTTTACTTCTTTCACCTCGGCACGCCCTCTTTCCCCTCGCTTCTCTTTCCCTACTTTTCTAAACGTGTCCTCCCTCCTTCAGACCGCTACCTGGCACTTTAGGTGATCTGCAGCCTCTCCTCTCTCCCCGTGCAGAAACTGTTCACCAGCCCGCGCGCCGGGCCAGGGAGAGACGCTTCGCGAACCCTCTGGCGGAGGGATCCGTGAGCCGGAGTCTCGAGCAGAGGTGAAGTGACAGGGCGCACGAGCGGCCCGGGGGAGTGTGGTGCGGTGGCGCTTTTTCCAGGTTGGTGGGAGGTGTGGCTGTGTTGCGCGGACGAAGTGGTAGGCTTTTGGGGTGTCTCGGACTTGGAGACTTGGAATACACGGAGTGTGTAAGATTCAATAGTTGTTGGCTCCTGGAAAAATGAAAAAGACTTATAGTGTTCACTTCTCATATAAAACAAATAGATTTCAATTGGAGAGCTCCCCCCTTCCAGTCGCTTTAGTGCCGGGTCCTCAGCTTTTGAAATACGGTACTATATACTGCCATCTTGTGCCCGAGACAAGAAAAGGGTCCGCGCTCGAGTCAAAGAGTTCCAGCGTTGGGAGACACTAGAGGTGCCTCCTGTTGGAATCCACGGTGCGACGGTTCTTAGAAGAGGCAGCGCAGTGCCAGAATAAAGCCCTATTGTCAAGCTGTAGGCGGGACGTTAGAAACAGAGCAGCTCTCTTACTAGTGGAACTCAGCTTGCCCAAATCCCTGCAGATTGGATTTCCTAGATTTTAAAAAAGAAGAGGCAGGACATATCGTGTACAGGAGAAAATTCTCTATGATGAGTGTTATCGTTATGCGTATCTAAAATGTACCGATAAATGTTTTGTTTGAAAAAATAGTATTTGAGAAAAGCAAAAAAAAAAAAAAAAAAGGAAAATCTCTCCAGGTGCTACAAGCCAGACCAATGACAGACAAACAAAAGCTGGCAGACTGAGTCCTGCTCTCAGGGCCCTCTAGGTGTTGTCCCCCTAAATTTGGGAAACCCGGAGGGCAGTAAGTACACTGCTAGTGACCAGAAAACCAAAACCAAGCTGTAGCTCGGGCTCCAGACAGGATCCCGAGATCAGGGTTGAAAATGATACTGGTGGCCAGGCGTGGTGGCACATGCCTGTAACCCCAGCACTCAGGAGGCTAAGGCAGGAGGATCGCTGTGAGTTTGAGACCAGCCTGGGCTACATAGTTCCAGGTCAGTCTCAACTACAGAGTGAGACCCTGTCTCAGAAAAGCCAGTCCCTTTAGATGTATTATTTTCTCCCTGTTTCTTTTTTTTAAAAAAGTCTTTAAAAATGTTCTTGAGTAAAATATAAAATTCCATTTGCCTTGTGTAGACTTATAGCCTACTCAGTTTTCTAATTAGTGTTTAAGTTTTTCCTCTTGTTTGTAATTATTTTATAACAAAATATATTAGATCCATAAATGTTTATTTCAGTTGTATTTTGGGGGAACTGCTAGGCTTTTCGCTTCTGTATTTGCCTGGATCCTCTTATTTTTGTGTGTGACCTTGGGATGAGGCCCTGGTGGAAGTATTTTCTTCTTGGCATTTGGCACCATTAAACTCAAGATTCTGTCCCCTTGACATTTCCATTGCTGTAGTCCTTGCTCTCAAGCAGTATTATTAATAATTCAATACTGTTTTGCATACCATATCCAGACTGATCTACAGCAAATATAATTGAGGTATAGAAAAATCTAGCTAGTTCAGAGACAGAGTTCAGAGAACTATCATGTGTTTGCATACAAGTTCAGCTTGTATTAACATACTGCACACCTCTGTGAAGGAAAGCTACCCAGGCAGGGCCACCCTGGCTCTCTGAAGCTTTGCTTTGCTGAATATATTGTGTTGGATGGAGAGACCCCAAGCATCAAAATGTTCTTGCATAAATTGAGAGAGCTAGACAGAGCCACTGGCTTTCTGGGTGGAGCAGAAAGGGGATGGAAAGAGCACCTCCTCAGATGGTCATTTGACAGCCCCTTTACTATGCATTTGTCCTGTGCCAGGTACAGTGTTAGTGAGGATTCGGAGATAAATGAGACTTGACCCAAGACCCCAAAGAACTCATGGTTTAAGTTGGAAAAAAGGATGCATAGACAGACAAAACAGTACGAGTGGTAAGTGATGACAGAGGCCCGGTGTGTGTGGTTGGGGGGAGGGCTGGGGGGGTGGGTCAGCACATGCTGTGAAAGGTGCGGAGGAGGGTTTGCTCTGGAAGAGGGGAAGGGAATCTACAGAGGCTCCTTACTGACTTACAGTGGGGGTACAGCTCATGAACCCACCGTAACTTGAAAATACATATCAAAAATCAATGTATTTACTGCATTTAACTTACTGATACTCATAGCTTAGCAGCAGCACACTACACCACAGTAGTGGCACATCTATGGCATGCATGCTGCAGCAGGTTGTTTGTTCTCATTGAAAGCTCTGAAAGGTTCTCCATCACGGCACTATACTGTTGAGTATCAGTCGTTTACCCTCCTAGTCTTGTGGTTCACTGGAGCTGCCCAACATCACAAGAGTGTACTCAGCGACACATTACTAGCCCAAGAAAAGATTCAAATTCAAAATTTGAAGTATGGGTTCTACTGAATACATGTTGCTCTTGTCCCATCATAAAGTAAAAAAAAAAAAAATTATGCTGAGCCATCACAAGTCAGGAATTCTCTGTAGATATCCTAGTAGACAGAGGCCTGGGGTGAGAGTTGAGGGAGCTGTTATGGGTTACAAAACGGTTTTGTACTGAAGGAGAACAAAATGTAAGAGATAGAATAGTTAGAATTGAGGCCTTTCCAGCCTCTCTTTCCAAGACTCGGGACCCAGATCTTCAGGCAACAAGTGTAAAACATTACAGATTCTCCCCATTTCCCTAAATTGTCTTGCATTCCCTAATTATTAAGAAAAGGAAGAGGTATAATTTACTGAGTCCTTTTTATGTGCCAGTCCCTTACATATATTATCTCATTTATTCCTCACAGCAACCTTATGATACAGGTGCTAGGATTCCAAGGGATGATATGAGATTGGAAAGTTTAAGAAGCTCTTGGGTCACAATGAGTAAGTAGTGGAGTCCTGACTCCAACCCACTGCTTTCTGGCTTCAGGTCTTGTACTTTTACCCATTCAGTGACTGCTTCTTTTGGGCGGGGGCAGAGTCTCACTATGTATCCCAGGCTGGCTTTGAACTCACAGTGATCCTCCTGTCTCTGCCTCCTAAGTGCTGGGATTACAGGCATTTGCCACCACACCTGACCTTAGGTGACCTTTTCAATCAGGCATGTCCATAGCTTCTCGTCCTTTTGGCCAAGATCAAGTGTAAATCAGATATATCCAACCCATGGCACCTGGACTGATGCAGCCCTGGACAGCTATGCAGTAATTTGGCTCCACAAGGTGATAAACTTTTAATGCTATTACGTGATTTTTAGTGCTACTTTTCCTGACTCGTGTGGTGCTCCAGTGTAGGGTGCAGAGGTGAGAACAAGACACTGTGTAGGGGAGGGTGCAGTGCAGCTCTAACTGTTCCCCATGTCCTCCACACACAATCAGTAGAATCCAAGCCTGCATGTAACTATCAGACGTTGCATGCACTGTGGTGGCTTGGAGGGTAAAAGTGGTTATCAGTAATATTTCAATCTACTTTCCCACGTGTATCTGTGAAGACAGGCAGGCATTTATTGTTATTTAAGCAGATGTGTGTATTTTCTTATTTAGTTATTAAACTTGAATTCCTGTTATTTTGTAAAATAATGTTTAAAAAGTTAAAATAGTTTCGCTACTTATACACATTAACTATATTATATATTATATGAAGCCCAAGACAGTTCCTTTTTATTCATTGTGGTCCAGGCAAGCCAAAAGATGGAACACATTTTAAGGGATGGGTTTATCAAACATTTGCAAAATGTAACATCTGTTTTAAGAAGATTCTATATTCAAAATAGGAACATATGCAATCAACGGTTTACTGACTAATATGTTTAAAGATTTATTTGTACAGTATAGGGCCAAATAGGAAATTGATAACTCCAGTATAATAGCTGAACTTTTTATGATCTTCTTATGTGCCAGGCAGTGCCCTACATTACATCAGACAGTTTAATGATAACATCAACCCTGTAAGATACTACTATCACCTCCATTAAAGAAATAGGGAAATTGAGGGCCTGGGATTTAGATCAGTGGTCCCACCGCCTGCCTCACAAGTGCAAGGGCCTGAGTTCGATCCGCCATACCATTAAAAAAAGAAACAGGGAAATTGAGATACAGGGAGGAGATATAGCACATCTGGAGAATAAGGAGCCCTTTAGCACTTAGAGTCTAGGTAGGCTCAAATGAAGGCACACAAAAGTGATTTTTAGGCAAGTTTATTTTCTTATCATCGATATTCAATTTTGTCAACCTTTCTTCTCTGGGAAAATCAGATTATATTTCCTGAGAACTTTCACAAGTGTTCATCACAGATTTGCAGACTGCAAAAGCTGATAAGGGTATTAAAAACTTTCTCAGGGGCATATTACCTTTTTTTGTGCTGTGGACCCTTTTGACAGTAAAAAGAAACTTGTGGGGAATAGCTGGGTCAAATGGGATTTCCAATCCTAGTTCTTTGAGGGATCTCCATACTGATTATTTTTTCTTATCTAGCAAATAAATATTTTATTTAAAATAAAATGTTTGGGCTGTTATCATCATACAGAGAGACAAATTCTAACTAGTTTAAATAAAACCCAGTTTTTCATGCTAGAGCACAGGCTAGAGAAAATGACAATCAAATATGAGAAAATGTTAAATAAGACCAGAAATCCATTTTGATATAAAAAGAAGAGATTAATTCATTGATTATGCCATAGATACAAATAAAAAGGTAAACAAGGAAATATAAGAAAAATCTATACAGAAGTATTTTTAAATAATCTTTAAAAATAATCTATTAAATAGGTAATGGATGTCAAAAACAACAAGAGAAATATATCAATTCAAAACCAAAAAAATACTATTTTATACATTCCTTTGTATTATATCCATAAAAAATTTAAATATACAAATCTCATTCCCAAACCCAAAAGAATCTTTCTAAACAAATGAAATACACAGACAAATTCAGGATCCAAATCATTGAAAAATCTTTTTAAATTACAGTAAATTACACCATAAGAAATGAAAGAGTAAAATGACAATTATATACAACTATTAAAAATTTTTGAAAAGGTGAAAGATGGTACACAGGTGCCATAATTAATTTAATGAGTACTATTCACCAATGCTTTTACAGTACACCTATTTTAATTTTTTAGGTAATAGATTAAAGAGCAAATCTTGAAACTAAAATGTACAAAAGAATCATAGTTAATCTTGAAACTAATTTTGCTCATGTGTTCTAACATTGTGAATTATAGTAATATCCTCCAGAAAAGTCAGGTATTTGGTAAATCGAGGCACATAGGACCAGATTTTGATAAAGGTGTTTTTTCTTTGACCCTATTACTACTTTAAATATCCTGGAGATTATTAAAATGACTTCCAATATAGCTTAAATAACTTTTATAAATCTTTTCTTATGTGAAGCACACATATATAGTACAGTAATTAAATAAGTTTATAGTATTTTTGTTTGTTTGTTTTTGAGACAGGATCTCACTATGTAGTTGAGACTGACCTGGAGCTCAAAACTCACTATGTAGCTCAGGCTGGTCTCGAACTCACAGCGATCCTCCTGCCTCAGCCTCCCAAGTGCTGGGATTACAAGTGTGTGCCACTACGCGCGACTTTTTTTTAACTTTTTTTTTTTTTT
>NW_022900951.1:84094079-84106812 GCF_012274545.1 Fukomys damarensis
TTGGTACCGAATTGAACTCAGGAACTTGTGCTTGCAAGGCAGGCGGCAAAACCACTGAACTAAATCCCTGGCCCACAGTGAATGTTTAAATGAATGATGCTAAACGTTTTTAAAACAAAATCTCAGCCTGAGTGACTCAGTTTGAGTGAAAAGTCCAATCATTTAATATGTAAGAATATTCAGGATTACACTAAGTGTACAGATCAAAAAGTTAATTAATTTTCTTTCAAATTCTGTTATTAGAATCTAGTTAAAATAACAAACTGCCTTTCCTTTCTATGAAATTCTGTGACATTCAAAATAAATTGATGTAAACGTTTAAGTTTTGCATCTCTAAACTATGCAATCCACATTAAAGTAGCTTATAGTTCTCTAAAATCACTTATTAAAAAATTGACAATATTACTGTCTTGAAACATCTACCTGTTGTATTTCAAACTCTTATTGTTTGTTTATTTATTTATTTATTTATTTGAGGCAGGGTCTTGCTATGTAGTTCATACTGCCCTGAAACTCACCGTGTAGCCCAGGCTGGTCTTGAACTCACAGTGATCCTCCCGCCTCAGCCTCCTGAGTGCTGGGATTATAGGTGTGCGCCACCACCCCTGACTATTTCAAACTGTTCTTCACAATACCATATTGGTGTTTTATTTTTTTGTTTTTTCTGGTCCCGGGAGTTGAATTCAGGACCTTGTGCTTGCCCAGCAGGTGTGGCACCACTGAACTAAATCCCCAGCCCCTCATATTCTTAATTTTTAATAGACTTATCAATTGGCACTATTTTCTCATGAACGAAGACATTTTCACATTGAACAAAGTAGTTGAGAGATAACAGATTCAGTTTTAAAAGCATAGAAATGTAAAGAATCAAAGAGTCATTGTTATAAAAGCTTGATATAAGACCTTTGAAGGTCATCAAAACTCAAACCACTTACATAAAATAGCATTAAATAATTCATATAATTTTCATTCTCTACGCTAGTGTTAAAAAGGGAAAAAAATTCCACTATTTTCAAGCAGAATGGTTGTTCTTTCCCAGAAGCTGGATGGGGACAAAAGAAATTCAGAGTTTGGCTACATCTCCCAATGGAAAAGTTATAGTATCCCTGGGGACAGCAGGCTTAAGAGAGATCTGAAAAGTTCTTTTGACCAGACTTAAATTTAAAGCTGTCATGCTATTTAAAGTAATGTAATATATCTATAGGGAATGTCTACAAGAAAAGTCATTTTTATCTTGGTGTTTGTTTTAGAGATGAGGTCTTGCTGGTCATTCAGGCTGGCTTTGAACTCACTATGCAACCCAGGTTGGCTGCAAACTTGTGGTGATCCTCTTGCCTCTGTCTCCCAAGTGCCGGGATTACAGATGTGCACGGCCATGCCTGGCTGTTCTTGGTCTACTCTTACCTGCAAAACTATTTTTTAAAATCTTTTTTTTCAATAATAGTAGATTAAAGTAAATTTCTACAGCTCAATGAACAAAATATCCATTTAAAAACTTTCTAGCTGTATACAGGGTATGCTTGATACTTCAAAGTTTTCCAAATGGAGGTATTAGATAATAGTGATTACTTAAAATTAGTAAACAAGTATTTAATCCAATTAGATTATATTTTAAAACTTTAATGCAATTAACACATACAAATGTAAAGTGATATTAAGAATTTTTATCTCATTTATAGAAAAGAAATGCAATTAAGAGATTAAGGGGTAAAACTCCATTTTTATAAAAATCACCAGCTACTATGGAACACAAGGACAACTGGATTGTTTTTGGGTGTTGCAAAGTACTAAAAGATCTTAGGATAAATGTGGAGAAATAGTTTTTCTACACTAATGAATTTTATTCTCTGACAAACCAGACCCAGAATATTATTTTATCAAATTTTACATAATTTAACAAATAATAGCAATCCTAGGCTCAATAATCTTTCGTATAAATATTAAAATCTCAGATTGTGAAAATGTTTTCAAATCATACTTCTGTCTTTTCAAAGCTCTGTAGGTAATTATAATTTTCAAATTTTGAATATTCCATGTAATGTGATATGTTTTTACAGAAAGAATAAGATAAAAATTTTTCATGAGAGTAAATATATGTAATTTGCAAAAATTAGTATCTGACATTTGTGTGCTCTTACAAACAGTGCATAGGACATTTCTGCAGCAATCAAAAAGGTAGATTCTTTTAAAACTTAGATTTCAAGTTTCCTTCAATATTTTTTCTAATTCAAATTCCTGGAAATACTTTCAAGTTTTGAATTCTAAATGTGATGTGCTTTGTTACATATACAGTACATGCTTTATCCTTAAGCATGTATATTTTTCAAACCTTTGAACAACATGATTGGATTCAGAATGACAGTTTCTTCAGAAAATCTGTAGACATCCTCTGTGGAAGACTGATGTTGAGAATCCTAGTGCAGCACGATGAAAAACCAGTAAACGATAGTACATGACTATGCTTTCGTGGGGTTTCCTGCAGGCTTGGGATTATAACCATGTAGGAAAGAAAGTAGCTGTTATTACAAGGATGCATCCAAGGAAAAAGACACTGGTTGGCACAAAATCCTGTAGCCAAAAAATAGGATAGCAGTGTTGATAATATTATGGATAAATACGTTGCAAATCCTTTTACAGTATTATCCGCATACTTCATCACAGCAGCTATAACAAGGCCTTCAAGTGCCTGCAGAACAACAACTATCCAGGTCAGTTAGTTATATCTCTGAAAAAAATCCCTTCTTTGATACCAGTTCTCCATCATAAACATACACACCCATCAATCCAAATATACTCCCAAAGAAGCCAAGCTGAAAGTTTCTTATCCATACTGATTGAAAATAACTCCAGCAAAGCCACTTGAAAAATAGGTGGGCTGAGCTGCCATGAGGCCCACAAATTGAGAGTTAGCTGAGACTTCGTTAGAATCAAGCTCTTGTGAATCTGAGGGCCACTGTACACAAGCAACTCCTGTCATCAAAATTACTAGGGAGAGACACTGGTGCACACCTAACTTTTTACTAAGCATTGACACAGAAAATAATGCCGTTGTAAGAATTTGCAACTGATAAGTGACCTGATAGGTAGCGTCATCTAGATTTGACAGTGCCACATAGAGTAAATTATTCTGAAGAATAATTAAGTGTTTCCATAGGCTTATTAAGAATTTTGTCATGTAATACTCGATTCAGTGCTCTTAGACTACATTTACTGTCTTTAGACTAATAAAAGGCAGGCCATTATCTTCAAAACTTCAGCAACAGCCACTGCTGTAGAAAATAGGTACCGAGGTCCCTCCTCCTTTAAAGCCCTAGAATAACGCATTGTTAGAACCAAATGGTAGTGGAAAAGACCAAAATTGCCAAAGAAAAGTATTTTAGGTTGGCAGACATTGTTTTATCTTCATTTGTTTCCGCGCGACTCTGCTGGTTGCCTGGGGGCGGGGTCGTGGTGGAGGCAGCTCAGCAAGGCTGGGCCCCCCAGGCTGCCTAGCCCTCCGCCCCCCCAGCCCTAGAATAACGCATTGTTAGAACCAAATGGTAGTGGAAAAGACCAAAATTGCCAAAGAAAAGTATTTTAGGTTGGCAGACATTGTTTTATCTTCATTTGTTTCCGCGCGACTCTGCTGGTTGCCTGGGGGCGGGGTCGTGGTGGAGGCAGCTCAGCAAGGCTGGGCCCCCCAGGCTGCCTAGCCCTCCGCCCCCCCCCTTGAGAAACTCCCACCAGCAGTGGAGCAGGGTTCCTCTTTCCCCGTAGCCTCGCTGACATTTGTCATTGGTTGATTTCTTGATAGCAGCCATTCTTTCTAGGGTGAGGTGGAATCTCGGCGTTGTTTTCATTTGCATCTCTCGAATGACGAGTGATGTTGAACATTTTTTCATGTGTTTATTTGCTGCTTTTACTTCTTTGTTTGAGAAATATCTGTTCATATCAGGTGCCCATTTTTGAATTGATCTTTATATTTGGGGGTGGTCTGATTGTTTAAAGTTCTTTATATATTCTAGATAGTAGTCTTTTGTATGAGGAACAGCTGCTATTATTTTTTCCCACTTTGTAGGTTGTCTCTTAGATCTGTTGGTTTCTCTTGCAGTGCAGAAGCTTTTAAATAAGATGAGATCCCAGCTGTTGATTCTTTGTGCTAATCCCTGTGCTATTAAGGTTTTGTTCATAAAGTCTTTTTCTATGCCAATGTCTTTGAGAGTTCTACCTAACTTACCTTCCAGCAAGTTTAGTTTCTGTTTTAATATTTAGATCTTTAATCCACTTATATCTTCCCAAAAGAATTAAAAGACTCATACCACAGTGATATATGCACACACGTTTATAGTGGCACAGTTTGTAATAGCTAAAACTTGGAAACAGCCTAATTGCCCATCAACTGGAGACTGGATAAAGATGTGTGTTTTTTTAAAAAATAAAATGGAGTCCTACTCATCCATAAAGAATGAGAAACTAGGACATTTATAGCTAAATGGATGCACACTGAGGCTATACTCTTAACTGAAATAAGTAGGACACACATGTGTAAATGCCAAATAGTCTCTCTGGTGTGAAAAACTAAAAGTGTAAACAAGGATCAAAAGGTATAATAGATAATGTGAAATAGGAAGAAAAGGTCTAAAGGAGTAGGGAAAGTGGGAAGGGTAGGGGAAAGGAAAGAAGGGAAAAGAAAAAAATATGAGAAAAGGAAAAAATGGAAACAAAGTCTTTGTAAATATGGAAGGGTGGAGTGGGTGAAGGGAGGGAAAAAATAAGAACCAAGATACATCATATAAAGGTATAAGATTCCAATGATAAGTATAACTTTATTGTATACCTAAAATGAAAAAAGAAACTTATGTTCCTCTTCTCAGAAATTTTTCAATAACATTCTTAAGTGCAGTTATCAAAATGTTAAAATATAGGAGAGTGTGGTATAGTTATATAAGTGCGTGTTATTAATGTAAAAATACCAAAATCTAGGTGCAGTTTAGAGTTACCATAATCATGGTAACTTCAAAATAATGAGTATAATTATATTTAAAGATACCCGTAATAATAATAATGCGACATAAAACAGTGATTTCTAACAAAGTCACAGGTACTTTTTATACTGCTGTGATCTCTTCTCTGCATTTATAATTGAAGGCAATACAAATTTCAACTGGAGGTTGATGAAAATAAAGATGTAATATTTTTCTATCTTAGTTATTTATTGTCTTAATTTTTAAATCTTTTTTTTTCTTGGTACCAGGGATTGAACTCAGGTCCTTGCGTTTGCAAGGCAGGCCACCGAACCGCTGAGCTAAATCCCCAGCCCCTATTGTCTTAATTTTTAAAAATCTGTGTTGTAGAAGGAGCCTGTTATGTTGATACATATAATTCACACATGTAAACCTTTGTGAAACGACGAGCGCCGTGCTGAGGGCTTTACAATATCTGTGCCTTTGTGACTGTGAATATTTTCTTTCTTTCAAAATTTTCCTCCATTAAGTTTATTGGTACATTTAAAGCAAACAGTACAGTTACATTCATCATTGGGATCTTGTATCTTTACCTGATGTATCTTTCTTCTTACTTTTTCCCCATACCCCTGCCCTTCCTTCACCTCCTTCTGTGAATATTTTTCTATATGGAATTTTAACTGTGGATATTGTGTATGTGGGAATGGTGTTTGAATACGATTGCTTATGAGTGACAGGAAATTGTGTGGAAGGGTGTGTAAATATGCACATGTATCAGGTTTTTTCATTTGTATTAAAGGCCACTTTTTCTACTCTTTCCATTTTATTTTAGAAATAAAGCAGCAGCAGCAGCAGCATAAGGTCCTTGTCTTCTTTACCTTTTTCTGCTGGAAGTGGTAGCACATGCCTTGTAATCTCAGCACCGGGGAGGCAGGGGCAGGAGGATTTGAAGTTTGAGGACAAGTTAGTAGGACTTTGTTTCAAAATTTCACATATAGTATATACAACTGAGGATGTAGCTTAGTGATAAGGGTGCCCCTGGGTTCAATTCCCTTTGCTGCCAAGCACATAAAAAAGAAAATACAAAAGCCTTGACTTTTTCTAGATGTTTTTCTCTTCCTCTTTCCTCTCTTCTCAGGGCAAAGTAGACTTCAGAGAATTCACAACCTCTCAAAGAGGTCAGCCCTATCCCCAGCAAGCTTAGATCTTCAAACATTTATTTTGCTGTAGCTGGAGGTTCCTTCCTTCTGTCACAACTAAAATTTTCTCTCCTCAGAATTTGCACATTATTATGTTGCTTAAATTAAGAGCAAATTAAAAGTTCCTCCTATATAAGGATAGTGACTAAAGTATTCACAGCACTTACTTCAAGGAGGAGGGTGGGGTTAGGTGTCAGAGGAAGAAAGCTTGAAAGAGGGGACTTTCTAGCTTTCTCATTTGTCAAAGAATTAGCATTCTTTACATGTGTAATTTTTGTGAGATTCTCATTATGTATGTAGCTCAGGCTGGCCTTGAACCTGTGATCCTCCTGCCTCAGTCTCCCAGTTGCAGGAATTACAGGCATGTGTCACCTCACACCTGTGGACTAGGAACATCTAGGCCCCTGTGGGCTCAAAGCTTGTACTCCCATGGTATCTTTCTAAGAACAGGAATCAGCAGGTGTTTTCTTTTCTTGTTCTCCTTTTATTTTTTCCCCCAGCCTTTTTTTGTCATAATTGAAAAAAATTCCATATGTCTTACTAAGTGATGATTTACATATACCTTGTGAAATGATTACCACAGTCTGGTGAATTAACATATCCCTAGACTCTCTCTTTGTATAACTGTTTTAAGGAGGCCATGTATTTTTGCATCTTAATATACATGGTAAGGATTATGAAAGAGGGAAACATAGGGTGCTGGTAGAAGCAATGTAGACTGATCATACCAAACCGAAATTGTAAGGGTCAAGAAAAGGCATTCTAGAAGTGATGATACCTTGAACATACCTTGAAGGATGAATTGGGAAGGCCAAAACATTTATCTGAGGGCCGGGGATTTAGCTCAGTGATTGTACTGCCTGTCTTGCAAGTGCAAGGACCAGAGTTTGATCCTGAAAACAAACAAACAAACAAACAAAAACCCAAATATTTATCTGAGCCCATTTTCTAGTACCTAGTAGGCATTTACCTAATGAGATGGTGAGTATGTAACAGTGCCTAACACAAAGTAAATGTTCAATAGGTGGTAGAAGTCATTATTACCTGACATTTTCAAATGAACTTCAGTGATAACTTCTGTTCAATGAGATAATGCACGACATGTAAAGTACTTAATTTAGTGCTTGGCATATGATCATGCTACAGAAAACGGCAGTTGATAGCATTACTGTTCCTGGTAGTATTTTTAGATTCTATTGGACTGAGATGGAATCTTTTATCACCAATCTTCTTGGTTGTCTGGCTCTGCAGTTTGTCATGCTACATTATTTCATACATATAAGCATGTTTGGAGATTTTCCTGATAACAACCCCTAGCTCTAACCACCACTATCTCCATTACTAACTACACAATACACTCAAGTTCTACTCTCCAACAGTGTGTAAAAAATGGAGAAGCCAATGATGGAAGAAGTGGAGCAAAAACTGTGGTTGCTTTCAAAAATACTTTCTGTATAATAAAGTCATGACTTTAGTTTTCTCATCAGTGCAACCTCTGTATTGCAAAGCTGAAGACAGTTGGTAGAAGAGAATAAAAGATTTCCCGATTTTTCTTGGGCACTTTAACTGTTCTGATCAGAGGACAAAATAGTATGTAGGCTGGAAATAGGCACCTCAATCTAATCCCATCACCCATAACAGCTGGCAGAAATTCCTTTCCCACTAGCAACTAGTGGTCACTGTTTCTCTAGTTTTTTTGAGCCAGTGCAATTTTTAGTGTTTTTGAAGAGCATTTTGAATGCAATGACTTAATGAGAAAACACAGAAGTCTTTTGCTTTTGCATGGTCCTTTGTTACTAGTTTTTGATCTTTTCTTATCCTTGGGATCTTGTTTTCACCAGTTATTTTATCCAATGTAGAAGTCTGTCTTCCTTTTTGTGTGGAAAAACTATGTTGCTCTTTCCTTGATGCCCTGATATCTCTTGAAACAAAAGGAGCTTAAGGGCAGAGGAAGTTGGCCGAACCTGGGGGTTGGGTATCAAGGTGTAGGGTTGAATAAGATGTGGTCATTGCCTATTATCTCCCCCTCTGAGGAGAGAGTAGGGCAGGAGAAGGTCAGTTAGCTTGGTGTTACTTTATAAGGTCTCAATGTTGCTTGTAGGTCCTAAGCTACTGACTGGGGGATCCCTGACCTAATAGAGTGTTTCATGTTTTCATGGTAGCTTTTAAAATAACCTTCCCAAAAGAAAAAAATATGAGAAAATGAAACAATGGAAATAAAGTGTTTGTAAATGGGAAGGGGAGGAGGGGGTGAAGGGAGGGCAGGGACAAGGGGAAAAATGAGAACCAAGACCTGTCATGTAAAGGTGCAAGAGCCCAGTAATGAATGTAACTATACTGTATACCTAGAATGTACCAATTAGTTCAATAAAAAGAAAAAAAATAACCTTCCCAAAGTTCATCACCTTTCCTTTGTTAGCTTTGTAAATCTTGATAGTATGTACTTACATTGATCTATTTTCCCTACTCTCCACTTGTAATGTTTCTCATTTGCCTTTCAGCTACCCCTGGAATTCTGGCCTTGGTTTGTCTGGCTCTTTGTGACCACTCAATATGTTGACATACAAGTAGCCTCCACCTTACAGGCAGGCTGAGTTCTCAAAGTTCATTCTAAAGTCAGTTATTCAGAAGGTGACACACGTTTTTCTATAAGAGAAAAAATAATTATAAATGGAATTACATTTCCAGGCCAGCTAACAGAAGATTTTCTTAGCTTTAATGTACTAGAAGTATAGGTCATTTGGAATGAAAAAATAGGAAATCTTGGTAATTGAGCAAAAATCGGAAGACAATCCAATGGAATAAGAAATACTTTATCTTTTTTTGATTTTGTCTCATTGAGTTTATTGGCACTTTTTAATTATACAGTACAGTTACATTCATCATTGGGATCTTGTACCTTTACATGACAGGTCTTGGTTCTCATTTTTTCCCTATTCCCCTGAGAAATACTTTATCTTGACTTCTGGCACTGTAATCAAGGAGGTAGAACTGGGTAAGGTAGGAGAACTTCCTGAAAGCTTTTTTGATAGGCTGCAGAGGGTCCTAACATAGTTTTGTAATATTTATAATTACATTTCAAGACTGATGGTTTTTAATAATAATGACTACTCTGTATTGCGCACATACTGTGTGTCAGGTGCCATGTTAGGCAGTTTGCATAACCTTCCCTCATTTTATCGTTACAATAGCATTATGAAGTAAGTCCTTTATTTAATGTCCTTTATTTTACAGGTGAGAAGACTGAGGCTCAGAAAGGTCAAAGAGCTTGACAAAAGCTGTGCAGGTGGCACATAGTATATCACTCCTAGTCAAGTTTCTCTTTATTGAATCTTGTGCTTTATAATATATACTTGGCCACACTTTTGTTTAAATGAGTATTTCAGGACTCCCACTCCTAGGGCTGTTAGCCTTGATTACAGTTATTTGCTAGCTCACTAGGAAACAAAGATCACAGAAAAAGAGGTGGAAGAAGGAAAAGAAAGAAGGAGGAAGGCAGAGAGAGTTTTGCTAGACAAAAGTTTAACTAAAAACCACATACAACAGGGCTTTTCAAACTGTTCTGTGCATGCAGATCACTCAAAAATTGTTAAAAGACAATATGATCCAGCAAGTCTCCTGAGGGGCCTGAGGTCCTGAATTTCTAACAGTCTCTCAAGTGATATTGCCTAAGGACAACACTTTGACTAGCAAGGCCATATAGTACAAATAAGTACTGTATCCATTAAAACCGAGTTCATAATTTAATTTAAATCAGTTTCTGCCCTAAACAGTCACTTATTCTCTATTTTCTTGCGGGATGCTCCAGGCCACTGTCTCTTCTTTGTGTTTGCCATTCTGTTTCAGATTATGTTTAACTGCTCATTTAAATACAGGTGGTAAACATATACAAGGATCTTTTTCCATTCTGAGCTCTAAGCAGTCTTAATGAGGCACTACTTTCTCTTTTCACATACTAGATTTTTGGTCCCCCCCTTTCTCTCTTTCTCTCTCTCTCCCTCCCTCCTTGCTTCCCAGGAAGAGGTTTACAAAGGTAAGGCATGTAACAGCACTATACCAGCTCTTTCTAATTTCCTTTCTCAGAGCTACTGCCTTCATTGAAAATAGGAAACACCTTGGCTTTTTAGAGTCCAAACCCTAACCCTTCCACATATTTGAAACAGTACCAAGCACTAGTTTCAGGCAGTCATTGAAAAGGTTCTTTTCAAAGTCCTCTCACTAATTTCAGAGGCCCAGTAAAATTTGTTTCTTGGAAAGTTGTTTGCTTTTTTTTGCCACCTTCTCTCTTTCCTCCCCTCAGGATTTTGTGATCATTTTGAGTCATTCCTCAAGTTTTTATTCTATTTTTAGCCAATCACTAATTTTTCCCCAATAGCAGAGTAGTGGGGAGGACTTTTACTCCAGCCAAGCTCTACTCTTTAAGTAGGAAATATTGTCACAATGTTTACAAATCCACCTGATGGTCTATGGCCCCTTGCAACTGGATTGTTTTTTCAACTTCTCTTTAAACTTTGGGGAGGTTAAACTTGGGAGGGTTAGACTTTATAACAACCTTAGCAAGTAGGTGTCTATCCACCACTTACTTGAATAGACTGAATAAGTTCTCATTTCATCACTGGTTGAGTTAAAAACTACTGAAAAAGAATCACAGTTTTCTCCTTGTACTTTTTACTAATCTTACTTTTACCATACCAAACAGAAATAGTCCTTAAATGTTTCATGATAGCTACCATGCCCTCCTTTAGTCATTTCTTTGCTAGACTAAATGTACTCCATTCCTAATTAGTATTTGGCAATTTATTTTCTCTCTCTTCTTCTCTTCCTACTTCTTCCTCTCTCTGTCTCTGTCTCTACTGGGCATGGAACCCAAGACCTCATTCATGGTAGACAAATGCTTACCATTCAGCTATTCCTAAAACCACTTGGAGATTTTTCTTTTCTTTTTTTCTCTTTAGTACCAGGGATCGAACCCTAGACCTTGTGCTTGCAAGGCAGGCTGCAACACCACTGAGCTAGGTCCCTGAAATCCCCGGCCTTCTTTAAGATTTCTTGACTCTTCTCTCAATGCACTATGGCTCATGTATATTCACTTTAAGGCCATTGGAAATGGACATACTGCTCTCCATGTGGTTTGATCAGTGCTGAGTACACTGGGACTGTCACTTACTGTGGCCTTCTGATGCAATTTTACAGTGTTGCTAGTTTAAAAAAGAGTAAGTCATTTTTTCATATTTATTGCGCACCTATTTCTAGTCAAGTATTTAACATCTACCAAGCACCCAACCTTAGAGTTTCAATGGTAGAGGTTCTCTGCTCTTTCTTACACTGTTGGGCCATGACATGTTTATGGCCACTCTCTTCTAATCCTTTCTGCTGTCATCTACAACCGTTCAGGTTTTTTATTTGTCAAGGACCACAGTACCTTATGTACTCTGCCCTAACTCTGGTCACCATCCTGAGTGATTTTAATTTCCTTGAGGGCGATCCATCAATAAGCTTTCATCTTTTTATTTAAGATAGGGTCTCACTTGTGTAGTTCAGATTGGCCTTGAATTCACTATGTAGCCTAGGCTAGTCTTGAACTTGCAGCAATCCTCCTGCCACAGCCTCCCCAGTATTGGCATTATAGGCATGTGCCACCATGCCTGGCAAGCTTTATCTTTTCAGTCAGTTTTTAACCTCCATTTCATTCAACCTATTTTCATGATCCACTTTATTTTCAACAGATGATCTCACCTCTTATTCTGTTATAGTTAGATCTAAAATGTCTTCCAAAATTCTCATGCATGTGGAAGTTGGTTGGATCAATCCATTGATTGGATTGATGAGTTCATAGCTAAAAATGTGTTGTCAGGTGGGGCCTGGTTGCAAGAGATGGGTCACCGAGGGGTATAACCTAGAAAGGTGCATCTCCCTCTGTGGCCCCTCCCTTCACCCTTTGCTTCCTGACCACCATGGATCAAGCACCTTTTTCTCTGCCACACCCCTCTGTCATCATCTTTCTGCCTCAGAGCCAGGTAACAAGACACCGAAACTGTGAGGCAAAATAAACCTCTCTTCCTTTAATTTGCAGATGTTGGGCACCCCTAACAGGAAAATAGCTAAGATTTATTTCATTATGAAGACCCAAGCCATCAAATGATAATGCTAATTTTTCTGCTGTCATCCTATCCTAGCACATAGATGTGTCCTTATGTGCCTTAACTTCTTTTTTTTCTTGAAGGAATAGATACAGTTCTCCATTTCAGAGTTATCCCATTTACCTGTGTTTTGAAGCTCATTATCTCCCATCTCCTTGGACCTTTCTTTATTAGTTATCCTCTTTCTCATCCATTATTTCAACCACTGTCTTTCTCTGGCTACTTTCCATCAGTGTTTAGATATGCTTAACTTTTACTTTTTAAAAAATGAAACAAGCCAGACATTGTGACACACTCCTGTTATCCCAGCATCAAGGGAAGCTGAGGGAAGAGAATCACAAATTCAAGTCCTAACTGAGCAACCTAGTAAGACCCTGTCTCAAAATAAAAAATAATAGGGTCACAGATGTAGCTCAGTGGTAGAGTCCCTGTTTTTTTTTTTTTTTTTTTT
>NW_022900951.1:84106900-84112487 GCF_012274545.1 Fukomys damarensis
AGTAAACACACACACACACACACACACACACACACACACACACACACACACCTTTCCTTTGTCTGTATTCCAGTTGGCATTCATGATCACAGAAACTTTTCTAAAGTGTAGGTACTTGCTATGTTTTCTCACTTCGTGTTTAAAACTTAGCCCCTTTTTCTGGCTTTTCTTTCCTTTTTTTTTGTTTTTTGTTTTTTGTTTTTTGTTTTTTGAGACAGGGTCTTACTATGTAGTTGACACTGACCTGGAACTCACTATGTAGCCTAAGCTGGTCTCGAACTCACAGCAATCCTCCTGCCTCAGCCTCTCTAGTGTTGGGATTACAGGCGTGTGACACCACGCCCAGCTACTGTCACTGCTCTTGTTAAGAAA
Organism: Fukomys damarensis; assembly: GCF_012274545.1. Lineage (NCBI taxonomy): Eukaryota > Metazoa > Chordata > Mammalia > Rodentia > Bathyergidae > Fukomys > Fukomys damarensis. The sequence goes on from NW_022900951.1 coordinate 84,107,273, forward strand.
ACTAATGACAGTAGGGAAAGTGGGAAGGGTGGGGGAAAGGTAATAAGGGTGAGGAAAAAAATATGCGAAACTGAAAAAATGGAAATAAAGTGTTTGTAAATAGGGAGGGGAGGAGGGGGTGAAGGGAGGGCAGGGACAAGGGGAAAAATGAGAATCAAGACCTATTATGTAAAGGTACAGAATCCCAATGATGAATGTAACTGTATTGTATACCTAGATTGTACCAATAAACTCAATAAAAAGAAAAAAAAAGAAAACTAATGACATATACCAAATCTAATAAACACTTAAAGGCCTTTATTCTACTAGCCCTCTCTGTTGCATGTTAGATAATTGATTGCTTTCACCCTGCTTCTGTCCTTGAAAGTGCCTATTCCTTGGCTTTGGTAATGCTGCTCCTCTCCTGATTCTCTTCATTCCTCTCTGTCTACTCTTTCTCAGATATATCCTTCTAAGGTGAAGAATAAGTTGTTGCATCTGGCTCCCCCTACAGCCAAAAGAGAGGCCTATTGGAATGTTGGAGGCAACATACTCCTCACTTACATGTGTTGCTCCAGCCCATTTACTAAGGAACTTGAAAAGCTGTTAGTTTTGAGTGGGGCCCAGAACAAGAGAAGTCCAAGCTGCTGTTCAGGCTGCTGTGCCACTGGGGCCACATGATCCATGAAGTCCAGTGGTACTTGAAGTATCAGTGGCAGGTAGGGATGCTTTTGGAAATCTCTGGCAGGCCCCTTAAATGAATTACAGCAGAGGCCTTTAATATTTTAGAGCAAGGCTCTGCCATCATCTCCAACAACTACTCTCCCTTTAATCTGTCTTCCACGTTGGTGCTAGAATGAGTTTTGGCTGATGCTAATCCAATCATACCACTCCTGCTTAAGGCCTCACCATGGCTTTAAGCCTCACTGCTTACTAGTAGAGAAAAAGCTATTGCACATGCCTTACAAAGTTCCTGACAACCTGGCCATGCCAAGTCTTCCAGTCTTATCTTTTGTCGCCCTTGCCTTATCCTCTTTGCCTAAATGCTGCCGAGCTGAACACTCTATCATGCATCCATGCCTTTGCACACACTCTGCCTGCCTAGAGTGATTCTTATCTTCTAATCCTGTGATCATTAACCTTTTTTGGCACCAGGGACTGGTTTTGAGGAAGATAATTTTTCTATGCATGGGGTAGAAGGGATGGTTTCAAGATGATTCAAACATATTATATTTGTTGTGCACTTTATTTCTATTATTATGTTGTAATACATAATGAAATAATTATACAATCACTATTATGCAGAATCAGTGGGAGACCTGAATTTGTTTTCCTGCAATTAGATGGTGCTATCTGGGGGTGTGTTGCTTATATCTGGTCTATTCTGTAATCTTGTTTTTGTTTCTGTCACCTTAGAAAACCCTGCTTATGAAAAAATAGGATGTTAAAATAAAAGCAGGCTTTTCAGCTTTTTTGGTGGCAATTTCAAGATATTTTGCCTTAACTTTAATCTAGACTGAATGGAAACTTGAAGTTGTTGCAAACTTACTTTTAAGGCCACCATAACTTTTTTATCTCAAGCAGTTGATCCTCTTCCAGTGTGGACAAAGTCAATTCAACTCACTTATTCACAAATGAGTTATGGATCCACTCCTTCCCTCTTTGGGATCTTTTGTGTTTGGAAAGTAATTGTCAGTCTCTTTTGAAAACTGAGATACGTGATCGTGCACCAACTGGGAGAAAGAAGGCCCTGGATCAGTGTCTGTCAGTATCTCTGTTAATGTTTGAAACATATAAAAAATCCTGATACTCATTCATGTCACCTTCATAATTCTAGTCTGGCACGAACAGACCTGAGTGAAAGGCATTTGCATTTTAATGCTGTTAACTTTAATCACATCCTGCAAAATGTTGGTATGGTCAGGCAATGTTTTCAGCTAGCCAGTTCTTCTTTATGGATGACTCACATTCAGAAGCCACTTCTTTGACTCAAGTAGTGAAATTAGAAAACGATCCAGTTATAGCATCCACCCTATTCATGTGTGACACAAAGTGACCAATTCAATTTTCCTGATATGTAATCATTCAAAGGTTTAAATAGTGCTGTAGCTATGGTATTGGCTGGCAATAAAAGTGTGTGTACGATATCCTCATGCACATACTCCTGAAAAATATATCCTACAAAACCAAGCATTGTTGCTGTGCTGTAAACATTGGTAGACTTGTCAACCAGGATTGTGTACCACAGTGACTCATTCTCTCTAATAATTGTGACTCAATATATTTTCTGCTGCTTCATGAACTCATTTATTTATGGTGTTAGCTAAAAGAAGAACACATGCCACCATTTTTACTGCAGCTCTTCCATTCATGACAAATGTGCTTAGCAGCTTGCAGGGGCCCAACTATGTACCAGTAGTAAAGGGATTCTTAGCTTTAGCAATACAGTTAGCCACTAAGAGTGATGCTCTTAGAGCAGGCACATTTGATGAATTGGTACCCTTCAATCATTGCTTTTTTTTGTGTGTCTACTTTTTCCCCCCTTTGGAAAAACAGCAAAGGCTTGTCTTTGAATGCAGGATGCTTGGTCTCCCTGTGGCAAAGCATTTTTAGAGGTTTCATGGCTTTGTTGGATAGCCAGTTGCCACATATTATACAAAGTGGGTATGGAGGATAGTACATCACTCATGGCAGTGAACCAATAATTTAAGTAAGACTCCTGGTATTTTATTATAAATGCAGTTTTCTTTCTGTTGACAGTCTTATAGTCTCCTGATGTCTCAGCACTGGGTCTTTCTTTATAAAGAAGCTCTCCAGTGACATTTGTTTTTTACTCATTTTGGCTAGTGCTACCGTGTGGGCTTACCAAAACTGTGACTGAGGCAAGTGCACAGTGAGGGAGAGGAGTGGAAAGAAGTGGTAAATAAAATAATGAGTGGGCCATGTGCAGATTAAAATAACTGTCAGATTCTGACTTAAAGTCTGTCAGTAGATGTAGCTGTACAGTTGAAGTACATTAACTTGCTTGCCACTATGAAGTCTGTCATCAGAGGCAGCTTAATTGTCACTTGTCACTCACTGAGAAGGTTTTGAAATGAGTCTGCAAGCCATTGATTTATTATAGTCTCTGTGCAGTCAAACCTCTCTGCTAATGTTAATCTGTATTGGTACAGGGATAAGGGGAAAAAAATGAGAACCAATACCTGTCATGTAAAGGTACAAGATCCCAATAATGAATGCAACTGTACTGTATATCTAAAATGTGCCAATAAACTCAATGAGAGAAAAAAATTTGTATTTGTAGCCATTTCCCAACACTATATCAACTCTTCAGCTCCACCTCAGCTCATCAGGCATTAGATTCTCATAAAGAACCTGCAACCTAGCCGGGCGTGGTGGCGCACGCCTATAATCCCAGCACTCGGGAGGCTGAGGCAGGAGGATCCCCTTTGAGTTTGAGATCAGCCTGGGCTACACACTTAGTTCCAGATCAGTCTCAACTATGTAGTGAGACCCTGTCTCAAAACACCCCCCCCAAACCCCCCCCCCCCAGAAAACCTTCAACCTAGATCCCCCACATACATAGCTCACAGTAGATTTGGTGTTCCTATGAGAATCTAATGGAATTAATGTGAGCGATGAGGAGTGGCTGTAAATACAGATGAAACTTTGCTTCTTCACCTGCTGCTTACCTCGTGTGCCAGAGTCTGGTTCCTAATAGACCACACAATGGTACTGGTCCATGACTCAGGAATTGGAGACCCCTGTTCTAGCCAAACCATTACTGACTTTCAAAATTGGACTAAGTATATTTGGATAGATACACAAGAAGCTAGTGACAGTGATTTGCTTCTGCAGAGAATTGTGTTGTTAGAGCACAGTAGTAGGAAGAACTACTTTGCCCATCTTTATTTCAAAATGCTCAAAGATCATGGTCCTTGACCTCTTCCTGTATAGTTTTTCACTCCCTTCTGTGTGCTTCCTCAGGGCCTACTATGTTCTCCTAGACTAGAATAATCCCACTATGTTTCAATTTATCTTATAAGTTATCTTTCTCTCCAGATTGTGCGCTCCTTGTGGGAAGGAGCTGCCTCCTCAGGATCTAACACAGTGTCCCCAAAGTGATTATTGAATGAAAAAATGAATAAAGAAAGGGATTTAAGGTACAAGATCCCAATGATGAATGTAACTGTACTGTATATCTAAAATAAAGCAATAAACTCAATGAGAAGAAAAAAAAGAAAGGGATTTAGTGTGGGATCCCTCAATTATAATATAGAACTCCCAAGCTTATGCTCCTTCCACATTTCCCTCATTTTGCCCTTTTGCCATGTGTTGAGCCTAACAATAATCATTTTTATTAATTCTTGTTAATTATCATACATCATCTTGTCAGTTTGGACCCTTGCCTCCTCTGAGACTACCTAAATCATTTCAAAATCCTTCCTACCTTTGTGTTACTGGTAGATTTGAGATGTATTTACATGTCCTGTTCTGAGTCACTGAATCCGAATAATTGGTATAATACCTATCATTTATTGAAATACATGCAATGTGTCAAGCAGTGTTTTGTGCTTTTACACATGGCATTGCCACAGAATTTCCTGCAAGGTGGATATTTTGAACTCCAGGTTACATATGAGGAAGTTGAAATCAGTATATATAAGTACCTTGCCAAGAGCCACATTGCTAGTAAATGAAAAATCTGAGATTTGAACCAAGTTCTCTAGATTTCAAAATTCATGATTGATTTATAACACCACACAGGTTAAAAAGATTCTGTCCATTGCTTGACTACCAGGCAAGATGCTCTCTAAGGTTGGATTGAGTATCTAGCGCTCATTTTCCTTCAAGACAGTGCATTCAATCATTGAATGGTTCTGATCATTTTGAAAGCTCTTATTTGTAGTGAAGCAAAAATAGAAATGGCCCAGGAACAGGATCTTTTGGCTCTCTAGTAGAACTTCCCTCCCGGTCTGACCAAACTATTCTTTCACTTTTTAAACTACAGTTTGACTAGTTACAGGCTCATCTCAACAACAGCTCAAGTATCTGGCTTATATTTTGCCATCTTATCTACAAGGAAGCTATAGAAACTGTCCAATGATTGGATGAAATGAAATCTCCTATAACTATCTCATTACCTGATTTTCCAACCCAGTAACTAGATTTTTTAAAAAAGGAAATGAAGTCGGGGGGAGGAGGATTTTTTTTTTTTTTGTATCAGGGATCGAAC
>NW_022900951.1:84113721-84135037 GCF_012274545.1 Fukomys damarensis
TGTATCAGGGATCGAACTTGGGTCCTTGAGCTTGTGAGGCAGGTGGCGCAACCACTGAGCTAAATCCCCAGCAATATTTGTTTTTTAATGAAGCAATTTGTCAATGACTCAAAGTAATGAATTCCCAGTGGCATACTTTCAGACATCATTGATAGGCTGTCAGGAAGATGTTTTTGGGGGCAGAGCTCTTCCTATTGATCTTCAAATGACATCTGAATTGGCAGGGCTTCCCAGTTTCATTGCTTTGAATTGTACAGCATTGTTGTTACCACTTGCTATGTTTTTAGGCTTCCATTTCAATTTTCTATATGTGTATTGTTTGTGAGTGTATTCTGTCCTTGTTCATGTTTCTCTGCTTGGTTCATTCCTAAAATTCTACATTTCCCCAACATCCAATGCACGCATCCACACACACAACACACCCCCTCCTTGTCCTCTGGGAATTAGTGCATGCCGCTCCTCCCCTAGAAACACTCTTTGCTGTCCCTAAGTTGGGTTAACTACTTTTCCTCCTATGTGATCTAGTGGAAAGTGCACACAGTGCCTGATACAAAATAGAATCCCTTTAGATGTTGGTCTCATCCTCCCCTTCCTCTAGAAGTATCTCTAAACAGTATTAATCACATTATGTTGTATTTTCTTGTCTGACTTCATCACTCAATCATGAACTTATTCATTTCTCTGTTCATTCAACAGATATTTATTGAATTTCTACTGCGTATGCAAGCTATATCATACCTGGGATACAATGATTTCTAAAAATTTTACATTCACTGTGTCTTTTAACTGTTGTATTCATAGCACCTAGCATAATGCCTGGCAAATGTAATGCTCATTAAATTTTTTTTTTTTTTTTTTGGTACTCAGGATTGAACTCAGGTCCTTGTGCTTGCAAGGCAGGCAGCAGAACCACTGAACTAAATCCCCAGCCCTCATTAAATGTTTATTAAGGGAATGCTCCTTCTCAGTAGAGTTTCTAAAAGTTTGGTTCTTGGCTGACTTACAGCGGGGTCACTGAGGGGTGCAGGTTAAAATGCACGTCCTGGGTCAATCTCTCCATCTGCAGAAGCAGAATCTCTTAAAGTCAGGCTGCAAGAATCTACATTTAAGTTTGTTTCAGGTATTTCTTTCACATTAAAGTGTGGAAACCACTGCAATATATAGAAAGAGGGAACTAATTTCTATTTTTGGAAAGTGTAGATAAAATTAATTGAATAATTTAAAAATGCCTCTGATTTCTGTAGGTAAATTCAGTAAAGCAGGAAAGGGGTATTTGTTAAAACTCTGTAAAAAGGGTTTTAAAATAGACTTGGAATATTCAAGTAATTAAATAAAAGACTAAAGTCTAAGATGACAAGTGGAATTGCTGCTAATAAAATCTAATATTAATTTAGGGTGTGTTTATGACACCAGGGAGTTTTCATTTTTATAGAATTAATTGTATACTTGACAGTATACAGCAACTCTTTTTTTTAAAAGCTGTCTAATTTATTTATTATTTAGGCTATTTAGGTGGTATGCTTAGGTAGAAAATGGAAGCAAATTTTTTAATTGCTTTTTTTTTTTTTGGTACTGGGGATCAAACTTAGGACCTTGCGCTTGCAAAGCAGGCAGCAGAACCACTGAGCTAAATCCCTGGCCCTCAATTGTTTTTTAAAAAGTAAATAATAAAAAAAACAAAGAGCAAGAAACAAATACCTCACGTCAAACATAAAAAAGTAAATAGTAATTAATGAATTTACTGTTAACTTAAAATCGTCTGTTTAAGATGAGAATCTTTGCCAATAGAACGGCACTGCTCCAAATCATGAATGGTATTACGAAGAATTGAAATCTCTTTGTTTTTTTCTTCTTGAATATGTTGAAGCTTCCTTCTGTAGATGCTCTGTGGGGGAAATTGTAGCATCTGGATATGATTTTGATTTAATCTGAACTCGCTAGCTTGGCATCAAACTCCAGTACAGCAACTCTTGGTATGACCTGACAATACAATATATTGATTCCCATATAATATATTTGAAATGCAAATTATCAGAGTATGTCCCAACAGCATTTGTGCCTTTTTTTTAGTACTGGGGATTGAATCCAGGGCCTCGTGTATGCTATGCAAACATTCTATCACTGAGCTGCATCCTGAGCCCAATATTTGCACTTTGAGATTTATATATATGTGATTTATCTGATACCCAGTCCTTGAGGAGGGATGGAAGTGCTCATTCTCCATGAGATTTTGATCTTCTTAACTGTTGTATGTCATATTTTCCAAAAGTATGCTGTATTTTTTCCATTAAGTTTATTGGTACATTTTAGGTATACAGTACAGTTAAGTTCATCACTGGGATCTCGTACCTTTACATGATGAATGTTGATTCTTAGTTTTTCCCCATTTCCCTGCCCTCCCTTTACACCCTCCACCCTTCCCTATTTACAAAGTCTTTCCATTTTTTATTTTTTTCATATTTTTTCTTTTCCCTTCTTTCCTTTCCCCTACCTTCCTACTTCTTCTCCTTTAGACCTTTTCTTCTCAAAGTGTAAATAAGGTTCAAATGGTAAAAGTATACTGTTATTAAAAGTGTTCTTTGGTGACAGGTTAAACATAAAGTCTAAGTCAATCAAAGACAGACAGACTCTTTCAGGAAGACTTTAAAAGTTTAATTTTGTGATCATGTTCTTGGGCCTGCAACTGTTCTTTGCACTTTGCCTTGATATGATCCTCAGTTCAAGAGCTGAGCTGTTCTTACATCTGGACATAGATGTTTTAAATATCCAGAAGTTTGTATCTGTGTCTCCCTTCTGATAGCTTCACTTTTAATTTCAAATTTAATTTAGAGCTTCACTGGTTGGGTCACTGTTGCCAAGTTAGACTGAGAACTACCATTTGTACACTTAGTACCATATCCAACAACTTACTTTTGAACAGTGATTCCTTTCTGGAGCTGAATGAGTACCAGGACCAGCAGTTCTATTGTGATAGTCTTATATAAGAGTGAAAAAATTCTGAGACGAAGCTTCACATTTTATGTGGGGAATCTTTCCTTTTATACAACCCAGGAACAAATATATGAGCTCTTTAGCAGATGAAGTTGTATCAAAAATTTAATTCCATTTAACCCAGTCATTTCTTTACTAGGTATCTTCCCAAAAGAGTGAAAGGCATTATGTTATAGCATATCAATGTTTATAGCAACACAATTCTTACTAGCTAAATCTTGGAAGCCCCCTACATGTCCATCAACAGATAAATGGGTAAAGAAAATATGATATTTATATACAATGGGATAGTACTCAGCTATAAAGACAGGTAGATTTGAGTCATTTTTAAGAAATGCATGCACCTTGAAAACATGTTAAGTGAAATAATCAGACACATAAGCTTCAGTACCATATGGTTTATCTCATATGAGAAATCCAAAGTATGAAAAAGTAAAGAGCAAAATAGTATGAAAACCTATAATGGTACATAAGATCCTAATGATATAATTGACAATGTGAAATAGGAAGAAAAGGGATAAAGGTGTAGGGAAAGTGGGAAGGGTGGGGAAAAGGGAATAAGGGAAAGGAAAGAATATGAGAAAATGAAAAAATGGAAACAAAGTTTTTGTAAATAGGGAAGGGAGAAGGGGGTGAAGGGAGGGCAGGGGTAAAGGGAAAAAATGAGAACCAAGACCGGTCATGTAAGGGTACTACAAGATCCCAATGATGAATGTAATTGTACTGTATACCTAAAATGTACCAATAAACTCAAAGAGAGTTAAAAAGAGTAAAGAGCAAAATAAAAGCAGATAAGAGGAAACAGGCAGATAGATGTTTCGCAAATTGGAAGAAGACCAAGAGATGGAGGGAGGAGAGAAGGGGACTAGGGAAAGGGGACATAAAAAGGAGTTAAGATGTGTCAGGCACATGTGCCAAATATCCACAATGAACATGCTCACAAAATATGTTACAAAATTAAAAAAATAATTTACTTATTGGCTTGGATAGAATATAAATACATTGGCATGTGGTTTCTGTTTCACATAATATCATAACAGGGCTGATGCTGAAAGTGCTAGACATTTTCTTAAATATGACCTGCCTGGATGAGCTTATCATTTGTACAGACTGGGAGCTACGTTTTAGAGAGTATGCAATATGACTGGGGCCATTTGGAGGCCAGGTAAGAGATGAATTTTACGAAGAATTTGATAGTGATTGTTTCAGTTACTTTATAGTTACTGCGACACAATACCCAACACACACACAACTGTAAGGTGGAAAGGTTTATTTTGGCTCACAGTTTGTAGAGATTTCAGTCCATAGTCTGTTGGCTCCAAGGCAGGGTGGAATGGCCGAGGAGGCTTGCTTATGGCATGACAGTGAAGCAGAGAAAGTGATCAAGGGAGGAGGAAGATAGGCCCTTCCAGGCCATGCCCCCATGACCCACCTCCTCAGACTAGGCTTCACCTCCCATGAGAGCATGGGGCTGGGGGGGGGATCTACGTATAAACCATAGAATTGATAGAAGAGGCTTTGAAAAAAGGTTTAGCCAACAGTAGCAAAGAATCCACTTGAGATAACTTTGCAGCTCAAACTTTTTGAAAAGTCTATTAAGTAACACCAGGTCTTCAAATAATTCATTCTATAACAGGTTTAAATTACATTACTTGCTAAGCAGAAATAATTTGGATATATTTTTTTTCTCTCTGAAAAGTTATTAAATGATACATGATAAAATCTTTTTATGCTCATCTTAATTTTGAAGTTTTGGCCATCAGGTGGAGAAAGTGAAGTGTTCTTTAGGAATGAATTTGGTTTATAAGGTCTGAATTCTCCAAAGCACAATTTCCCTTTTAGGGAGACTTCAGTTGGATTCTATGACCATGTTACCAGAATCCACGGTGATCATTTTTTAGAGGCTGTGTAAACTAAAGTTAAATAAAAGGAAAATTTCAAGAATTATCAAAGGAGTACAAGCACATTATTATCTTTTGTGGGGGCATACCGGGAATCGAACTTAGGTCCTTGAGCGCTTGCAAGGCAGGCAGTGGAACTACTGAGCTAAATCCCTGGGCCCAAGCATGTTATTTTACACCATTGAAAAGAATCTGGAAGAGCCAGGCATACTGGTGCATATTTATTAATTTTATCTACTCAGGAAACTGAGGCAAGAAGATTGCAAGTTTGAAGCCACCTAACAAGACAACTTAGTGATGGCCTGGCTCAAAATAAAAATCATAAAAGGGCTAGTAATATAGCTCAGCACTCCACAGATTCAATCCATAATACCAGAAAAAGAAGTCTGGAAACATTTATGATGAAAGCACAAATCTTGTCCTACCCTTTCCTATCCTAGGCTTGTTGTTCCTTACAAAATCTTTTAGCAGATTTTTATTTGATTTGTAATAGTTTCATAACTTTCTAAACAACATGACTCCATATTTATTTTTTTCTATTTTAGTTTATTAGTACATATGTGTAGTACATAATATTTATATTCCTTGTGGGAAGTTGGTACACATACATAACACATCTTAATTCCTTTTTTTATCCCACTCTGCCATAAAGAAAGAGAAACGAGTCATTTGTAGGAAAATTGGTGCACCTTGAGATAATTATGTTAAATGAAATAAAGCTTAAATATCACGATTTCTCTTATGTGAGAAACTCAGAGTAAAAATGAAATGCTTATTTATTTTCATTTAAAACATTATCTATCGATTTCCTGCTTTCCTAAATGAAAATTTAGTTTACTCACCATCCCCATTTGTACTATTTTCTGCACTCTTAATATACTTTGCAACATTTTACTTACTTTTTCTATTGGTACACAGCATAGGTTAGATTATGTTGTAGTAAGAAGCAATCTCCAAAACTTTAGTAGCTTAAAATCACTAAGTGCTTTTCATCCTAATACATTTTCATTGCTAACTACCTGGACGCTCTTTTTCATGTCATGATTATTCTTCTTCTGAGGCCCAGCCTGACAGTATAAGCACTACAGAAGAAACAGCAGAGTGGTAGAGTATGTATTGGCTCTTCAAGCTTCTGCCTAAAAATGTTTAGTTCTTACAGTTTAGTTCTCAAAACGTGTTGCCAAGCCAGGCATGATGGCACACCCCTATAATCCCAGCACTGTGGGAGGCTGAGGAAGGAAGACCACAAGTTAGAGCCTACCTTGGGCAACTCAGTGACTTAGATCTTGCCTTAAAAATAAAAATAATTAGAGCCTGGTGTGGTGGTGCACACCTGTAATCCTAGCACTCAGGAGGCTGAGGCAGGAGGATCTCTGAGTTCGGGACCAGCCTGGGCTACATAGTGAGTTCCAGGTTAGTCTCAACTACATAGTGAGACCCTGTCTCAAAAATGAAAAACAAAAAACAAAAAATAAAAATAATTTAAAAAGGCCTGGGTTCAATCCCAAGTACCACCAGGAAAAATATTTTGTCAAAACGGAGTGAGAGGCTTGGGAAGTATCTGCAGGAAGAATCCCCGAATACAAGAGACACTCTTGTAACATTAATATGAGTACACTTCCATTTTTGTTTCATCACACATAGTACTCTCCTCACTGTATATGATGATTTTAATCCTCTTTCACCTTTCCTTCATTTCTCCTCCTTCCCTTTTACTTCCCAGCTTCTTTCACCTGTATTTTAAATTTTATATTGTTAAGTTGCTAATTAAGTTATCCATGCTGTCTTTAATTCCAAAAGGTTAAAATTAGCAAAGATTATTTTATTTTTGTGACTATGTAAATATTATTTGTATTAGTTACTTTTCTCTCATTGCCGAGACTAAGTACCCTTCACCCAAGGTTAAAAAGGGAAAAGTTTATTTAGCTCCCACTTTGTAGAGGTTTTGGTCCACAGTTGACTGGCTTCAAGACAGGGTGGCACATGGCACTCTTAGGAGAGCCAGTTCATGGCAAGCAGAAGATAGCAAAAGCAAGAAACCTTAACACCATTTTTCTGCCCCTTTTGTCTTATCCAGACTATTTAAGGCAGGCAGCACTCACACCCTTAATCCTAGTGCCCTTTATCTTTGCATTGCGCCATGAATCAATTCCAGCATCACACACTCTAGATCCAGCCACCTCTGAAAAAGTCCCACCTGTGACTGCATAGGCTTGCGGGGGCGTCTAAACCTAAGTCATGACATTATTCTCTACAAAACGCAAGAGATTCCAAGAACCCTGACATTTAAAATCTGTCTGTATTTCTTATGTTACTTACCTTTATTGTATTGCTTAATTTCCTTCAAATCCTCCATAACAATAAAGTTTTTTGTAGAAATTTCCTTACTTCTCTCTCTCCAGTCTATTTTCATGCCTCAATCTGGATTTGTGACTCTCTTGTACAGGCTTCTTAACCTTGCCACCACTGCCATTTAGGTCAGATACTTCTTTGTTGCAAGGTGTTGTCCCATAACATTTTAAGATGGTTAGCAGCACCCTCAGCCTCATATATCCATTAGATATAATGTCATGCAAGCATTTGCGCGCGCGTGCGCACGCACACACACACACACACACACACATTGTGATAGGTGACATCCAAAACATCTCTAGACATAACCAATTGTTACTGGCAGACCAGTGCAGAGGTGAAATAATTACTGGTTGAAAACTGCTGCTCTGCAATAGTTGTCGTTCAGGGACTTTTCTTGACTAGAGTCCTGGATCTCATGGCTGCTTCATGTGTCCTCTCTGTATTTCTTTTGTTACTTCCGATCTAGAGACTTGTGTCCTATTTTGGGAAATTAATTTACATTATTTATTGGTAATTTCTTTCTATTTCTTCTGCTTTCTCTGTAATCCCTATTAACTGCATATTGAGCATCTTGGATTAATTTTCATGGCCTGATTAGTGTGACTCATCTATGGTAATCCTCTTCCTCATTCGGTGGGAATTGGTTTAGGCACCTAGGCTTAAGCCAGTCAGAGGATGACAGTCTAGTAATAATTGTTATTAATAAGTTCAGGGATGTACAGTGACCAGTGAGAACTCTAATGATACTGAAAAGAAGGATTTTACTTTATACTTGAAGAAGAGGCATGTGATATGAACTAGTGCACATATAATGATTGCCTCAAATAGCTTTTTTTTTTTAACAATTACAGAAGAAACTGACCCTAGGATGAATGGAGCGAACGATATAGGTGATGAGAAGAGGTACCAAAGAATATACGTCCTTCATGAGATTATCCAGATGCTAAACTAACCTTGCAGTATGTACTATGACTGGATGACCTACAATGTAAGATAAATCATTATATTTTATTGTTTAAGCCATATTATGGCAGAAGTTTCTTTTGACATGCAGTAGAAAACACTCTGATACAAAAACTCATAGATTTTGTTGTTTTGTCTTGTGTAAAGAAATTAAATTGAAGCCGGGCGTGGTGGCGCAAGCTTGTAATCCCAGCACTTGGGAGACTGAGGCAGGAGGATTGCTGTGAGTTCGAGACCAGCCTGGGCTACATAGTGAGTTCCAGGTCAATCTCAACTACGTAGTGACACCCTGTCTCAAAAATCCAAAAAAAAAAAAAAGAGAGAGAGAGAGAGAGAGAAAGAAAGAAATTAAATTGACTCCTCATGAACTCAAGCATTTTTCTTCAGTGTCCATGATCTTTCATCTGGAAAATTGGGTAAAATCACCTTCCTACTCCTCATTCATTCATCCAATGACCTGTTAGTATCATTGTTTTCTAAGTCAGGGAGGAAATGTCCATTTTTATGAAATTATATTTACATGCTAGGTACTTCGCTGGAGGCTTTAAAACACAAAACACAATCTCATTTATTCTTAACAACTCTGTGTCTACTACATCGGTGAAAAAAACCAAAGATTGAGGAAGTAAAATAACTTTTTCAAGGTCCCAAAATGTTTAGTGACAGATTTGGGATCCAAACCAAGACCATCTATGTCTAAGTGGTGATATAATTAGCATGCTTTATTGTCTCTTTCCCTTTCTTTCACTCAAGACACTAGGTCCAAACCTCTGTTTGTGTTTTTTCTTAGAGAATCATCTCTGACTACATCACATTGAATTGGATAGCTCTCTCTCTCTCTCTCTCTCTCTCTCTCTCTCTCTCTCTCCCACAAAAACACCGCACATATATTCTCCTTTCTACATCTACTTCCAACATCTTTTAAATTTCATGTCTACTACTACCCAGCCATATTTATCTGTCCTCTCTGGGAGAAAGAAGATCATCTGACATGTGTTTTTGGCCAATTTAGCTTACTATGCATACAGCAAAGGAGTTGGGTGATTTTTGAGCATCTTCCTCTTGCAACTTCCCTAAAATAGAAAAATGAATTATAAAGTCATGAAGATAAAGTTTTTTTCTAGAGGGGTATCTTGAAGTATCTCTCAGTCATTGCTCCTAGTAGCTTTCCAATTAGATTGCTTCTAGTGATGTCTTTTCCTGAACTCGGAAAAAGCTTTTTACCATGTTTTGTAGAGGGTACTTTTGGTTAAGTAAGGAAACTTTTTTACTGTGTAGCTAGAAGACTTCTCCAATAGTTCTTACAATATGTTCTTCAAAATCATGCTGAGTACATCAACAGAATAAAGGATAAAATCAATGATCACTTCAATAGACTCAGAAAAAGCATTTGAAAAAAATTCAATACTCTTTTCTTTTTGAAAACTTCTCAATAAACATGGAATAGAAGAGAACTTCCTCACACTGTAAAAACCATTTATGGAAACCCCATAGCTAATATTAATGGCAAAAGATTAAAAACTTTCCCCTGAGATAAGGAACAAAATGTTTCTATTTAATATTGTACTGGAGGTTCTGGCTGGGGGAATTAGGTAAAAAAAATGAAATAAAAGGTATTCAGATTGGATAAGAACAAGTAAAATTATCTTTTTCTACATGTGACCTGATCTTGTATGGAGAAAATGGTAAGGAGTCTACAAAGAAAAGAATTACTGGGACTAATAGTTAACCAAAATTGCCGCATTTAAGATCAGTATATAAAAATCACCTGTATTTTTAAACATTACTGATAAAAAACAAAAGGAATTCTATCTACAATAGCATCAAAAGGAATATAATACTGAGTAATTTAGCAAAATAAATGCCAAACTTACACTCTGGAAACTACAAAGCATTGTTGAAAGAAATTAAAGAAGACCTAAGTAAATGAAAACATATCCCACATTTACAGATTGGACGACATAATAATATTAAGAGGACAATACTTTCCAAAGAGGCATACAGATTCAGTACAATTTCTTTCTCTTTCATATTTATATTTTAATAGCACATATTTGCAGTACAAAATGATTACATTCATCATGGGGAGTTGGTACATGTACATAACACATCTTAATTCTTTTTCATCCCCTTTACTTCCCTTCCCTCCCACCTTCATCTCTTGATTTCCTTCCCTTTTGCAAAAGACCTATTTCCACATTTTTATTATCTATTTTTATTTCTCTCTATATATTTTGGCTTTCTCATATAAGAGAAACCATGTGATATTTAAACTTTTGTGTGTATGCCTTGTTTTATTTAGCATTATGATCGAAAGGTGCATCCATTTTCCTACAAATTACTCAACTTTATCCTTTTTATGTCAGAGTAGTACTCTATTGTGCATAAATATCATATATTTCTTATTCATTCATCTGTTGATGGACATATAGCCCACTTCCAAAATTTAGCTATTATGGATAAGATGCTATAAACATGGGTATGCTTGTATCACTGTAGTGTGATATCTTTAACTCTTTTGGGAAGATACATTGAAGGGGAACACCTAGGTCAAATGGATTTTATGCTTTTACTTTTGGGAGAATCTCTGTACTGATTTTCATAATGGTTATACTAGCTTACATTTCCACTAACAATGCAGAAGGGTTCCTTTTTTCCCTGCAACTTCTCTAACATTTGTTATTATTTCATTTCTTGGTGATAGCCATTCTTTTTGGACTAAGATGACATCTCAATTCTGTTTTAATTTGTATTTGTCTAGTGGCTAGAGATCTGAACATTTTTCCTTGTATTTATTAGCCCTTTGAACTTCATCTGAGAACTGTCTATTCATTTCAGTAGCTCATCTTTAATTAGTTCTTTTATTTTGGGGGTCTAATTTGCTTGTGTTCTTTATAGTCTAGATATTAGGTCTCTATATGGGGAGTAGCTAGCACAATTTTTTCCCCATTCTGTAGGTTATCTCTTCACTCTGTTGGTTGTTTCCTTTGGCATGCAGAAGTTTTAAATTTGATGTAATCCCATTTATTGAATCTTTTTTGAGACAGGGTCTCACTATGTAGTTGAGACTGACCTGGAACTCACTATGTAGCCCAGGCTGATCTTGAACTCACAGCAATCCTACTGCCTCAGCCTCCCGAGTGCTGGGATTACAGGTGTGTGCTACCACGCCCATCCTATTTATTGATTCTTGATGTTATTTCTTGTACAATTGGGGATTTGTTCAGAAATTCCCTGCCTATACTTATGCCTTCAAGAGTTTTGCCTAATTTACCTTGTTAGCAGTTTAAATGTTTCTGTTTTTAACATTCAGATCTTTGATGATCCATTTTTATTTTATTGAAGTTCAAGTTGAGAGATATGAGTCTAGATCCATTGTTCTGCATGTGGATAACCACATTTCCTAGTACTATATGTTAGAGAGGCTATATTTTCTCCAGCATATACTTTTAACTTTTGTTGAAGATGAGATGGTGGAATGTCCCTGGGAGTCTCTCTGTATCCTCGATTCTGTTCCACTGATCTACATGTCAGTTTTTGTGCACAGACTGTGCTATTTTTTTAATCACTATATCTTTATAGTATAAATTGAAATCCGGGGTTGTGATGCCTCCTGCTTTACTCTTGTTACTCAGGACTACTTTTGTTATTCTGGATCTCTTCTGGTTACATATGAATTTTAGGATTGCCTTTTCTATTTTTGTGAGGATATCTGTTGTTATCTATTGGTATTTTTGAGACTGCATTGGATTAGATCAGGAGGATATTACTTAATTTCCATATGTTTATGTCGTTTCTCTGGTGTCCTTTGCCATTGATTTCTAGTTTCATTGCACTATAATCTATAACATGTGTGGTATTATTTCTATTTTTTTGCATTTACTTATATATGTTCTATGGCCTACTATATGATCTATTTTGGAGAAAGTCCTATGTGCTGCTGAGAAGACTGTGTATTCTGTTGTTGTTGGGTGGAATGCTCTGTAGATTCCTATTCAGTTTATTTGTTCAAAGATTTGATTCAACTCAAATTTCTTTGTTGATTTTTGTCTGGTTTATTTGTCTGTGACAGTGGGGTCCCCATTACAATTTTGGGAGATGAATAGGTCAAGGAATTGAAAATCTAATGGTTAATCAACTTGAATACTAAAGCACTAACTTTGTTGACTAGGATACAAAGCTATCTACACAGGGCAAGTTAACAATGTGTGCAGCTTTGTAAACAAGATAATTTTATTTCATTTGGATTTTACCCCCTGGACCTCAGCTGCACCCCAAAGAATACTAGATAACTCAACATTTCCCTGAGTAGTTTTCTCTCATACTCCTCAGATATTTTAATTGAGCACTACTTTTTAAATAAGATATTTCATCACTTCTTTCCTCATACTTTTTAGATGAAATTGCCTCGTCAGGAGGGAAATCTCCCTTATCAACCTCTTACTACTGTTATACTTACCTACTGTTATAGTTTAAACCTAAAATAGCCCCCAAAGCCTCATGTGTTTATTAGCTGATTTGATTATGGAGGCATTATAGCTGACAACAGAAAAAAATGGCTTGAGGATATGTCAGGAAGCAGCAAGATCCCACCCTTTGCTCTGCAAAAATGAAAGATTTTGCTTTGAGCAAAAAGCCCCAGGGCACCTTGCTTGAGAATGACTGTGCAGCAAATTGATATCCTGGGATTATTTGATTATTTTTCAAAGTGCTCAGCCATTCAGGCATGCAGATGCCTTTGCAGCAATGGCCCAAGAGGGCCAATCTACTGCTCAAGCTGGCAGCAGATCTTGGTGTCATCTAGGTGGTACTGGTTTTATGTAGATGCAAAGTGCAAGAGTTGTGGAGTCAGGAAGGCTTCCACCTAGATTCAGAAGAAGACCGGGGAGGCCAGCCAGTGTGCCCCTGAAGGGAGAGTGCATGAAGCTGTGGGCATGAATCTGAGGGTGCATTAGAGATCTCAGAAAGTCACAGAAGCCAAGAACGTGTCTGAGGAGAGCACCAAGGAATGAGTGAAGCTAGCTGGAGAGAACCCATGAAGGCTACTATCACAAGCAATGCTATAGGGACGAGGCTGCCCAATCAGTTTGGAGTTCATATCTTGTCACAGCTTGCTTTGGTTGCTTGATACAGAGCTACAGGATTTAATGCTTGTTTGATATAGAGGTATAGAATTTAATGTTTGCCCTGCTGGGTTTCAGTCTTGGTTTGGTTTCAATCTCCCTATTTCTCACTTTTGGAATGTAATGTTTATTCTTTGCCATTGTGTGTTGGAAGCATTTAATTTTCTTTTCATTTTTACAGGGCCTCATAGCTAAGAGTTTGCCTGAAGTCTCAGAAGAGACTTTGACTTGGACTTTCCAGCAATGCTGAAATTTAAAATGTTGGCCAATCTCAGAGATGAACTAAATGTATTCTG
This sequence comes from Fukomys damarensis, assembly GCF_012274545.1. Lineage (NCBI taxonomy): Eukaryota > Metazoa > Chordata > Mammalia > Rodentia > Bathyergidae > Fukomys > Fukomys damarensis. Next base: position 84,127,351 of record NW_022900951.1, read on the forward strand.
CACAAAGAGATGTGCATGACTTTTGAGGGCCAGGGAAGAATGTTACAATTTATATCTAAAATGGCTCCCCAAAGCTTCATGTGTTTGGAATGTGATTAGATTATGTTCCTGATTTTAACGTGAAGGTTTTCAATATTTGGCCATTTAATATGATGTTGGCTGTTGGTTTTTCATAGACTGATTTTATTGACTTGAGATATAGACCATCTATTCCAATTTTTTGCAGGGTTTTCATCATGAATGGGTGTTAAATTACCAAATCTTGACATACCATGCACACCTGTAATCCCAGCACTTGGGAGGCTGAGGCATGAGGATCACTGTGAGTTTGAGACCAGCCTAGGCTACATAGTGAGTCCAGGTCAGTCTCAACTATACAGTGAGACCCTGTCTCAAAAAACCAAAACAATCTTGACATACAGTAAATATCTACTAAAAACAACAACTATAACACCACTAAGAATAGAAAAGAGCTCAACAATAATAACATAGAGTCAACTAAATATCTCACAATTAATAAAGCTTAATAGCAGTAACAGTAAGTAAATGCAAACAGATTGAAATTTTCCTACGTATATTATCAGACCATAGATCAATCAATGTAAATTGATTAGTAATCAATGTAAATGAATGAAATTAGTAATCAATGTAAAAAAATGATAATCATTGTAAACCAATGAAATTAGTAATCAATGTAAAAAGAAACCAGAAAGACTACATGAACACTATAAATTAAATAACACCCTCCTGAATGACCAATGGGTTACAGATGAAATTAAAGAAGAAATTACACATTTTCTACAATTAAATGATAATATTTATTCAATATACCAGAATGTATGGAATGGAATGAAAGCAATCCTATGACGGAAATTTATAGAATTCACTGCTATAAATCAGGAAAACAGAGTGAGCTCACATAAACAACCTGAAAGAACAAGTCAAGCCCAAAGATTGTACAAGGGAGGAAATCATAAAAATCAGAGCAGAAATTAATGCAATTGAGACTAAGAAAACAATATATAGAATCAATGAAGGGGTAGGGGAAAGAAAAGAAGGGAATGGAATTAATAGCAGAAAATTAAAAAATAAGAAAAGTCTTTGTAAATACAGAGGGTGGAGGGGTTGAATGGAGGGAAGGCGATGGGGAAAAATAAGAATCAAGACATTATGTAAAGGTACAAATTTCCATTATATTGTATACCAAAAATGTACCAACCAATAAAATTAATTAAAAAAAGATTTGGTTCAGTGCAACGTCCTGAGTTTGATCCCCAGTAGCAAAAACAAAACAAAACAAAACAAAAACCCGTTTTTTGGTTCTTTAAAAGATTAAGTAAATTTGATGAACTATTAGCAAATGTTATAAAAAAGGAAAGAAAAAGACTCAAATCCATTCAATTAGGAATGAAAAGGGTGAAATCATAACAGATCCTGCAGATATCCTGAAGACCACCAATATCTACTTAAGAGAACCTGTATTCTAATAAGATGGAAAACACGGAAGAAATGGATACATTCTTAGATGCATATGAATTACCAAAGCCGAATAAAGAATATATAAAAATGTTAAATAACCCAATATTAGTCAAGGAAATAGAAGATGTAATTTAAAAACTATCGACAAAGAAAACCCCAGGCCTGATAGATTCCCTGCTGAATTTTGCAAGAAATGTAGAGAAAATCTAATGACACTACTTCTCAAATTCAAATGTAATTGAAAGGGAAGCAGTACTCCCAAAATCATTCCTGGAAACAAGTATTGCCCTGATAACAAAACCGCAGAAGGACCCAACCAAAAAAGAACTACAGGCCAATCTCCCTAATGAACATAGATGCAAAAATCTTCAATAAAGCACTGGCAAGCAGAATGCAACAAATCAACAAGATTATACACTATGACCAAGTAGGATTCATCTGAAGGATGTAGGGATGGTTAAACACATGGAAATCAATAAATGTGATACACCATATCAGCAGAGCCATGGACAAAAATCACATGATCATCTCAATGGGTGCAGAGAAAGCATTTGACAAAGTTCAATACCCATTACAGAAAATGGGAACAGATGGTCTTTATCTCAATCTGATAACAGCTATCTGTGACAAATCAATAGCCAACATCATATTAAATGGTCAAGAACTGAAAGCTTTCACTCTAAAATCAAGAACATGATAAGGATGTCCACTGTCACCACTCTTACTCATTGTGGTTCTGGAAACATTAGCCAGCGAAATTAGACAAGAGAAAGAAATAAAATGACTAAAGATAGGGCAAGCAGAAGTTAAACTGTCATTATTTGCAGATGATATGATACTCTACATAGAAGACCCCAAAAACTTCCCCCCAAGACCTTGATATAATGACCAAATTAAGCCATGTAGCTGGATATAAAGACAGTGCTCAAAAATCAATAGCATTCCTGTACACAAATAACAAACTCACTGAGAGAGAAACTGCACCTGCAAGGCAGGCAGCAGCACCACTGAGCTAAATCCCCAGCTCCTGACTCGAAATTATGCAACAGAGCTACTGTCATAAAAACAGCATGTTACTGGCATAAAACAGACTTAAGGAACAATGGATAAGATTAGAAGATGCAGAAGCAAGTGCAAACACACTCAACCACCTTATCTTTGACAAAAGAGCCAAACACCTTCACTGGAAGAAAGATAGCCTCCATAAAAATGGTGCTGGGAAAACTACCTTTGCATATACCTAAGACTAAAATTAAACCCATGTCTCTCACTATGCACTAAAATACAATCAAAATGGATCAAAGATCTAAATATTAAAACAGAAACACTGAATCTGCTAAAAGGAAAAATAGGTAGAACTCTTGACGACATAGGTATAGTCGAAGACTTTATGAACAAAACCAGTTACACAGGAAATATTACAAGAAATCAACAACTGGGGTCTCATCTTATTACATCGGTTTTGCACAGCAAAAGAAATCACCAACAGAGTGAAGAGACAACCAACAGAGTGGTTAAAAATTGTGGCCAGCTGTTCCTCAGACAAAAGATTGGTATCTAGCATATATAAAAACTAAAAAACAAAACAAAACAATCAAACCCCCCAAACTAAAGACTCAGTACAAAAATGGATGTGAGATATGAATACAGACATCTCAGATGAAGAAGTATAAATGGCAAATAAGTATATGCAAAATGGTTCAACATTATTGGTCATTTGAGAGATACAAATTAAAATAACACTGAGATTCCATCTCACTCCAGAAATTGGCTGTGGGGAAAAAGGAACACTTTCTACCCTGTTGGTGAGACTGTGGACTGGTGCAATCATTGTGGAATTCAGTGTTGAGATTCCTCAAATAACTAAGATGAGAGGTTCTATTTGACTCAGCTATCCCCTTTCTTGGTATCTTTCCATGACTGCAAAGTGTACCTACTGCAAACATGTACTGATAAAACAAAGAAATACACACTGCAGTACTCATAGAGGAAATTATATGGCTATGTAGGATTTGCTTTAAAATAATTCAGATATAGAAAAGTGGGTTAGTGTACAGATAAAATAAGATTGGCTACGTATTGATAATCGTTGAAACTGGATTACAGATACATGTGAGTTTATGCTATATTCTGTTTTGTTATGTTTGCATATAATTAAATATTTAATAAGTTACCACTGTCATGTACTGAGCACCTATAATATGCCAAGAACCATGTCAAGTGTTCTTAAAGTATTTTCATTTAACGTAATCATAGCATATAAAAAGATGAAGCTAAAAAGAGATTTATGTCTATAATGGAAGACACAGAATTGTAAAACTATTTCCTTCATATTAGTGTGCATACTCAAGATGAAGAGACAGTTTGGATTGCTAGAATTTATATACTTTTTTAAAATTCTCCAAGCATGGTGGCCCATACCTGTAAGCTCAGCACTCTGGGAACCTAAGGAAGAAGATCAAAGTTTGAACCCAGTCTGGGCAATTTAGCAATTTAACAGAGACCCTGTCTCAAAACAAAAATTTTAAAAAATGGGTGAATATGTACTCGATGCAAAGGCCATGAGCTCAATCCCAAGTACCGCAACAATAACAACAAAAAATTGCACAACAGGTCTATGAGGCACTATTATATCTCTTTTGGAAATTTTAGAAATGAAACTGAGGATGAGACAAGAGAAGCAAAGGTTGCACATCCACTGATTAGTAGAAGCATGTAGAATGGAGTTGTAATAGGCAGTGGAAGTAGCAAGAGGGTAATCAGGGAAAGACAAGTTTTGAAAGTAGAGTAGAAGTTATACAGGAGAAAGGAATTACAGAAAAATACAACCACAGTACAAGGGCCAAAGGGAATTCAGTAACTTTGATTAAGTGATAATATACCAGGCACACAGGCTGACTATGCAGTGAGGAGAAGGTACTGAAGTAGTCAGAGGAGAGGTCACAACGGTTCCTTATGACATTCTTGAGTATGGTCATTATTTATAAACTGAATGGTTTCAACCAGGGGAGTGGCATGATGAAATATTCATGTTAGAAAAATTATTCAGCAAAATATAGCCTCTCCGTGACACGGAATTGAAATACGTGGGGGGAGAAACAACTTGGTCTAGAGAAAAACAAAAGGAACCCTCCTACATTATTGGTGGGAATGTAAACTAGTAAAACCATTATGGAAATCAGTATGGAGATTTCTGAACTAAAATTAGAAATTCCATATGCTACAACTATCTCCCCTCTAGGTATCTTTCCCAAAGTCCTTAAGCCATCATACCACAGTGGTACATGCATACCAGTTTTTATAGCAGTGCATTTCTTAATAGCTAAATCCTGGAAGCAGCCTGTACACCCATAAACAGGTGACTGAATAAAGAAAACACTGTATCTACATATAATGGGACACTAATTGGCTACAAAAAAAGACAAATTTGACACATTTGTAGGAAAATCGATGTACTTGGGAAATATAATATTGAGTGAAATAAACCAGATACACAGGCTTGAACACTGTATGGTATCTCTCATTTGGGTAAGGCAAAGTACAAACACAAGAGATCAATAGAGGTTGGCTAGAAGGAGACAAGCAGATGGATCTCTTGCAAATGGGAAGGGGTCCAAGAGATTAAGGGCAAAGAATGAGGAGAAGGGGAAGGGGAAATAAGTAGAATAAAGGTATGCCATGTACAAGAACTTAATAAATTCAATGAATGTGAACATTGTATGCCATAAACATGAATTAAGATAATCAATACCAATAAGAATATAAAAGTAGAAAGTGCTTGTTATTGTTTGCTTTTTTCATGAATGCCATTCTTTTTGGAGTAAGACAGAATCTTAGCTTTTTTTTTCTTTTTATTAATTTTTTGATACATTTTAGGTATGTAATATAATGACATTCATCATTGGGAATTTGTACCTTTATATAATTTATCTTGTATCTTATTTTTCCCCATTCCCTGCCCTCCCTTCAACCCCTCCACCCCTCCTTATCTACAAAGACTGTTTCCATCTTTTTTATTTTTGCTTAATTCCATTCCCCTGATTTATTTTTGTAATTCCATTCCCCTGCCCCCCACTTCCCCTTTGCAACTTTTCTTCCTATTTCACATTATCTATTATGCCTTTCATTCCACATTTACAGTTTCAGTTTTTCATACTAGAGGAACTATTTGGTATTTACACATGTGTGTACTATTTATTTCACTTAAGAGTACTATCTGTTCTAAATAGCAGACCTTTGTCTGAGGAAGAGCTGGTGAAAAGTTTTTCCAGAATTGTGGGTTGTCTCTTCACACTGTTAGTGATTTCTCTTGGTGTGCAGAAGCTTTTTAATGATAAGACATCCCACTTGTTGATTTGTTTCAGCTACTTTACATGCAACTGAGGTTTTGTTCATAAAATCTTTTCCTATGCCAATGTCTTCAAGAGTTCTACCTAACCTCTCTTCCAGCCAGTTTAGTGTTTCTGTTTTAATATTTAGCTCTTTAATCCATTTTGATTTTAGTTTAGTACACAGTGAGAGATATAGGTCTAGTTTTAATCTTTGGAAAGTTGAAACCCAGTTTTTCCAGCACCATTTATTAAAGAAGCTATCTTTCCTCCAGTGAGGGTGTTTGGCTCCTTTGTTGAAGATGAGGTGGCTGAGTTTGTCTGGACTTGTTTCTGCATCTTACAATCTGTTCCACTGGTCCTCAGGTCTGTTTCCTTGCCTGTACCATGCTGTTTTTATCACAGTAGCTTTGTAGTATAGTTGTGACAACCCCCTGGGATTGTGATAACCTCCTACCTGGTGTTTATTGCCTAGAATAGCTTTTGCTATTCTAAGCCTCTTCTTGTTCCAAATGAAGTTTTGGATTGTTATCTCAAGGTCTGTGAAGTATGCTACTGGGATTTGCATTGGGATGGCATTGAATCTATATAGCAGTTTTGGAAGTATGGCCATTTTCACTATGTTGGTTCTTCCCACCCAGGAGTAAGAGATGTCTTTCTATTTTCTGATATCCTCTTCAATCTCTTCTTTCAGAGTGCTGTAGTTTTCAGAGTAGAGGTCATTGATTTCTTTCATTAGGTTAATTCCTAGGTATTTCAATGTTTTGGATACTATTGTGAAAGGAATGGTTTTCCCCATTTCTCTTTCAGTCTGTTGTTCATGTACAGGAATGCTACTGATTTTTGTGTGTTGAACTTTTATCCAGATACTTTGCTGAATTTGGTTATTAAATTTGGTAGTCTATTTGGTTTGGCTAGTGTTTCTAAAACTATATTGAAAAGGAGTGATGACAATGGAATCCTTGTCTTGTTCCTGATTTTAGCATGAAGGATTTGAGTTTTTGACCATTTAGTATGATATTGCTATTGGTTTTTCATAGATGGCTTTTTACCAGATTGAGGTAGAGACTGCCTATTCCAGTTGTTTGGAGGGTGTTTATCATAGATGCATGTTGGATTTTGTCAAATGTTTTCTCTGCATCTATTGAGGTGATCAATGGTTTTGTCTTTGGCTCTATTAATACAGTGTGTTACATTTATTGATTCGTGTATCTTGAACCACCCCTGCATCCCTGGGATGAATCCCACTTGGTCAGGGCGTATGATCTTCTTGATGATCTTCTGCATTCTCTTTGCCAGCATTTTATTAAGAATTTTTGCATCTATGTTAATTAGTGAGACTGTCCTATAGTTTTCTTTTTTGGCTGGATCTTTCTCTGCTTTGGGGATCAAGGTGATGATTGTTTCCAGGAAAGAATTCAGGAATATTGCTTCCATTTCAATTTCATTGAAGAGTTTAAACAGTAATGGCAGTAGTTTCTCTCTAAATGTCTTGTAGGTTTCAGCAGTGAAGCCAGCAGGACCTGGACATTTCTTGGTTGGTAAGTTTTTAATTATGTTTTCAATTTTATTGATTGATACTGGGTCATTTAGAGTTTTTAGGTCTTCTCTGTTCAACTTTGATAATTCACATGTATCTAGGAATCTGTTCGTTTCTTCTGTGTTTTCCACCTTATTGGCATATAGATTCTTGAAGTAGGTATTGATGAAGTCTCTGTATTTCTGTCCATTGTAATTTCACCCATTTTATGCCTAATTGCATGGATTTTGGCCTTTTCTTTCCTTTTTTGGTTAAGATTGGCTAAGGGTTTATCAATTTTGTTTATTCTTTTGAAGAACCAACTCTTGGCTTCATTGATTCTTTTTTTTTTTTTTTTTTG
>NW_022900951.1:84135099-84145277 GCF_012274545.1 Fukomys damarensis
TTTTTTTTTTTTTTTTTTTTTTGGTATCGTTCTCTTAGTATCCATTGCATTGATTTCTGCTCTGCTCTTTATGATTTCCTTGCTTATATGAGCATTGGGTTTGTCCTGCTCTTCTTTTTCTAAAAGTTTGAGGTTCAGCATCTGGTTGTTTAATTGAACTTGCACTGTTTTCCTAATATGAGTATTCACTGCTTTGCATTTCCCTTGTAAGACTGCTTTCATTGTGTCCCATAGATTCAGTTTTGTTGTATTGTCATTGTCACTTAATTGTAGGAACTGTGATTTTTTTCTGTAATTTCCTCTGTGACCCATTGGTTATTCAGAAGTGTTTTGTTCAGTTTCCATGTGTGTATGAAATTCTTGCGGTTTGTTTTGCTATTGATCTCCAATTTCATCGCACTATGCTCTGTTAATATATAGGGGATAGCTTCAATTACTTTGCACTTACTTAAACATGTTCTATGAATGAGTATGTGGTCTATTTTGGAGAATGATCCATGTGTAGCTGAAAAGACTGTGTATTCTGATTTTGTGAGGTGGAATACTCTGTGAACATCTGTTAAGTTCACTTGTTCAGGAGTTTGATTGATTTCTAGTATTTCGTTGTTTGCTTTTTGTCTGGTTGATCTACCTATTTGTGGCAGTGGGGTATTGAGGTCCCCCACTACTATTCTATTAGTGTTTATATGAGTTTTCATATCCATTTAAATTTGTTTTATATAGTTGGGCTTACACTAGTGTTTGGTATATACACACACACACACACACACACACACACACACACACACACACATATATATGTATTTATGATTGTCGTCTCTTCCTCTTGATTGTTCCCTCTACAAGGATGTAGTGTGCTTCTTTGTCTCTCTTAATCAAAGTTGTTTTGAAATCCACTTTATCTGCAAAGCTACTCCTGCTTTTTTTTTTTTTTGGTTTTCTGTTGCATGGAGTATTGTATTCCACTCTTTAACTTTCAGTCTTTGAGTTCCTCTTTGAATTAATGTGTTTCCTGTATGCAGCATATTGTTGTATCTTGCTTATTGACCCATTATGCCAGTCTCTCTCTTTCTTTCTTCCTTCCTTTCTTCCTTCCTTCCTTTCTTTCTTTCTTTCTTTCTTTCTTTCTTTCTTTCTTTCTTTCTTTCTTTCTTTCTTTCTTTCTGGTATCAGTTAATGAACTTGGGACCTTCTGCTTGCAAGATAGTCAGAAACACCACTGAGCTAAATCCCTGGCCCTGCCAGTCTATTTCTTTTTATTGGGGAATCGAGATCATTAACGTTGATGGTTATAATTGATATGCATTGACTTATCCTTGTCATGACATTTCATTTTGTTGGATTGCCCCCCTTTGCATTTAATTTCTTGTCATGCCTGATGGATTCATTCTGCTGGGTGTCCTGAGGTTGTGATCCTCATTGTGTTTTCCGAGGATATTATTTAAAAAATTTTCAGTGCTATTTTGGTATTCATGAAGTTCCTTAGGTACTCTTTATCATGAAAGTGTCTTATTTCTCCATCAATTTTGAAAGATAGTTTTGCAGGGTAAATCAATCTGGATTGAAGGTTGTTTTCCTTTAGGGCTTGAAATATATCACTCCAATCTGTTCTTGCCTTGAGGGTTTTTGTTGAGAAGTCTGTGATTCTGATGGGTTTTCCTTTGTATATGATTTGTTTCTTTTTTCTAACTGCTTGTAGAATTTTGTTCTTCTGTTGGGTTTATGGAACCTTAACTATTATATGCCTATGTGTAGATTTTTTTTAATACTGCTAGTTGAAGTTCTATATGCCTCACTTATCTGAATGTCAAATTCTTTTCTCCTACTTGGGAAGTTTTCTGCCATTAGTTCTATGAACAGATTTCTTAATGTTATCTGCCCTCTCTCCTGTTTCTTTATTGACTCTGATCAGCTTTATGTTATTCCTCTTTGCATCATCTAGCAGCTGCTAAATTGATTTGTTTGAGGAAATAATGCATAGGTTGAGTCTAAGAGGATGAAAAGCAGTCAGCCAGGCAAAAAGATAGTGGGTGGTAGGGAAAATGGGCATCAAAACAGAAGCTTCATCATGAAGAAAGGAATGGAAGTAGAGAATTGCAGTGTTGCAAGCTATTTGGAATTGTTGAAATATTACCTATAAGTGAAACAGTACTGCCAAGTTTTGAGGCAATTTGACTGTTCTAACATAATTTGAGCTCCATCTTGTAGGCAATAGAATGTTATATGTTTATATTTTGACTTTAAAAGGCTAATTCTGGTGGCTGGGTTGAGAACTGAATGAGAGTTAGTTACAACTATTAGAAGAGCAAATTAAGAGGTAGTTCCAACTATTAGGTGTGTGATAAGTTGAGAAATATTTGAGAATAACATTAAGATTGGGTCATTGTTTATGTATGGGTGGAATGAGAATAGTGAGAATGCAGAAATCACTTTCAGGTTGGTGTTATGGGTGTGGTGGGATGATGTCATTGATTGAAGCAGGGGATGTATGAAAAGAATAGGTTTAGGGAGAAGATAATGAGTTTGGTTTTGGATATGTTAAACTTGAGGTACCTGTCAAATTGTTAAAATGGAGTACTATTCAGCAATGAAAAATGAGAAACTAGAGCCATTTGTAGTTAAATGGATGCACATTGAGGCAATACTCTTAAGTGATATAAATAGGACACATATGTATAAAATAGCAAATATTTTCTCTAGTGTAAAAAACTGAAAGTGTAAATATGGACTAAAAGTTATAATAGATGATGTGAAATAGGAAGAAAAAGTTCAAAGAGGAAAGGGAAGTGGAAGGGGTAGGGGAAAAGAAAGAGGGGAATGGAATTAATATAAGAAAAAATAGAAATAAAGTCTTTGTAGATAGGGAGGGGTAGAGGGGTTGAAGGGAGGGCAGGGGAATGGGGAAAAATGAGAACCAGGATGGTTTAAGTAAATGTGTAAGTGTCCAATGGTGAATGTCATTATATTGTATACCTTAAGTGTACCAATAAAATTAATTAGTGATGATAAAAAAGAATTACAGATATACAGGCAGTTGAGGTCCTGAGAGATGTGTCTGGCCTCTCAGCATGAACCTCCTTCAAAAAGCACTACTTTCTGCCAAATGGTTCTTTCCATATGTGATATTCTCTTTGTAGATTGAAGATTGGGGTAAATCTATGTCAGGGTTGCAAAAGTCATCTCTGAATCATACTCGCTCCTGTTTTTATTGCCATTCATCCAGTTATAGGTTTTGGAGTTACATTTATGATAGAGATAGATAAGGCTTTTCCTCTTACAAAATGCTTATTCACGTGTATGTACAAATGCATACATAGAGGTGTATATATAATAAATATGTATGATAATTTTCACTTGTAATAAGTTCCCTAAAAGAAAGGAATGGGGTGCTATATTAGAAAACAATATGCAATATTACTTTAGACAGAGTGGTCAGGGAGTGCTTCTCTGACAAGACGATGCATAATCTGAGAGAAAACCCAACAGCCTTGTGAAGAGTGGAAGTAAAAGCATTCCATCAGAAGGAAGGAGCATACGAAGTTTCTGGGGGCGGTGGCTAAGAGCATAGTATGTTTCCAGCAGTGTCAGAAAGCCAGTTGTAGTGAACAAGGGTGGGGGTTGAACAGGATAAGTTTGGTAAGATAAGCAGAGCTAGCTGATGTCAAATCTTATAGATAACCACAAGTTATTACTCTAATGGCAATAAGAGGAGATCGAAGGCTTTTAAGAAAGGAATGGGAGTAAAATGTTCAAAGTTCCATTTTGAAAAAATTACTCTGACTGCAGTAGTAATTGCAAGTAGAAGTGAGGAGACTAAATATGACTTGACCATGGATTGGATAATGGGCATTGGGGTGAGGAAGGTGTCAACTATGGCATCCCAATGTCTGGTTTTAGTAGTTGGGTGGTGCCATTAACTGGTCCGAGGAGCAGGAAACCAAGATTTCTCTATTGATCACATTCAGTTAGCACTGTCTGGAAGACAGCCAGGTGAATACGTAAAATAGTCAGGTAGATATGCAAATATTGACCCAGGGAGAGGTCTGAACCAGAGATAAAGCAGAGGTCCATCACCCTACAGATTGTATTTTAAACCATGGGATTAGAGCAGGTCACCTCAGGAGTGAGTGTCATGGAGAATGGAACCACTGATTGAGCCCAGAGCTATGCCAGCTCTTCAGAGATTAAAAAAAGCCTGGAGGAGGAAGCATCTGAACTCAAAGAACTAGCAGTGTGATGAGAAGCCAGACCCTAAGTGACGTAATGCTGTCAGTTTGGAAGGTATTGAGCCTAAAGACACATTAAAACTGTAGGAAAATATTTACTAATGTAACAAGGATATCAAACATACATGATTGTTGTAACAAAGCCAATTCAGATGTTATAAAATTCATAAAAGCAATGGCAGAATATAGCTGAAAGCAGAATAAAAAACAAACAAACAAAATACTACCAGAGGCATGCCATTTCTCCATACTGGGAGCATATTTATTTTGAACTACTCTCTCTTAAGTAGCCTACAGGACCATTCACAACTAGGGTTTTAGAACAATGTCCTATTGATGAGCCCATGCCAAAAGTGCTTTGCTTCTCACCATACTGTTAAGAGCCCCTGGTTCGAAAAGCCTTCCGTCAACCTCTGGATTTTAGAGAACAAGCTACTTCTTTTGAGAACAGTATGAAGGTCCCCTTCTGCAGAAGCAATGATTCTCTTGCACAACAAAATCACTCTTCTGTGATTTTTTTCTTCTGGAACAGACCAGGCTCTGTGCTTCTCTCTGTAGAAAGTATTTGGAGCCATTCCTCCCCTCTTCTGCATTCTTAGCTAGAAAAAATAGTTCATGAGCTGTCCTTTTCATACTGTGGGCCTGTGTGTTGTGGTGAGTCTGCCTCAAATTAATTCAATTAAACACCTCAAGCTAAATCTGTCATCAAGTGTCTTTTCTTTCATGGGCCAGATTTATTTGGTTAGTAGGATCAACATATGTTATATGCAAAGGTAACCATTAAATAATTATAAACAAATAATTTCATCATATGCTTCTAGCCAATTTTGCATCTCCTGCCAGATATAAAAGATTTACTTTAATAAATTTATGGTGATTAATTTGTATAAAACTACTAACAATGGGGATGTTTTCAAAGCAGCTGCTTATGTGATGTGATTAGCAAAATCTCCCCCTCTCCCTTCCCTACCCACACAAGCTATTAGTCATTCCCTTGAATTAATACATTGAAGCTCTCTGTTAAAATTAAAATAGTATATACTAATAGAGAGACAAATAAAGCCATTAAAATTTAACTCAAATTAGTTGATTAAATTCTTTAATCATTTAGCAAGATCCTTTGTGAAAGGCACCCAGATGTGGTTAAGTTTTGAAGAGCGAAAGAAAGATTTAGAATGTGGGTTACTGCCTGAGAAAAGATGATGGAGCTAGGGAGCACTATGTAGAACCAGGGACTACTTGAAAAGCGCTGAAGTTTGGGTGGAGGAGAGGTTTCTAAAAAGTGAAGGACTGGACAGTTTCTAAAGGATAAGAAAAGCCATTAAAAGCACATCTCCTTTACTATCAGTTCCACTAAGAGATAGCTAGCTCTTTCCCAATATGTTCCTGATGAAAAGTGGTCATTTCTTCACATTTTAGAAAAATTCCCAGCTCTCTGTAGGGATTATTTTGAGATTGAAGGAGAACTCTTAGGAATCAATTGATTTCTTACTCAATTTTGGGTTCAACTCTTCCCCCCAGATATGCCATAAAATTGTGTCGTAACCTACAAAAGATTTTCTTGCTGCAGACTATCCAGGTGTGGAATAAATACAATTAAACTCAGAAGATCGCTCAAACACCAACCTTAGCTCTAGGTTCACACTGTTTACAGGATCCTCCTGAGCTGTTTTCCTTGCATTTACTGGCATATGCATACATTTCTTTTCTTACACAAATAAAATAATCTGTACTTGTTCTGTCTACCTCTTTTCTTTTTTAAAGTTTATTTAATTGTGGTAAAATATGCATAACACACAATTTATCATTTTAATTACTCACCAGTGTATGACTCAGTGGCATTAAATTCTTTTATAATGCTACGTAACATACTATTTCCAGAATTTTTCAGCATCCCAGATAGAAATTCTCTAGGTTTTAAATAATAATTCTTCATTTACCCCTTCCCTTTGATCCCGAGTAACCTCTATTCTTTCTTTACTTTTTTCCACCCTTATGGTATCAGGGATTGAACCCAGTGTCTACACACTGAACTATATCTCCTGTCCCTTTTATTATTTTTTATTATTTTAAGACAGGATCTCACTAACTGCTGAGTTTGTAAATTGCCCAAGCTGTGCTTGAACCTGAGATTCTCCTGCCTCACCTAGAGTGCTGGGATTATAGGCATATGCTACCAGGCCTGGCTCCTCCATTCTACTTTCTGTAGCTATGCTCCTTGACCTTTTAAATTATTTTTGAAAAAGAAATTCATAAACCTTACAAAAATTTAAAGAATAAATACAGCATAATCAATGTTAAATGCTTCACTGTTATGGCTTGATTCTGAAATGTCATCCAAAAGCTCATGTGTTGAAGGCTGGGTCCCTGGTGAAGCAGTGTTCAGAGATGAAGTTTAAGGAAATGGTTGGATCATGCAGGTTTTGACCTTGGCATGGATGAATCCATTGATGTACTCATAGTTTAAAGGGATGTTGGGAGGTAGTGGAAAATTTAGGAGGTGGTGCCTCATTGGAGGAAATGCAACACTGGGGTGTGCCCTTGAAAGCTATACTAGACCCCAGGACCTCTCTCAGTCTTTGCTTTCACATGCCCTTAAAGGAAGCACGTTTGTTCTGCCATACTTGCTTTCCCATAGAACAGTGGTGGTGAACTTATGGCATGGGTGTTGTTTTCCTTTTAAGACAAAAAATTTTAATGTGTGAGTTGTTTTTTCTAAACTAATACCTCAGTATTCATGTTTAATTGTAGTGTTGGCACTTTGTGATACATAAGTGGGTTTGGGGTTGCAGTTTGGGCACTCATCTCTAAAAGGTTCACCATCACTGCCCTAGGTTGTCCATCTACCTCACCACAGGCCCAGAAATAAGAGTCAGAAAAATATAGGCTAAAACCTCTGAAACACTCCCCCGCTCTACTAGGGACTGAATATTCTCAGGTATTTTGTCACAAGGACAAGAAAGCAAATTCTCCCTCCTATGCTTCACCACCAGTGTAATCAGCATTTTAGGTATCTTTACAGACCTCTTCCCTTTTTTACTCAAGTAGTAGCAAACCAGGCACAGTTCTTCACTATGCTTTATTTATTTAACAATATCCTATTTATGCATATATAGACACTTATCATATATACATATATAATTACTGTATAACTTATTTATCCACTTTCTCATGTTGGGCTAAACAGACTTTTTTTAAGGTATTGGCGATTGAATTCAGGGCTTTCACACTGAGCTATATCCCCAACTATCATTTATTTTTTATTTTGAGACAGGGTCTTGCTAAATTATTCCAAGTTGGCCTTGAATTTGTGATCCTTCTTGCCTAAGCCTCCCTAGTAGCTGGGATTATAGGAGAGCACACCACACCAGATTTAGTTAACTTTTTTTTTTTTTTTTTTTTTTTTTTTTTGGTACTGGGGATCAAACACGGGTCCTTGTACTTGCGAGGCAGGCAGCGGAACCACTGAGCTAAATCCCTAGCTCAAGACTTAGTTAACTTTAAAAAGTATTTATTTATTGTAGCAAGAAACCACAAAATATAAAAATACATCCTTCCAGCAGACATTTTCCAAGTGTACAGTATATTATCAACCCCATGTTCACTGTTGTGCAAAAGATCTCCAGAACTTCCCCCATCCTGCTTGATTGTAATTCTACACTCACCAAACAATCCACAACGCCAGCTCCTGGCAACTTTCTGTCTGTACCTTGTTTGTATGAGTTTGACTATTTTAGATATTAAAAGAGTAGAATCACACAGTATTTGTTTTTTTTTTGTGTGTAATTGACTTCATTTAGTATAATGTTCTCAGAGTTCATCCATACTGTAACATGTGACAGGATTTCCTGTCAGGGAACCAATAGCAATCAGCCAACACCCCTGTTAAACAATGTTAGAGAGAACACTGAGGTGAGAACAAGGCAAAAGTCACAACCAGGCCATTCTGGTTTTAAAGACGGGAACTGTATTCCATTGTATATATACACCACATTTTCTTTATCTGTTAATCATTGGCTAGACACAGAAGGCTTTTGAGTGTTTTTATTTGGAGACAGAGTCTTACTAAGTTGCCCAGGCTGGGCTTGAACTTGTGATTCTGCTGCCTCAGCCTCACAGAGTCCTAGGATTAAATGCATGCCACCTTCACACCACCACCACACCTGTTTTTTTTTTTTTTTTTCCAATAGGGCCATCCTGATGGGGTGGGGAGGAGATGACCTCTCATTGTGGTTTCCATTTGCATTTTCCTGCTAATTACTGATGCTGGGTATCTTACCTACTTGTTGCCCTTTTCTTCACCTTTGGAGAAATGCCTATTTTCCATTTTTAAATAGAGCTTGTTGTTTTTATTGAGTTATAATTCTTTATACATTCTAAATTTTAACTCATCAGATACATGGTTTGCAAATACTTCCTCAGTGTATAGGTTGCCTTTTAACTTTGTTGATTGTGTCTTTTGCTGTATATTTTTAAATTTTATATAGTCATATTTGCCTATTTTTCCTTTCATTGCCTGTGCTTTTGGCATGACTCATTTACTTTTACTTCTTAGAGGGCCAGACTTTCCCCAGGGTAGCCTGATTCTGATTTTTGTCTTATGTGCCTCAGTACTCTTTCTTACATTAACAGGAGTGTTGGCTGATTGCTATTGGTTCCCTGACAGGATATACCTTAATTTTCTGGACTTGTTCAGAAAAATAGAAGACCTATGAGAAGGGATTATTTCCTTTCATTTTCTAGCTTTACTTCTTTTTGCTCCATATTAGAAACAAGGTCTCCGATGGGGCTTCTTGAGCCTTCTTTCCCTTTCCTATTCACTTTGTGAGTGGGGCGGGTGGCCTCTGAGCCAATGAAGGTGAGCAGACAGGTTGACTTCAAACCAATGGGAGGCTCCTGGGTTCTAAATGAACCAATCATCTTATTAGTGATAAGATGGATAGCTAGCATCTGCCCTATTGTTCTCTCAGTAATGACCCTCTCGTTTTGCCTGTAAAGGATTTGAAGGTGCAAAATAAACCATACCCCCCCATGAGGTGGCTGTAATCCATCTGTACAACTTTTGCCCACACCAATAAAACACGAACATTCTCTTTGTAAAAAGAAAAGGTTTCCTTCAATTGTCTGCTTTTTTCTGTCTTCACTATTTTTGTTTTACTCTCTAGTGAACTTTACCTAGACAACCTTTGCGGTGGACCCAGGCACTCTTCTCATTGGCATGTGCAAAGACATTTTCTTACAACTTGGGGTTTGTGGGGCCAAGGGTGTGCGGGTGGTGGAACACTTGTGTCACAGTCTCCTGCATTTCACACACATTCCGGGCTGACACTCCTGGTCGCTCGCTCTCTCTCTCTCTCTCTCTCTCTCTCTCTCTCTCGTTAAACACACACCCGCGCGCGCACACACACTCACGCGCGCACACACGCACGCGCGCCTGCGTGTCCGCTCGGGCCCCTTTCGGTGTGTCTTCGTTCAAGATGACAGGGCGCTGGAGAAAAGGCTGCTGGAATCAGCTGGTAGGTACAGTAGTAACCCGAACCCCACCCACCCACTGCCTTTGCTCGCTCAGGTTTCTCCGGTCCTTCCAGCCCTGGGAGAAAACAAGTAAACGCGCCTCCAGAGGAGGGGCTGGGGGACCTGGGAGTGGCAGGGGAGGTGGAAGGTGACAGAGAGAAGGTGGCCCAGTGCCCCTTCAGCTGGGGCCCCACCCAGTGCTCCCCGGGGGTGTCAGCCTCAACCCTGTTTGCACCCACTCCACCCTCCCTTTCCTTAGGGGTTGCCTTTTCCCCCCCTCTGCGGCAGCGGAAATGACAGTGTGCTGCTGCTGTGGTGTCATGGTGCTGCCCCTGGACTGTGGGGCGAAAACTCTTTAAGTTTAGCCCAGGAGACCCAGCCTGGGCAGCTTCGCGGTCGCTGTGCCGTTCTCTGCGAGGCGCGCGGGCTGGCTGATCT
>NW_022900951.1:84145895-84158630 GCF_012274545.1 Fukomys damarensis
TGGGCGCGAGTCTGGGAAAGGGCACCGCCGCCTTCCCACGCTCCGCGGGCTGCAGTTTCCTTGGCCCGGGCGGCGTCCCTAGTTCGGCAGTCTCCCCAGCAGTGCTGGCGCAGCAGCCTGCGACGCTGCGGACACCCTGCCGGCGGGAGGCGGGAGGCCGGCGAAACTTAATCCTTGCTTTGCTCCTGGAGCGATCCTCCAGCCTCCCTCTGGGTAGTTCCTTATTTCTGGCCTAGCTGTGAAGCCAGCTCTGTGGGGGAAAGGGAAAACTTACATTTGTCTACAGGACAACTAAGCCAGGGAAAGGTGGGGTTTTTCCATTTCTGGCTCGTAAGAATTAAGTAAATAATGGCGGAGTAGATCTACAGAAACATTACTGGCAAAGATCCGGTTTAGGTTACTAGCACTTCGTGAGCAGTACATTATTTTTTGGAAGCATCTCCTCTTAGAGCAGGAAAAGGGGATCGTGGGTGGTTGGGTTCTTCATTTTCTTCCACATTGTCCTACGTTCCTTCATGATCACTCACCTTATTCTTGCCTCATAACACCTATTTGCCCACACAGTCTCCCACTGGATCCCCTCTGTCCCAACTTTTCCCCATCAACCTGTGTACTCCCAGCCTTGCAGCTTCGTGCTTCTCAATCACCTTGCCTTCTCGAGGATTTCTGAGTGTGGGGCGAGTGGATGATGGTAATTGTGTCTCTGAGGAGGCGCCCTCGTGAAGGAATACATTGGGAACTGTAAATAGACAAGTACTATGTGGGGGTTAAATTTTCTGATTCTCAATTTAGGCCACAAGGGCTGCCTTTAACCCCTTCCGCTCCTCCCACCCCCAGCACACTAAAGGGTTCTCTGGCAATGTTCCAACAGAAGGGAAGTTGCCAAATAAAAGAGTTACACCCACCTGCTTTTCTCTTTTGGGAGCTGTTTTGCTCTACCTTAGATGATCCCCCTCTATCCCTCTTTCTACCTCCTCATTGCCCTGAGGGAGAAACAGTCTTTGCTAGTTTTATATATTCCTGCTCAATTAGCTTAGTACAAATACATAATGTGAATTAGATTTCTTCTGATTGTTCTTCCCAATTTGATTTATGTGATTGAAATATAAGTCCAGGAGCCAAGAAGATCAGAGAGTTCACCCCAAATCTGATGTTGCACTGGCTTAATGGCCTTAGGACATTCCTGTGACCTTTCTTTCATAGTTGGCGCTCTTGCATAAAAGGCATAATATTGTGTATTGGATATTGTGAGCCTTGGCTTGGTGTTTTGAAGATGAAAGGGCTCTATAAACCCTTACCATTATACTTTTCAAAGAAAGCACTTCATTTACCTTTTATTGGGCTAGTGGATTGATTGGATTCAAGTAGGAACCCTAGTTTACAGAAATCTTAATTTGCCATTATTAGTCCCCGTGGGATTCAAATTTATCATTGTATATAGGTCCTAAGTCTGTTTTAACCTCAATGCATGTACAAGAGAATGAAAATATACAAATAGGCATACAGAGTAATGGTGATGATTTTGAGTTGTGAATCACATCTAATACGCTTTCACCTAAAAATCTGAGCCAGACTCATTTGAAAATATAACCTCACCCATTTTTAGTCTATATGGAGGCAGTTAGTTAATTTCTCATAAAATGGTATAAATAATTTCAAGCCTGGCCATATAAACATGATTAGTATCTAGCAGCAGTGAGTCAACAACATTAAGCACCTATAATGTACAGAGTTCTCTGCTGACTGGACTGAGGCTCCAGACTTGACCCAACATTTTCTCACCTTGTTTGTTCCAGGATAGAGTCCATACTTGCTGCTTCAGTATTAAGATGCAGAAGTGCTCTGTTGGGCAGGGTAAATGTGAAAGACGTGAAGGTCTGATTGTGTCTGTCCTATTTACTTTCCCCATGACTAGTATTCTCATTTAGCATGTTGTACCTTGCAAGGGCACCTCCAGGAAGTACTGTTGCAAATTACAGTGACTTGGATGCTTCATCTGAATAGTGCAAATTGATTTAGATGAAATTGGCTTAGTTAATCCCTCTAAGAGCACTGCAACTTGCTCCAACTTGCAGATGTTAAAGTAGTGCCAGCGGAGTCTCATAATTGCATCCAAATATTACTCTGGGTAGTGAGCCTTGTCCATTCCCTCATCCCTCCTCCCATAAAATCTGATGACACCACAAATGAGAAGGAATCTACAGAAGGAATATGTCTATATCACTCAGCAAACCTCATTGGCTTGCTGAAAAAGGAAAGAATGCTATCTTTTCATTCTGCCCCTTGGAACTCAAGTTTCCTCTTGTTCATTTAGGGCATAGAGCTCTAGAGAGGGTGGAGATGGGGCTGAGGCACAGAGGGATTGAACTCAGGTCCTTGCATTTGCAAGGCAGGCAGCAGAACCACTGAGCTAAATCCCTGGCCCATCAAATGGCTATTCTTGAAGATACTCACGTGAACTCTTGTGTGTCTGTCATTCAGACTTGGTGGATCTTGATAAGTTTCTAGCTGTTAAGTCATTGACTTGGCTACTAGAGGAGACCTGCCCAAGTATTTGCCATTTCAATTTAGCATTACAATTCTGTCCCTTCTTCTGTGCAAAAGAGAATATGAGGCCTTGTATTCATGAAGCACATTTTTACTTAACTTGGGTGTTTTGACCTGAAGCATTGCATAATCAAAATATGAAGTATAATCCAGTTCATACTGGATATACCAGAGTTCAGGAGAGTTCAAAATGCTTCACTTTTTGATAGATAAAATTTTGATGCCAAGGCATTATTGCATTAATGCCTATTTCATATCTCTAAAAAATATTCTGCTCATCACTGAGCAGTATACAGAAGAGACCAGCAAATTATTTGCCAACCAGTGTATTGGGTCACACAAGCCAGTGAGAAAATCAAATGAGTGGTATTGGGACAAGAAATTCCAACTCCATTTAACTCCCCACCCCAGTAGACTGCTAGTCCATTTTAATTCCCTTCTTCAAGGATTAGTATATGTTTATTTCTCACTTTTATGTATTAAAACTTTGCTAAGAGTTTTCTGTGGGTTCTAGATGTCTGTGGCTCTTTCTGTTGCTTTTTTCATCTTTTCTTTCTTCATAAACATAGTCAGATAGAATGTTTAGATGGTCTTCTAGATCCTTAATTTTCCCTTAGAAATCTTAGAAGCTGGTATAAAATGTTGCAAAGTATGGGTGGTGGAGGGATTTTGAGTAATGTGCCAGCATCTCACCATTCCCTTCTCCATGTGGGGTGAGTTCATCTGAATACACACTAGAATATTGGTTTTGCCTAAGTGGATTAGCAAAGCACCATTTGTAAGAGTTAGTCCACTTGAGTTCATATCTCCCTGCAGCATTCTGACTGCCTGACCTTGTCTCCAGCCTCTTTCCTGCAGGTCAGACTCCTCTGGTTGATAAACAGTGTCCCTAGTCTCTGGGACATTATCTTACTGAGACCAGATGATCTGATAACAACCCATTCTATAATCTAAAACCCTCCTGCAATATATAATCCAGCATTTGCAAATTGCCTTAATAGGCACATAATGTATAGCATGGCAGACATGCTGATTCAGGACAAGCAAGCCTCTGAATATATACCAACCCAGAGATAGAAAAAAGGTTTATGGTTCAGAATTCTCAATCACTTTTTCTATAGCCTTTTGTTCAGTGTTGCTAGGATTCATGTGGTTCCCAAGAGAGTAGAAGCTTGATTTCCAATAGGCCTCTGTTCTCTGTCCCTTGTTTCTGACCTGAACTTTGGGTTCTTTCAGTGTAACATTCAACAGCGTGCCCTACATACATATATGTTGCCAGTTTCACTCTGTAGAAGTAGAGATGACCACCGCTCCAGGTGAACCACTGAACTTTTAAAAATTCACAGATATTTCATTGGGAAATAGATTGAGAAAAGCAGCTTTAAAGTAGATGTGAAGCTGTACTTTAAGCAGTAGGTAAGTTTGTTCTTCATTTGTTCCTCAACCTTATGACCTTGCCACAATAATCTGCATTAAGGTGATGATAATGTTATGAATTGTGCTTGAATTGCTGTCAAGAAATGTGTGTTTCCTTGGCAAATCCATTTCTTGGCTATTTAGATTAATCTTTTGCATTTGTACCAGATTTAGGACCTTTAGTTCTGCTTATTTTGATATTCATTTCAATGTTTATGATGATGACTACATTCTATAAAATGCCCAATAGTTGGATTTAGAAGCTAATTATTGAAAGTATCATTAAATCCATGTGCTATAAAATATTAAGTAGGCTTTAATAATCTATTACACAGGAATTGGCTCTGGTAATCAGCCTTCATTCTTGAGTTCTTCCTGTGTGTTTTGAAAATTTAAGAGAAAAGAAGTGAGGTAGTTCTTCATTGGGCGAGTGGGGGGTGGATCCTAGCTTAAGGGGGAAGCCATATAAGCATAAGAAATTACACAGTCAGACCCATGGTCCTCTGGAAATCTTTGTGGAAGTGTGATTTGATTGTCCTCCATTATGTCAACCATGTGCTTGGGGGCAAATTTTCAAACATTTTCAGCATTTTAAGAAGCAATATATTCCATGTCTCTCATCTGTGAATGTATGATGAGAATACTAATATTTGTAAAACAAGCTAATAATTTTATTTTATTCTCATCTGATCCTCAGAAAGAGCCTGTGAGATGTATAAGGCACATATTTTTTTAATTCTGTAGATGAAGAAGCTGTGGCCCAGAGAGTTTAAGTGTCTTGTCTAGGATTGCTCAGCCAGTTTGGTTTAGATCCAGGACTACAACTAGGCTTTATTATGAGGATCAAGTAGCATAATGGCTTTGAACCCATTTGAAAAGTATAAAGCACTATGTAAATGTAAGATGCATATTATTGTTAATTGTGATTACTGACCACCTATTCCCCTTTTACAGGGTTTCTCTTTTCAGCCCTTCTTCTATAAGTGATAATTCTATGAATTGGTTGCCTTTTATGTTCTGAAACTATCTTTTCTGAACTTCAAAAGGTCCTTTGCTAATCATTATGTTTAAGGATTTGCTGTCTTCTTTTTCAATCCCACAAGGTGTGTCACTACTTTATACAGACACGGGATTCTCCCAACACTCGTGAATGTCCACAGGAACAGTTGTTGTATCTTCCTTGAGGTGTAACAGATCAAAACATTCACTGTACTTTAACCCCGTGACTTAGCCAAAAGAAAATCATGAATTTTATTTATTTCCATTTTCTCTGGTGATGATGTCCATCCACACGTTAACCTTTCTAGTTACATTAATAAATAAGATATAGTACATGTTTTTGTGAGCTGGTTTACAGTAATCCAAGTTGTCTTAACTATGTGGCAACAGATAGCCAGAACTCTATAATAATACGATGTTAGAGCTAGAAAGCATCTTAAAGAGATCATCTATTGATTCTAGTCCAAGTTGGACAACATTTTACAGTTGAGGAAATAGTAGATTATGCCAGGACTCATTTGCTCATTCTATTCCCCAAGGCAGAGAGATAGTTTTGTAGCATTTAAGCAAGTTCTCATGTGAGATCATTGTTACTATCCTGAAGAATATTTATTTTATATAAAACATTTAAAAAATAAAACCCTACAACCTAGGTCAATTGTCAGTCTACAGGTCAGAGGTCAGGCTTGGTTTCACACTCCTCAGGAAGGAAGTGAGAACTCCGAGCCATATTCTGCAGATGGAATATTAGCTGTTGGAAGAAGAGGGTGATTAATTATGTTTAAATAACATTTGAAATGAAAGAATTCTGCAAGTGCAGATCACAGCTTTTCTTTTGATCAGAGTTAGCTAAATTCTGGATTTGGAGGGCAATGCTGAGATCATCTTATGAGTATAGAATGCATTTTAAAAATCTTCTTAACTACTGTCATGGAAACATTTTTTTTTCTATGAAGGCACAGAGCTTTCTGATATCTCATCAGTGAGTTAATATTCATTAATTCTTTTTTTGACAGTTCTCAGACTGAAGAGGGGTGCAGGGTAAAGATAAACTATACAGAAACAATTTCAATTATAATATGATAAAGCAAAGGCATATACATAAACATACATATTTGACTACACAGCAGTAACTAAATGATTTGGAAGGGAATTAATCATAGCATACACATGCAGGATTTGTCCTCTCCCTCTCTTTCTTCCTTCTTTCCTTGTTTTTTGAGACAGAGTTTCACTACATAGCTGAGCTGTCCTTGAACTCATGAACCTTCTGGAGTTCTGGTATTACAGGCATGTGCCACTTTGCCTAGCTTTCATTTGTTTCTCAATATGACAAATGGTCCCTCTTGGGAATTTTATTAATGTATTTTAATGACAAACCATTGTGTTTTCTGGAACATTTTGTGATTACCTGTCATCGAGTTATACCCTATCAGGTTTACATTTTGCCTATGTCCTGGGCTTACTCTCTAATTCTGCATAGATAAGTGATTCAAAGTTTTCAAGATTCCCCATGAGGAATGTGATAATTATGTACTACAAACATGTACCAATAAAAACAAAAATTGGGAAAAAATTTGAAGTTGCAACATGTTTTTGTCACATGACTTTCTCCTGCTAAACATATTTTGTGAGGATAGGTGTCAAATATTTTTCAGGAATCACTTACATATTTTTAAGTGAACAGAAAGTTGGAGTTGAGAATTTTATGACACCTGTTGATGATTAAAGTTATCTCAGGACATTGAAAAACCTAGATAAGGAATCACTGACCTAGATTAATTGAAAGAACTAAGCAATCTAATAGAGTTTATGCTGGGTTATACGGTAACTACATTTAATCTTGTCAGGAACTACCAAACTATTTTTCAAAGCAGCTGTACCATTTTATACTCCTTCCAGTGATTGTGAAGATTCCAGTTTCTCCACATCCTTGCTGACACTTGCTGTTTTCTATTTTGCCTTATTATATCCATCCTCAATGTATGTTATGTATTATATCAATATGGTTTTATATGTAAAGCACTTCACATAGTACTCCAAATACAAAAGGCACTCCATAAATTCTAGATTCCTTCTAGATTAAGGAATATTTTATCAATGATTACTGAATACCTAGATTGTGGGAGTCACTATGCTGTGAATAAAGATATGAAATTATAACGGTTAATGATGTTGGGTATCTTTTATGTGGTCACTGGCTATTTGTAGATATCTTCTTTGGAGAAATGTCTTTTTAAACCTTTTGCCTATTTTTATATGGGGCTGTCTTTCTATTGCTGAGTTCAGTACATTTGTAGATGCCATACCCATATAAGATACGGTTTGCAAATATTTTCTCCTATTCTGTGAGTTGTCTTTTCACTTTGTTAATGATGCTATTTACAATACTAAAGTTTTAAGTTTTGAGGAAGTACCAATTATCTATATTTTCTTTTGTTGCTTGTGCTTTTGGTATCATCTAAAAACCTATCGCCTAATCATAGAGATTTACATTTATCTTTCCATAGTTTTATAATTTTAGCCTGTATGTTTAGGTCATTGATCCATTTTGAATTATTTTTATGTATGTTGTGAGGTACAGCTCCAGCTTTATCTTTTTGCATGTGGAGATGTGGTTGTCCTAGCATCATTTGTTGAAAAAATTCTTCTTCTTTCTTTGAATGATTTTGGAACACTTCACAAAAATTAGTTGACCATAAATATATTGGTTTACTACTCAGTTTTTACAATTATGAACATTAGTGTTGCTATTTGTGACCATGGATAAATTACCTTTTAAAAAATAATAGTAATATTACTTTTTAAAAAATTATGAAGCTAAATGAGATAATGGGTTTAAAAGCTATTGTAAAGTGCTTAGATAACCATGCAGACAAGGAAAAGGGGGATAGTTAAAAGAATGCCAAAACATTGGGTATAACCAGATGGAGGTTTCATAAACGAGGGATGAATGAACAGATACTTGAAGAAATTGAAGAAAAGTATAATTTCCCCAAATTATCTAAAGGAGCTACTATATTATAATAAAATAGAAAAGAATAGAAATGGTATAGAAAGTTACTTAACATAAGCAACAGACTGTCACCATCTTATATTATTCCTTAAAGAGCTGAAATCAGTTAAGCTAGGTTACTTTAGAATACTGATGCTTGACTTTTCTGTCATGGACTTTTTTGATATTCCTTTGAAAGCTATGGAAAACTGGCTGTCCATGAAAATGCATATATGACATTTACACATCATCCTTTGTTTTGATACATAGGCATGCCTTTCAGCAATGCTATTGACCAACCTAGATGGCTTCCAACCCAGAAACTGAAGAATGCAGACATCTATTCTGGAAAAGACAGCTTAAGAGAAGAGCATTGTGAAGTGGAGA
This sequence comes from Fukomys damarensis, assembly GCF_012274545.1. NCBI lineage: Eukaryota > Metazoa > Chordata > Mammalia > Rodentia > Bathyergidae > Fukomys > Fukomys damarensis. The sequence continues at coordinate 84,154,240 of NW_022900951.1, forward strand.
TGAGTTTAGATGAAAGAGATATGATTCTAGAGGGCATTAGAGTGAGGTAGACAAATTCAGAGGGACACAGAGACAAAAATAGAAGTAGAAATATGCTGTTTTGAAACCCTCTTGAAAATAGTCAAGATAAACTCAAGTGAAGGAGATGAGATGGTTGAAATAAAGGTGTAGGGGAAAGAGCACAGGCATTGGAAGTAGAGTGAACTGTGTTTTGGGTATATATATGTTCCTGGATGATTTGCTGGATGACTTAGAATCCTACTTTCCAATTATTGCTATAATTGGAATTATATTATGATAAATATAATAATATCTTCCTCAAGGCGTTCTGAAAGAATGGAATGAAATAATATTTGTAAAATGCTTTACATAGTACTCAGTACAAGAGGGGCTCAATAAATGCTAGATCGTCTCTTCTTATTTCTAGTTAAGGAATTATTCATTAACAATTATTAAATACATAGTTTGGAGGAGGCACCATGCCATAAATAAAAATGTGAAATTGTTGATGCCCTCCAGGAGGAGAGAAAGTTAGCTAGAAATATATGTATGTAAAAGAAACAAAACAATGTTTTGGAAGCCACCAGTATTTGCAATGATAAGTGTGTAAATGAGGCAATTCATAGGTTTTTAGCTTTGATATTCACCAGCTAGAGAAAATTTAAAAAGCAGCAGATTTTTTTGATAGAGGTGGTTCTTAAATTCATATATATGTGTGTGTATGTGTGGGTATATATATATTTACATATATATATACATATATATACAAATATATAGTGAGTTTTAACCTTTCTTTCTCTATAGGTGAATGATATAGATGTGATAAACCACACTTTTCAAGCCTAGCAGTAGTTTTCAAGCACTTGTAAATTACAAAATGAAAATATCACACATTTCACCTCCTTTTTTTGAAAAGTGGTTATACAAACCTTTGAACCTACTGAACTGAGAGTGGCTGCTTTATAAATTCTTTCCTTTTACAATTTCCTATAAATTTCCATTAAATAGCTAATTAGTTCAACACATTTAAAAAGTTTCATTTAGAAACAGCTTTTAGGTGTACATCTACTATATACTTATGCACTAGGTATAATTGTACTCAGTTTTCATGTATCTTTTGAGAGTTATGTATCAGATACCACAAATATGAACACATAGCAACAGCAGAATCCAATTTTTAAACTCTGGTTTAGGTTTCCAATAATATGAGATGGTGAAAAAAAGCTGATCAAAATCAAAATATGCCTTTCTCTTTCCTATAAATAGAATTAACATTTTCAGTCAATAAGATATGCTTTATAGTTTTCCTTAGGGCTAACTTAGAGTATTTATGTGTATGGATTTTAATTATGGGAAACCCATGACACTACGTATTTGTATATTCAGCCCAGAAATACCAGTGGGAGACCAGATAGACTGACCAAGTAGTTAGTTTCTTATTGGTTGTAATGATTTCTTTTGCTCTCAATGCATACTAAAATGAAGGATACCAGATTTGAATTTCTTTGCTGTTTACCTTGCTAATTTCTGTCTATATCCAAATTTGCATCTGGTTGTTTTAGGAAGAATGGAAAGATACATTGGAGATGAGTAGGATTGTGCTAATTTAGTGATTGTGTTAAGCTGAAGCCACAAGATAAAATGACTTTATTTATTAGCAACTATTGCTGAGTAAGTCATAAAGTTGAAGTTCTTTTTCATTTGACTTGATGAAATGAAGGCTTTTCTGAAAGTAAGGGAAGAAAGTAAAGTGAAAACTACCATCTTTTGTCTTTAGTAGCTCAGTGAATTAGAAATGGAATGGAACAGAAATCTCAGTGTGTGATAATAGGAAATAATTCAAGTTCACACTTTTAAGAACTTACTATCCTACAGTCAGAGCATTATTTCTATAGCTCTCCTTTTTATGCAGGCTTTCAGAATGGAGTCATTTCAGGAAGTAGAGAGTGAATTTGAAATACGGACCTGTTTTCCTTCCACTGAATGTGAAATGGGAGCAGCTCTTATATCTTGTCTTGAAGTGAAATAGAAAGACCAATATTGGAGAACGGAGGTTGAAAATTTTATAGGGCCTCTGACTCATCGTAGTCCAGAAGAAGAGTTGTCATTGGAGAACATGAGAAAGAGTGATCCATGCCAGTCTTGTGAGCTGGAGTGAGCATTCAAGAGTGAACATTCAAGAAACCAGGATTCAGAGGTGGCCATTCAATTCTATTTATTAATGCAGGAGAATGAACTCAGACACTTGTCAGAAACAAGATTTGAAAGGGGAAAAATCTTTTTGATTAATTCCAAAATCACTTTCCTATTGCTCAAGCATCCCTGGGGAGTCCAATATGTAAAGTCTCCACTGGTTAGAGTATAATTACACCCTGTCCACTTTAACTTGGAAATGCTTAATGACTCTTGCTTTGTATTCGTTGCAGGTGAAAGCCCAACCTCTGTGGTTCTTAATGCCTCAGCAGAATTATTTTCACTAAAGATGGAAACACTGGAGTCTGAATTGACCTGTCCAATCTGCCTTGAATTGTTTGAAGACCCCCTTTTGCTCCCGTGTGCTCATAGCCTGTGCTTCAACTGTGCCCATCGCATCTTGGTCTCGAACTGCAGCTCCGGTGAAACCATTGAACCCCTTACCGCTTTCCAGTGTCCAACGTGCAGGTATGTTATCTCACTGAACCACAGGGGCCTGGACGGCCTCAAGAGGAATGTGACCCTGCAGAACATTATTGATCGCTTTCAGAAGGCTTCAGTCAGTGGGCCTAATTCCCCAAGTGAGAACCGACGGGAAAGGACTTATAGGCCCAGTTCCGCCATGTCTAGTGAGAGAATTGCTTGCCAATTCTGCGAGCAGGAACCTCCAAGGGATGCAGTGAAGACATGCATCACCTGTGAGGTCTCCTACTGTGACCGTTGCCTGCGGGCCACACACCCCAACAAGAAACCTTTCACCAGCCATCGCCTGGTGGAACCAATGCCAGACTCACATCTTCGAGGGATTACCTGCCTGGACCATGAGAATGAGAAAGTGAACATGTACTGTGTATCTGATGACCAGTTGATCTGTGCCTTATGCAAATTGGTGGGTCGTCACCGAGACCATCAAGTTGCATCCCTGAATGATCGATTTGAAAAACTTAAGGTAAGGGATCTGGGGACTATCCCTTATACAAGTTTGACACCTCATATATAGTTATACAGTTACCAAGTTCCCTAATAAAAATAGGTCATTTTTCCTATGCGATGAGTGAGTTCACTCTCTGTTGTTCTCATGTAGAGTAGCCTACTCGTCTCCAAGCTCTCATGGGAACTTATTTCATCTGTTGCATAAACCTCTTCGTATTCTTCTGGACAATTCTGGGGGAATTAGCCAATGGCTCACTTTATCAGTACTCTGTACAGGGAAGCAATACTTTCTCTGCGCTTCTCTAACATAGATATAACACATTACATATCTTTGCTATGATCCTTTTATCCCTTCTAAGTGAGTACCTGTGTAAGTGTGCTATAGTTAGCATATGTGCTGATTTGCATAAATTCATTTGTATCTGTGTAGGTATGGGTGGAGGTGTCTATGTAGATTATAGATGAGAGATTTTTGTGGAGGACTTTAACTTATGTTCGTGTTTGCACACTTATTGCAATCATTAGCCATTACAAATTGCCGTTCATCACTTAACACAGGTCTAATTCTAAGCCTGCCTTAAAAAAAGAAACTGAAAAATAAACCAGTATACCATGAAATCTGGAGAATAGTCAGACATTTGAACTAAAAATTTAAACTGAAGACGATAGTTAATCTAGTATCAGATTTTCTGCCAGTGTGTTTTATTGTGGACCATTAGACAGAAGCACTCATTTGTTTTCCTCCCCGGGAAGTTCCAAGTTTTTCACTTATGTCTAGTGGACAGTTTCCTGAAGTTGTTGTGTCGTATAATATTATATATAAGGCTAAGTGCTTACTTCTAAAGTTCTCCTACCTTAAATTTATGTTAACAAACAAACGTCAGATATAGCAAATAGTTTTATTCCCACTGCTTACCTACTTGTGCGGTGTAATTTCTCTTAAAAAGGAAACTGCTTAAGAGCTTTCCATAAAAATAAAATGTTTAAATGGATGGTAAGACTACCGCCTCAAAATAAGGCTAGAGTATATAATCCAAGCTAGAAGAAAGATCAGAATAGCATGGAAGTGGGGGACAGAAGGGAGTGGCCTCCTGTCACTCCTCCTATCACATTCTGGAAAATTCATTCAAATTAAACATAAAAAGTTACACACAAGGGCCGGGGATTTCGGTTAGCGATACCACCACCTGCCTTGAAAGTGCAAAGTCCCAAGTTCAATCCTCAGTACAAAAAAAAAAAAAAAAAAAAAAAAAAAAAAACAAAAA
>NW_022900951.1:84158661-84160403 GCF_012274545.1 Fukomys damarensis
GGTTTCTCTTTTATTGTTATGATTTTATTTTTAAAAATTTTTTTGCATGGGTTCTCTTATATAAGAAACCCAAAGTATAAATGAAGAGCAAAATATAAGAAAGATAATAGGAAGTGTGGAGATAGCTCTTTCTCTAATGGGAAGAGGATCAAGAGATGGAGGGAGTAGGGATGGAAATGAGGGAGAGGGGATAAAAAATTAAGATGTGCTATGGAACATGTGCCAAATCCACACAAGGACTGGAAACATTATATTCTACAAACATGTACTAATAAAATTAAAAATTATGTTGGTGAGGGTAGCAGTAAAATACGATACGTATTTCCTTCTGTAATTTGTTGTAGGTAATATTGAGAGTGGTCACGCTGAAAATGTTTTGCACCTATTTTGGTTATCATTATATTTAATGTGCATAAAGTGCAGTGTATAGCTTTTGTGTTCCCTCAAGGTGATACTCATGTCAAAGCTATAGAGGGGAGTTCCCACTGACTTCAGTTTTTAAAGTTATAAGATATTCTGCCTTGGGTCTAGTCTAGTTGAAAGCCCTGTACTTTAAAGAGGCATAAACTGAGACTTTGATAGTTTGCAAGATTTGGTTAAAGTCACAGAGCTTGTTAGTAGTAGAAGAGCTGGATCTGAAATTCAGCTCCTAGACTGAATTAACTATTCTTTCTACTGTAGCCTACTGCCACTATTTTTGGACCTAAGTTTTCCCCATGAAATATGATTCAAAGCTTAACTTTATGCTTTAGAAGGTGCACATTTCATGTGTCATAGATAAATTATTATCGGTATCAAAGAAAGGACATATTGTATAAACTTACAACTTCAAAATGACAAAAGATGGGGGGATTATAGGAAGAATGGAAGATGTGGAGAGGATGCAATAATCTCTGCCAAGTATTTGCAGGTGTTAGGACTATAAAAAGGCACTGGCCTTGAGAAATAGTCCAAACAGAAATATCTGTATCCGTATGTACTGCTGAGATAACAAAAAGACTGGATACAGTAAGCCTGTATCTACAGGACAGCAGCTATTTGAAAACATCTGATGATTGATTAGACATTTGGCATAATGCAACTATATAGCCCTTGTTTCCAGGGATAAGAGAGAACATAAAAGCATTATGCTCCAGCCTGTGATTAATCAGTAATTTTTGGAGAAAGAAAGGCCAAATTTTTAATAGGTCCCTTCAATATTTTAGAAAATGTGCAGAAAATTCTGATTATGAATTAAGTGGAAACTGTTTTTTTGTTCATTTTTGGACGAAGAGTGGAAACATGAATCATTCCCAATCATGTGGTTTATTATGTAGTGTGGAACATCTTGGGCTTCAGGGAGAAAGGGAGACGCTACTGATGTGTGTATGTGGGGGAGTCACTTTGGTTTGATGACAAATGTAAAAGGATAGTATTTCTCCACGTTAAACAGAGAGGACTGTGAGTGCTACATATACTCACTTCTCTGGCTTGAAAAGCATTTAGGATTATCCTCCTAATCTACTTGATTCTTCCCTAAGGAGACAGGAGAAAGCTTACTGGCACAAGCTATGAGGAGACTGCCTGACTATACTCTCATGGCCTTAAGAGGAGCGGGGGAGTTCTCTTAGGGAGATAGAAGACACACACACACACACACACACACACACACACACACACACACACACAGTCTCAAAGGTTTCTTTCTTTCTTTCTTTCTTTCTTTCTTTCTTTCTTTCTTTTTTTTTTTTTTTTTGGTTTTG
>NW_022900951.1:84160446-84163080 GCF_012274545.1 Fukomys damarensis
TTTTTTTTTTTTTTTTGGTGTTGTTTATTGAACTCAGGACCTGGTGCCACTGAGTTAAATCCCCTGCCCTGATAACAGCGTTTATTTTTACTTTTTACTTCTTGAGCTTCATTTTTGGTATTTATAACTATGTTTTATGTACTAATCTCCCTGATTAGGATTAGTGACCACTGATATTCACTTGTTAAACAAGGAGTAAAGACACCACAATGTTGTAGACAAAAGGGCAGAATAGTAAAAAGTTATCTTGTCTTAACATGTACTCAAAATGGATCAGAGGGCTTGGGATACTTTATAGTCTTATGATCTTATTTAACTGTCTAGTCTACCTGTAGGGTTAAGATGCATGGCAGATATCCTTCAGAAGGTACTAGTGGTTCAATTAATGCTGACAGTCATTATAGTTGTAGGTCCTACCATAATACTGATTCTCTCTATTATCTCTTTTTTTCACAACACATATATTAGTTCATAATATATTCTGCATTTTGTTTGTGGTACTGGGAATCGAACTCGGGTCCTTGTGCTTGTGAGGCAGGCCACTGAACCGCTGAGCTAAATCCCCGGCCCTATTCTGCATTTTTGTAAAACTGCTTCACATTTCAGAATTTGCATCCTGTGAGTTCCTCCCTTTATAAAATATTAATGTTTTTGTATTATTAAATGGTGGATTTATAAAAGGAGGTTAAATTTCTTTTTTTTTCCTCTCTCATTGAGTTTATTGGTACATTTTAGGTATACAGTACAGTTACATTCATCATTGGGATCTTGTACCTTTACATGACAGGTCTTGTTTCTCATTTTTTTCCCCTTGTCCCTGCCCTCCCTTCATCCCCTCCTCCCCTCCCCATTTACAAACACTTTATTTCCATTTTTTCATTTAAGGAGGTCAAATTTCAATGGCTCTTTTTTACTAGTAGACTTCAACTTGATATTATAAGTCCTGTACAGCTTGATTTCATGCTGACCATTTATCTTTTTCCCTCAATATTCTCAAATAGCTTCTTTCATCTACCTATGTAAGGCTTCTTACTGACTGCTAAGCAACCCATTCTCTTTTCTGTTAACTTTCACTAGCATTCTTCTTTTGACTTGCTTAGGAATTCTACCTATACCTTTTTGTTCAATTCAAACCCCACAAGTCCAATCTGACACACCTCAAGTACTTCATAAATTGCTTGAGGCCAGGAACAACGTCTTTTTTTTTTAACTCTTATTGAGTTTATTGGTACTTTTTAAGTATACGGTACAGTTACATTCATCCTTGGGTTCTTGTACCATTACATGACAGATCTTGGTTCTTATTTTTCCTCCATACACCTGCCCTCCCTTCACCCCCTCCACCCTCCCACAATGTCTTTTATTTCTCTAGTATCCTTTTTATTGGCTAGAATACATATATAACACTTAAGAAACCCAGTTGAATTAAGTCCTCATAATGGTTTTTCAGGAAGTATACCAGTGACTGTAGCTTGGTTCAGTACTCATCTTAGTAGATTAAAAACTATGAATACTTTAGAAGTCTGAAAAAAGTCTCTAGTGAATTACTGACAATCTTCAAAACCAGAGTGTTAGCAAAAGTATGATATGTCCTTAATTTTTTTGTGCCTGTTGATTTTGATTGCTAGATTTTCCAACTACCTAACCCTATGATGACATCTATATAAATCAGGTATGATTAATATAGTTCTCTTGAGAGTGGTGTCTTCACCTTTCCATCCCCACAGCCTGCCAAAAATATAGCTGATGAAAACCAGGGAGAATAGAGGAAATATCCGAAAGGAATAAGCAAGCACACTTTCTTTTTCTCATTTCCACAAATTTAATACTACAAATAATTCTTAAATAAAGTTACATTTACATATCAGGGATTTTTTCCATAATATTGAATGAAATTTAATGTAAAGAAGCAAGTTGGAAATTTTTACACACATTTGTCAAGGCTTGTTAACAAAGAAAACTAAACAATATTCCATTTATGGATACAAATTTAGGGAGAAATACAAGGGAATGACAAATACCTAACATAAAATACCTGTAATGTTTAATTTTGGTGAGCAATATAAATTTGGGGAGAAGAACTCAAAGGGCATCAACACTATTGCTAATGTTCTGTTTCTTGAGCTCAATTGTAAGTACATAATACATATATATTATATTATATATTATGTATTTCTATATTCTGTTTATGTAATATATCATTATATATGATTATTTGCATTAAGTAATAAAGAAACTAATAGTCATAAAAAATTTGAATTTTGACCTGGAGCAGTATCAAGCATGGAACAATGACATGCTATGTTTTTCTTATAGAATTAAAATGAAAGTAAAGTAACAAATAGGACAGTACAGTTTATATTGTTGGCTTTAAATTTTGGAGAAGTCAAGAAAATTTATATTGCTTTCACAAACATTACTGGAGAGTTGAGCTACCACAATTCCACTTGAAACTGTGGCCCCAGAGGAATTTTAACTGTGGGGCCTCTTCCTCCTCCAAGTATATTGCACAGCTGGACCCTGTTGGTCCTCCTAATTCCAGCTCCCCTGAAAGGCTTGACCTTTCCCGGTTGCTTAGGTTCTAATTTGTGTCAGGATATCATTCTTTTTTTTTTTTTTTTTTTTTTTTTTTTT
>NW_022900951.1:84163245-84211339 GCF_012274545.1 Fukomys damarensis
CTCCCCTCCCTATTTACAAACACTTTATTTCCATTTTTTCATTTTCTCATATTTTTCCCTTGTTACCTTTCCCCTACCTTTCCCATTTTCCATACACCTTTAGCCCTTTTCTTCCCATTTCACAATGTCAGTTATCTCATTAGGATCTTATGCACTATTACAGTTTATTCACACCAGAGAAACTATTTGGTATTTACACATGTGTGACTTATTTATTTCACTTCCAATGATATCATTCTTAAATTACTTCATAGTATTTTTTATGTTTATTGGTACAATTTAGGTATACAATACAGTTGCATTCATCATTGGGATCTTGCACTTCTACATGATGTAACTTGGTTCTTATTTTTTCCCCATTCCTTAGCCCTCCCTTGTTATAAAATATTACCTGATAGTGGAATAAACTTTTGCCATGGGGAAGTAACACACACTATATCTATATCTATATCTGTATCTGTATCTAGAAAATGTCTGAGACAGAGCAAGAGATAACCAAACAGAAAGGAGATACGAGAAACTTGGAGAACATTCAAAGGAAAGCCAAAATGATAGTCAAAATGTTGGAAAATATGATATTATAAAATTTTATCACAGTTGATTACTTGTCCTACCAATTCAGTCACCCTGTCATTCATTCACCCATTCCCACTCAGCCACCACCTCTTCCCAGTCATTTGTCTACTCACCCACTTGACACTCACTTCTGCTGGTCAAGATAGATATCCTCCCAACTTATGTACCACTGGGCATTTGACTGTTTTTGAAGTAGTATGAATATGAGTATAAGTATAAGAAAGAGAAATATCTTTATGAGGGTCTGGGTTGAGAGAGGTTATATTTGCATATTTGTATGTGTGCATCATTGTGTACATTTCTGCATGAATGAGTGGTTGAGCATGACCCTGGCTGAGAAGTGATGTATCTATAAATGCGTATCACTGTATGAGAGGGTGAGAGTTTGTCATATCTGTTGGTAAGTTGGGTGGGAAGGGGCTGTGAATGTAAAGCAAGCTTTCTGTGGCCATCCTAAAGAGGATTAGATCCTCAGTAGAAACTATCCTGAGGCTAGAAATAACACTAACCAACTAGCCAGACTACATATACTCATAATAAAGATCTACAATTGGAGGCCAGAATGGATCACCACAGGTTCAGGAACAAAAAAAAAGTTATATCTTGCCCTCACTCAAGTCCTGAATCACAGTAGCTAAATATAATAAAAGCAAAATATTTGTGCTCTCTAAGGTGTGGTAGTGATTGTAGAGGATATGTGTGAATGAGAATTGGGCCGGTCTCTTTCAAGGTATCTCAGGTTAGCTAGTCTTCAACTCATGATCATAAAGTCATTACTGCTTATACAGGTGGCTTCTTAGTTGTCTCAACTGCTTCAGGCTTGCTCCTTATTACATAAAATATATGTAAGTCTGCACATATTTCATGTGTGTATGAGGGTAAGAATACATTTTATTCCATCGCTACTCAAACTGTGTTCTAAGATTCCTTTGAATCCCTGTTCTTTCCCTTCCATGATTTACGTTGATTCCTCTGGCTTTGTATTTGGTTAGTATTAATTGGACCCTGTATTGGAAGAAGTTTTCTGTTGGCTTGAAAGGAAGTTTGACAAACAGATAATTCTATTATCTGTGATTTTATCTTTTTGTTTTCTTGATTTGTTTCATCCCAAGTTATCTCCTCATCAACATCTGAAAAAGGTCAGCAATCATTAGTTTGAGAACAATTTGCAAAATGTTATCTCAGATTATTCTTGAGTCCATAAAAATCCTTTCTGTTATTGTTGGGCAAAGAAACATATTAGAACCCAAAGCAGCGAAGTTTAAAAGGAAAAAAAATGTAATGATAGCCTTCAAGTTCATGAAAGGTTCATATAATGAGATAATGGTCTTTGGTTCTTAGTCTCTTCTGTGATAGAATAACCAATAAATAGCTGTAATATGGTGCATACTTGTAATTCCAGCACTCTGGAAGGCTGAGTCAGGTGGAATTTTTTTTGTTGTGTTTTTGAGACAGGGTCTCACTATGTAGTTGAGACTGACCTGGAACTCACTGTGTAGCCCAGGCTGTTCTCGAACTCACAGCGATCCTCCTGCCTCAGCCTCCCGAGTGCTGGGATTACAGGCATGCACCACCATGCCTGGCTCAGGAGGAATAGTTTGAGGCTAGCACAGGCTACATCATGAAACCCTGTCTCAAAACAAAAGAAAAAACCCATAATCTAAAACATAGAAACATATATTTAGGATAGAGATTCATTCAGCAATTAATGAATGATTACTTTTTTTATGAACACTTTGGACACTGTGGTGGGATCTGGTGACTCAGAACATGAGGAATATTCCCTCCTGTAAAGGGGCTTGGAGCTTAGGGAATACAGGCAAGTAAGTGGAAAATTCTAATTTAGTATGGTAAGTGCCATGGCACAGATTTGCACAGGATACTCTGAAACACAGAGGACGGGTCAGGGAAAGATGTCATCAAGCTCAAAAACAGAGGATCACGACTAATTTTGTGGGAGAAGAAACTAGAGAGACTCCACAAAGAAAGACTTGAAAGGACTTGAATACTGTATAGTGGTTATAGGTGTCGGAGAGAAAGAATTAGAAAAGGACTTTTGAGTTGGGAATGTCTTGAAAAATGCTGGCATTGAGGAAAGAAATGGGGAAATTGGGAAGAAGCAGCAGTTTTGGTGAGATGCTTTGATTTAATATTTGAATTTAATGTTGTTGTGGGTCATTCAACATTCACTCGCTCATCAGACATTTGATAGCACACCTATTAGAATACCTGTTAGGCGCCACGACATGTGTTGAGGTTCCAATGATGAAAACAGTGTAAGTCTCAGCCCTGGTATAACTTTCAGTTTAGTTTTGGGGAGACAAGCAATTAAGGACACAGTTATAAGGCTGTGTAAACACAGACTATGAAAGAGTAAAGGAGGGACAGTAAAAGAGACTTTAGGTCAGTTTTTGAGAGTGTCCTCCTCTCAGGGCATAATGGGGATAAGGATGGAGAGTATTCTGGTGTTAAGAGAAAAGAGTTTGTTCAAACATCTGGAAGAAAGAATGCAGAGAGTACTGTACTCTTAGAACTGAAAAGGCAAGTGTTCTAGAAAGAACTGAAACTCAGGCTTTTCCACTGGCTGAAAATTTAAGACTGGAGAAATAGATTTGAGAGTCTTCAGTATGGAGATAGAACCATGCAGTAGTGAGCTGAGTAGGAGCCAAGGGTTGTGTTGCAGCACCCTTATGGTCTAGACATTAGACATGAAGGAAGAGTAGATGAAAGATTAAGAGGATGTACGTGAGAGGCTGGCATTGAAGAGGAATAGTGCAAATAGAATATAGTCCTGAGGCCTGCAGGAAAGTAGAATTGGCTTTGGCTCACTTTTCTGAGTGTTATCAAAATAAACACTGGATTTATGTTTTTAATACAGATTTTTCTTTAGAAGATCCAAATGATAGTTTACCCACTTGAGCTAGAGATTTAATTTATGCTGTGTACCCGAAGAGGGAGAGAGAGAAGAATGTCAGATGATTTGGGTAACATTTCTAATAAGGGGAGAAGGGGAGGTATGAGTCTTTCCTCCAAGACGTTGCAAAGACGTTTGAAATGAAAGGAGGTGGCTACTTGTTTCATCTGGCTAGAGGGTCTGGTTATTTTCTAATAAGTGTCAAGAGGAGTAGACCTACAGGATATACATTCAGTATATCACCTGCATCTCCTTCCGGGATATTGCCTGTGTCTATGCAACAGCAAATAAATGTTTGGGGAAATAATAAACTCTGGCGTAAGGGTGTGGGCTTCAGTTTGTGGGCCAGATGGTGTGTTCTGTTGTTTTAAGGCCATATGTAATTGATACATAAAGTGACAGACTGAAGTAAAAGCAAAGTAAGTATTTTAAGAGAAGCAGTCAAAAGAGAAGGCAGACTATGATCCCCAAAGTATAAGTGAAAAATTTGGCTTCTGACTTTTGGCAGAACCTGGAATGTCAGTGTATAGACAAGTTGTCAGAAAAGAACATGTCAAAGAGTAGTTATGGGGTCTCTGGCTCAGGTTATTCTTAACAATGAAGTGGTCTTCTGACAAGTAGGAAAACGCAGGTTTGGGGTGCATTGGCCTTTCTTCTGTTCTTTACCTCTCCTTTTCACTTCCTACCCTAGGGTTCATTTCCTACATCAAAATGCAAAGATTAGAATCTTGCCTAAATTTAAATAATATTCACCTTGTGCCTTTCAGAAAGCATGAGAATATACAAACACTTAATGGCCCTCCATAGAACAAGTAGAGAGGCTGTACCCTTTTTCAGTCTTTGAGACTTACTCTCTCAGGGCAGTGTGTATACGTGTGCTCATATATGTGTGACATCTGCCTTCGCAGATCATGACAAGTGGAAATCAGGATCCTGTTTGTGCCGTAAGAATAAAATCATTCTCACTTTAGTAACGAGCAAGTGTTTTGATTTATGGCTAGGTTTCTTGAGGGAGCCAATGAGAAAGTGACCCGAGGTAACCTGTCTAAAGGAGTAAAAAAACAAAAAAACAAAACAACCCAGAAATTATTTGAGAGGATTAGAGAAACCATTTCTTTTAATGGGTTGCTATCTGGGAGAAGAACAACCTGTGTCAGTCTTCTTCAGATGGCAAAACATGTTCCTCCTTGGGAAAGGTATTACAGAGCACAAAGAGGCTGAGTCTACATAACACAAATGAAGTGGAACTTGGGTAAAAAAATGAAACCAGTGTAGATTTGCCAGTTTATCTAACAGCCCTTTTAAAATCTCAATTATGCAAGCCAGTGAAATCTTCCCCTTACTTTGTGCTCTTTAGAAACACATATGATTTTGTGAGAGCTAGAATGATGCAGTTATCTGCAAGTGAAGAGGGTCTGAGATTCATAAGCTAAAATGGCTTCTGTACCCTCACAGTGGGGAAGCACAGAAGGACCCAGAGGTAACCTTCTGCAACAGGAAATGAGAGCTTCCTCTTACTCTCCTGCCAACCTCCTGTCCCCATTTCCTCCCAGCAAATATCGCCATTCCAATCTCCCCTGCCACTTTGGCTCTTTTGCTGTCATGGTTCAACTGTTCTGAGAAACTTGTACTCACCAGGCTTGGACAGAGGGAACAGGGCCCAGTCATTAATTGGACTATATAAGAAAAGAGCAAAACAAGCCATTTCTTCAAAACTGGACAATATCAAAATGACATGTTTATTTTTACATAAAGAGATTTTACACACACACACACACACACACACACACACACACACACACCTTCTTTTACTCAGCTACAGTACAGACAGGATAATTACTTGGTCAGATAAATCAAATCATTCAAACCTAGAGTGGCCCAGAATTTTTATTTCTAAATGATTTGTCAGTGCTAGGAATGATAAGGAAAGGGTTAGGAAATAGACTGCATAATTGTTTGGCTTCTCTGCTTTTTCTTACATATGTTCATTATTGAGAATCAATTTCAATTTGAGAGGAGGTTTTAATTCTTTGTAAATGAATAGGAAGTGAGGAAGTAAATGTTCGGTGTTTTTCTCAAATCATGTCTCATAATGTAAGAAAATAGTGGCAAAAAGCCATCAGCAGGTGGTGTTTTCATTAGGCAGTGATTTATTTTTCAAAGCGTTTTCTTATTAATGAAGCACAATTGAAATTAGAGTTATCTTGTCAGTTCTAGTTCTGTGTTGTTAAAATACACTTACATTCAGCAAATTTCTAGGAGCGCAGAGCAAACTAATCATTTGTCATAATTTTTTGATGGTAACCCAAGGCCCATAGTCTAACCAGCCCTCAATTTATGTGTTCAGTCCTAATTTTTGTTTTCAGTGGGTTTATGGAAGTTGTGAGTCTCAGTTCAGGGCTGTACATGAGGAACCCACAGCAGAGATCTTAGTTCTGCTCTGTGCTATGAAGTATTTATGAGATATCAATTTCACAATCAGCATTGCAGCAGTTCAACATATATTTGTTAAACATATTCTTTCCATGGAATCCCTTGTTTGAATGGAAGTATATTACAGTTGCAAACAGAGATTTCTAATGTTGTCTCTGCTCTGGGTTTATCAGTCGTCATTATAGCTCCCTAATAGTCATTATAGTCATTTGTGATACATGGCATTTTCATTAAGAATTAGGACCACTCTGCTAGAGGAAATCATCTATTGACGGGGTCTATTGCCAATTCTCATTCCATAACTGAAGCTAGCCCCTTTGGTAAAACTGAGTTCTATCACATTCACTTTAGAGCTAAAGTTTTGAAGAGGAGTCTAGACTCACAGGCCCACTTTGTCACCACAGACAAACTCTTTAACTTTGTATGATTTAGTATCTCTTTCCGAAACTTGACTGAAACTCCTTCAAAGGTTATCTGTAACCTCTAATTACAAAATCTAGCTTCCTTTTATCAATTCTTATATTTCTTGTATCTCTGCATACCTGACAATGACAATCCTTTCTTAAAACACGTTTCTCTTGATTATCTTCTTAGCTTGGCCCAGACCTGTATTAACAACTACCTAGAATATTGCAGCCTCCTTCTAACCAGTGTCCCTGCCCCTAGGCTTTTCTGTTTCAATTTGTCCCACATACTGCTGCTATGTTAATGTCCTAAATGTAGCCTTGATTATACCATTACCTTGTTCAACAGGCTTTCGTAAGTCCCTAATGCTAAAAAAAGTAGTTATCATCTTTACTCTACTTTCAAGATCTTCATAACAGAGCTTTTATCTCCATTTCTGGCCTTGTTCTCTGTTACTCTTTGTACCCTCTTTTCTACCCAAACTGAACTACTATTGTTTCCTGAACATGCCCCCCCCCATTTGACATAGAGTCTCGCTATGTTAACTAGGTTGGCTTCAAACTTCTGGGCTCTAGTGATCCTCCTGTCTCAGCCTCTAGAGTAGCTGCAACTATAGGCTGGTATCACTGTGCTGGCTTTTTAATTTATTTTTACTTTTGCTCATGCTACTTCTTGTACTTAGAATAGTCTGCACCCCCTTTGTGTAGTAAAATCCTACATATCCTTCAAGATCCATCTTAATTTCACTTCCTACCTCTGAATACAAAGTAGGTATTCTATACATTTTTGTTGTATTAAATCTCTAAACTGCTTTTTTTTTCTGACATCTATATAGCGATCATGCACAAATCACAGTTGCTGCGCTTGTGTTTTTCTTCCTCCCTCCCCTTACCCTTGCTAAGAAGACCACAGATTGAGGTGGGAATGGGATTTTAAAAGGTCAGGGCAACCCAAACCAAGAAAAATGGAATATATAATGAAAAATCATGTTCATGAGAATAAAGCCAAAGAAAGCAAGAGAGATCTGGCAGGAAGGAAAGCAAGGTTGAGCTTGTCTTCAAAATCCAATTTGAGAACAAGTGAAATTAGACTACTAAGCCTAGAAATACATGTATCTATGTGAATATATCCTCTGGGATATATTTATGGGGACAGTGCCAAGGTTATTAAGGAGCTACAGCTACTTGCTAGACAGAAAAGGAACAAAGAGCACAAGTCCCCTTTCTTTCGTCCATGTCCACTCATCCCCTGTGCCCTTCCTATCCTCTCTTCCAAAAGAATGAACTTTGAACAACTACAAATCACAGGAACCATAGAGACAGCGATGAAGCAACAAATATGATTGAAGGAAGGTATGTTAGCAGAATAAGGGCCAGTAAGTTGGCCTAGTACATTTGGAATAGACTTTGTGGAGGGTTGAGATGGTGGATGAGAAAGTAGTAGATATGGGCACAGGTCCTAGAGGAGAAGTAGCCGTCAAAGCTGAAGACTTGGGGATTGGAAGAATAAAAAAGTACATGATCAATCTAGAGTGATACAAGATTTTGTTTTTCATGGAAAGAACAAGAACAGCTTGCTCAATAGAAAATATGCTAGAGCTCTGTGTATTATTATAACTATGTATAATCAGTAATCTGCAAAGGGCTCTTAATAGGTACCACTAAGTGATGGTAAGCAGCTAATGTCCTTTGTTGAGACAGTCAGGCTTTGTGTTCAAACCTCAGAATCTCTATGGGTGATGTCTCAGTGCCAAAGAAGGAAAGCTGTGGAGGTATAATACTTAATATTGATAAATCTCACATTAAAGATACTGTTTTTATCCTGAAGGAGTCTACTGATAAATATATAATGTCACTACCAAAAAAACCCCTAAAGGATCATAGAATGCCAAGTCAAAACCATGGCTATGAATTTTAGACTGGGTTCCAGTCCCAGCTTTGTTGCATACTAGTTGTATGATTGCAGAACACTTTACCCTCACCCTAAAGTTTCGTTCGTGCAGCAGTAAGATGCTGGAATCTTCTTTGTGGTATTGTTATGATTGCTAATTGATATATATGAAAATTTTTGATATAGTGTGTAGCAGGCAGGAATTATTCAATAAATTCTAGTTTTCTTGGTCTACTCATCTGTTCATCATATGCTATAGAATTATCATGAGGGGAGAATGAGATATTGACTATGAAATACTTCGAAAAGTTAAAAACATTGTTTCTTTAATGTTGATAAATTCCTGCAACCACTCACAAAATCATAATGTCATCTTTTCTCCAACAGTGACAATCTGCTAGAGCAGGTATACATTAATAACCAGCACCTAGAATAGTGCTTGGCCCACAGCAGGTGTTCAATGAGTCTCTGAAGTATTTGTCTGACTGACTAAATTCCACATGGTAATTGGTTATCAAGCTCATTGTTTTTTCCCCCTTCTTTCCTGTTTCCCTCTGGCTTCATACTTTGTGATGACAGCAAACCCTGGAGATGAACCTCACCAACCTGGTTAAGCGCAACAGTGAACTAGAAAATCAAATGGCCAAACTAATACAGATCTGCCAGCAGGTTGAGGTATGTAACAGAAACATTTGCAATTCTTTTAGAAGACCTGCATCAGGCAATTGTTTGGGGGAACTTCAATTTTGACAGAGGGTATTTCAGTCATGTAGAGTGAAGGACTGAATGGTAGTACTAGGAAGTCTCATTCTTCCAGGACGCTTGTTCTAAGAAAAGTGACAAATATCTATATTTTTAAAAAATAGGCAATGGAAATGTATTGGGGCTGCGGGTGGAGGAGAAGACAATCTGAGGGACAATCCCCTCTCCTTTTGAGACAGCAGGCAGTATGAGAATAAGATATAGTATGTGCTTCTTTTTTCATGAAACTGATGTTATTACCCCTTAGAGAAATTAATGGGGTGTCACAGGCAAGTTAGGAATCCTGAGCCTTTGGGGGTAGAATGAGGCTCATTCAATGAACTATTGTTTCTATAACAAAACAATCAGGACTGCTTCTCTTTCCTAGCTTCTCCTTCCTCATCCCCTACCTTTAGTCCTAACTATACCACATTCCCTACCTGGTCCTCACTCATTACCCTTCCACTTATTCTTATCATCAGCAAATAATATCTGTGTTAAAGTTTTTTGTGAATTGCAAAATGCTCTACGTGAATAAAGCTTTAAAAATTGTTACCTACATTAAATCTTAAAGCAGAGTTTAGAAGAAGACTTGACCTCTTTTTAACTGGACCTAATAAAAGAAAGATAACATCTGGCTTGGTAGTACATGCCTGTGTAGTCCTAGCCTTTTGGGAGGTTGAAGCAAGAGGATCATGAGTTTGATACTAGCCTGGGAAATTTAGCAACACAATGAGATTCTGTCTCAGAAACAAACAAAAAACCTGCTGGAATGTAGCTCATTACAAACACCCTGAGTTCGATCCCCAGTATTGGAATGAATGAATGAATGAGTGAATCCTCTCTCAGAAGGATGTTTGAAATTCTGGCCATATCATTTAGTTTAATCTAGTGTTTATTTTGTTGAAGACTTAATGGTAGGCCTCAAAGTCTAGACAGGGTCATATAAAATATTACAGAATTCTTAATGGGCAGTGATTGAATAAAAATGTTTCTAATTCTATTTAAAGCTTCATAGTCCAGTTCTAATGTAACTTGTATGACAGAAAAATGTAATTGTTCAAATTTATTTTTAAACAGTAAAATAATTTTATTATAATCCCATCTGGGTATTCCAATTTAAGAGACAGTGGAGAACCTTCTCAAAAGGAAAAGAATCCTCTTATCATATAGGTAACTTCATATTCCACAGTTGTTTGGACTTTCCCCAGTTGTTTGGACTTCTCAAGGTCTCTGAGAAGTGGTCTTCTTCCAGTAGTGTGTACTTGTATAATGAGCATAACATAGCAGTCTAATCCTTGCTACAAACTCCATTTGTAGAACATATTGATGCGCTCTGTAGGGTGTATAGCATGCATAGTGTACTGGTTAAACTCATATATGAGATGGTAGAGTGGGTGGGGGATTTGAGAAGGATAAGGAGTGAAAAGAAAGTATATTAGAATGTAAATTGGAAAATTAGCTCTAAACTTAGCTCTTGTATTTATTGGTTATTCAGTTGAAGTCATTTAGCCTTGGCTTTTGGTATCTTACCTATAAAACAGGGAGTTGAACTGACTCCATGACCTTTAGTATCTTTCCAGATTTCATCAATCACAATTCTGTGAATAGTTATTTTCTTTTTTCTGTTCTTTCCCCCTACTGTTTCTTCCTTTTCAACAATGGAAAAAGCAAAATAAAATGTATTTCAGAGTGGTTTTCAACTAATCAGAATCCTTCTGTGTTCTACTCTATCAAAGTTTTTGATTTTGCTGTTGGATAACAATATAAGAAATGCACACTTGTGCAGGGACAATGGAGTATTGTAAATAAGAGATGAGATAAGGGATCCCTTGGCTTCGAATTTGCATGACTGAAGGTGGAGTAACAGCTAATAGTGAATAAAATGTAGCTAGAGATTAAAATCATTACCTTACTCATTCTAATAAAAAGACTATTAAGTACAGTGCAAGTTCAAGTAGGAAAATTAAATGGTTTATTTCCTTTGCTCATTCATTTTAAGACTTCTCTAGAGTCTCATCTCCCCATACCTGAGAAGCTTATCACCTTTATCAGCCCCAAGCAAGCATAGTCCTATTTCAACCTGGCCCGGGCCATCCTGCCAACCAAACCTTTATATTTAAGTCCCTACTCTTTTAAAGTGTTAAGGAGCTAGTCTCATAAAACAATTCATTATTGTGTTAGCCTGGGAGGATTCACATTGGCCTTTTGGGTAACTGATGATGTTTAAACAGTGCCTTTCTGAAGTTAGCATTCTTGCCTAAGCCTTAAAGAGGTAGCACTAGTGCTGACACACGTTAGGAAAATAAGAGACAAGAGTGTGTCATGCATGACACATCCATGACGTATCAGCAAAGTAGGTATTCAAAGTAGGAATTCTTGTTAAACTTCATCATGTAGGTCACTGCCTGCTCTTTTTAAACAAAAGATTACCTTTTACTAATACTTTTTTATGCATGGCATCATACCAGGTACAAAAAACCCCAGCAAGCCACATTGTGTATTCTCTGATAATAATAGAGAAATCCACTCTGATGTGGATACACATGGGCAGGAAATATGGAAAATGGAATAAAAACATTAACTGAGAAAGAGAAGTGAGATAATACAATAATGTTGAATATGAGAATGTATTTTGGAGCTATTAGTGTAGGATTCTGTCCATAACCAGGAATCCTACAGAATGGATTATGGAAGACCATGGCTGTCCTGTATGACATCATCTCTTCTGAAAAGTTAGGGATGTATCTTTACCTTCCCCCTTAATAATAGGGTGAACCCAAGGTACTTATTATACTCATTTAATGCAGAGCCTGCATGTCCAGAATCCTTTAGCAAGCCCCAGGACTAGAAATGCATTTAAAGAAGGGACTTGAGACTTCATAAATGCTTATAAATACTTTATAAAATGAAATAAATAATAGGATTCTGTCAATCATAAGAGCCAGACACTTTTTTATCTAATCCAAATTTGTGTATAGGGAATGACTGTTTTTACAGTGTAAGCCAAGCATTTCACATTGGATGAGGGTAGAGAATACCGGTTCAGGCACTTGAGAGAAAACTGGAATAGGCTATTTTCATGCCAAACCTGTTCCCTTTTCTTAGTGTCTGCAAATATTTTTGTCACAGATTGAATTTTCATAAAGAGGCCATAAATACTGCCTTCCTATTCTAGTTCTTTCTCCCTGTTCTCTATTCTCCTCAGAAAGTAAACAAAGCTACAGTCTTCCTATTACTACAGAAACAGATTACGATCACCACAGATTTATTACCTGAATTGTAGCTTGTTATAGTTGCTGCTCAGCCTTCAGAATTCAGTAAATAGGCAGTTAGAAATAGTTTCTTTGGGAGCTGGAGAGCGTGGGAAGGAGGTAGGTGCAGATTTACAACTCCCTTTAATCTCATTAAGGAAGGGCATAATTTGACCTTGTTTCTCTGGTCACTTAATCTCTATATATAGTTCTTTGTCCTGGTGCATCAGGCATCCTTTGTTTATATTTCCAGAGGAAATCTCTGTATAATGCATAGCCCAGGGAAAATGTATACTAACAGATGGACACTTCCTTTTGGCTTCCAAGACACTGTGGTTTTGTGAATAATAAGCTTTCCTGAAAAATAGCAAAGAGAAAAATATTTAGTAACCAGTCTTGTCAACAATATTTTGTGAGCATCCACTACATGTTCAATATGGTGGACAATTTAGAAGCCACCAAAAAAGAAATACACATGGTTGATGACGTCCAGGAACTTTTCAGTCTAGCTAAGGAAAATATAGTTATCTATTGACAAAGAAGGACATTTATATAGCTGCAGCAGTATGTAATACAGATAGCCCTTACAGTTTTACTTACTTAGTTTTATTCCTAGCGTTTAGGGTACTTAACACATTAAAGTCACCTTCCTGGATATTTTGGTACTGGGGATTGAACTCAGGTCCTTGCACTTTCGAGGCAGGTGGCAGAACCTCTGAGCTAAATCCCTGGCCCCTTCCTGGATATTTTGTATGTCATTTTCTTTTTTTCTACCCTAGAGCTGCTACAATACAATGGGTTAATCTCTTCCAGAAGTTGTGTGGGGAGGTTGAGCTCCTTCTGGCTCTTCTCAAGAAGCTGGTGGGAGTGGTCTTTGGCCTTAGGACAAAGAAAAAAGAAAGGAGATGAATTGGTACAGACTCTTCCTTTAGTTTGGGGGATTTCAGCTTTCTGTTTTTTCCCCCAAATCTTAGCTTCAGTCACTTTAAGACTTTTTCTTTGAAGTTTGAACTTTATTATTCTCCCATTTCTATTTCTGTTGCCCACTGGAAGTGTATTTGATTTGGGAAGGGCAAAAATCTTGGCATCTTGGTAATAGATATCTGACTACTTCTGCTCGCATAAAAATAGGTCATTTGAAAGAAATTAATTCAAAATCACTGCTATAAATGATTTCAGCAGATTATCCTTGACTGTTTTAGGGTAGTTGAAGAAAGGAATGGAAGCTAAACCATTCAAGCACTTATATTTGTTAGAGGAGATCTCAACAAGCACTGAGAACATGGTGAAATGAAGATGTTATTAGAGTGAAGTGAAGATAATCGGAAACTTAATACAGAAAGTTCATTTTAGTCAAATGTTGAAAGGGGAAAAGTAAATTACTCTTTCTGAAGGGGCAGATAGTAGAGGTATTTAATGAAGGCAGAAATGGTGAATTGTATGAGCAAAATGGCACCCTGAAGTCTTAATGTGTAGCCATAAATAAATAGTAAATGTTTCGTACCTTCAGGGAACACACAGTTTGGCTAAGAACTTACTGTTATTTTTTTTAAAGAGATCTTTGGGATTTTGAAAATGCTTTTAGCAAAAATGTTTTGAATTTTTGTGACAGATGGAAGAATAACGGAAGCAGACTTAATAACTCCTGAGAATGATTTGGGCTACCTGTGCCTCGTGACAATGAAATATCTATTTTGAAACCACTGTAGACTTATAGGTAGAGAAAATGGTTTCCATGAACAATGAAAAATAAGTGTACATTAGCCTAGTCAGTCTATTCATTTATGCTACAGTAATGACTAATTCAGATTTTTTTTTTGTTTGTTTGTTGAGACAGGGTCTCACTATGTAGTTGAGACTGACCTAGAACTCACTATGTAGCCCAGGCTGGACTCAAACTCACAGCGATCTTCCTGCCTCAGCTTCCTGAGTGCTGGGATTACAGGTGTGCGCCACCACACCTGGCCTTAATTCAGAGTATTATATTCAATCTTATTAAGTATATAGCAATTGACATTTAATATAGGTGAAAAACCTAAATCAGTTGTGCAAACTAAAGTGTAGACATAGCCTATTTTTTTCCATTAAATTTATTGGTACTTTGTAGGTTTACAGTACAGTTACATTCATCATTGGGATCTTGTACCTTTACATGACAGATATTGGCTTTCATTTTTCCCCATATCCCTGCCCTCCCTTCACCTCTTCCACCCTTCTCTATTTACGAAGACTTTGTTTCCTATTTTTCCTTTTCTCATATTTTTTCTTTTCCCTTCTTTCCTTTCCCCTACCCTTCCCACTACCCTTCTCCTTTAGCTCCTTTCTTCCTATTTCACAATGTCAATTATACCTTTTGAACTTTATTTACACTTTTAGTTTTTCACACCAGAGACACTATTCGGTATTTACACGTGTGTCCTATTTATTTCACTTAAGAGTATGGCCTCAAATGAGAACCAAGATCTGTCATATAAAGGTACAAGATCTCAAAGGTACAAGATGAGTGTAACTAAAAATACCAGTAAACTAAAAAAAAAAAAAAAGAATATGGCCTCAATATAACATAGCCCATTTTTATACTAAAACAGAAGACGCTTTGTAATGTTTCAGATATCTAAGATAGTCAATCATTTACAAAAATACATAATGACAATTCTTGATAATTTATAATAAAAAAATATATATTTTTTTGGTACTGGGGATCAAACTCAGGATCTTGTACTTGCAAGGCAGGGGGCAGAACCACTGAGCTAAATCCCCGGCCATATCATTTTGAGGACTTCAAATGTTGCAGTTGAAACATTTGGGAAGTATAGATACATGATAGGGTTTAAGGATAAACTGAGTTAGATTAACATTGTCCCCCCATCTATAGGACAAGTAAGTTTTCATGTCTTTGTAGTGAAAACAGTTCATAAAGGCATCCAGTCTAATTCTGTTTTAACAATATGATGCAGTGAAGTTCATTTTTTAAATAGTGAATGAAATTTACCAGTTAAACCCATTTATTCATATTCAGGGTGCAGTTGCAGAAACCCTAGTGCACAAAAGATAAAAGAAGAATGAATTTTTAAAATTTTACTTTATTTTTATTTTTGAAAATTAATTTTATTGGTGCATTTTGGATATGTATGATGATAACATTCGTCATATGGAATTTGTATATGTAGGTGATGTATCTTGATTCTTTTTTCCCCATTCCCCTCCCCTCCCTTCAACTCCTCTTCCCCTCCTTATTTACAAATGCTTCATTCCCATTTTTGTCTATTCTATTTTTTTCCTATTCCCTTCTTTCCTCTCTTGTTCCCTTTCCCATTTGAACATTTTCTTCCTATTTCACAATGTCTATTAGTCCTTATTGACACTTTCTGTTTTTCACACCAGAGAAACCATGAGATAGTCGAAGAAGTGTGCCCAACTGATTTCACTTAAGAGTATAGTTTGTAGGTGTATCCATTTAGCTAGAAATATCTTAAGCTTATCCTTCTTTATGGCTGAATAGTACTCCATTGTATTAAAAAAAACCCACATCGTTGTCCATTCATCAGTTGATGGGGGTTTGGGCTGTTTCCAATATTTAGCTATTGCAAATTGTGCTGCTATGAACATAATAATAATGATAATAATAATAATAATAACAATAATATATATCGCTGTGGTATGATGCTTTTGACTCTTTTGGGAAGACAGCAAACAGGCAAATAGCTGGGTAAAATGGAATCTGTAGTTAGTTTTAGTTTTCTGAGGAATCTCCACTCTGATTTCTACAGCAGTTGAGCAGTCTATACCTCCCACCAACAGTGGGGAAGACTTTTTTCCCCAGAGCCCCACCAGCATTTATTATCAGTTGATTTCTTGATAGCAGCCATTCTTTCTGGAGTGAGATGTAATCTCAGTGTTGTTTTCATTTGCATCTCTCAAATGATCAGTGATGTTGAAGATTTTTCATATATTTATTTGCCATTTCTCCTTTATCTGTGAACTGTCTATTCATTTCAGGTGCCCATTTTTTACTGGGCCTTTACATTAGGGGGTTATGGTTTCTTTGAGTTCTTTATATATTCTAGATCATAGTCTTTGTCACTATGTCCTTTGTGTGAGGAACAACTGGTAATTTTTTTTTCTCACTCTGTGGATTGTCTCTTCAGTCTGTTTGTGGTTTCAGGAAGTATCACAAAAGAATCAACAGCTGGGATTTCATCTTATAAGAAACTTTTGTACTGCAAAAGAAACCACCAACAGAATGAAGAGTGAACCACAGATTCCCATAAAGTGGGAAAACTTTTTTTCTAAAAAAAAAAAAGAGGGAGACAGAGCCCAGATCTATGTTGATTGATACCAGCAAGCCAGCAGTAGAATTATGGTAGGGTGGTGCATAATCCCAGCAAGCTGCTCCTTTAATTCCACTGATATGTAGGATGCTTCTGGTCTCTGGCTGTGAGGCTGGGACCTGAGTTGTTCAGCCCGCAACATTCTGGGGGCCTCCTGTTGGCTTGAAGTTTGCTTGGGTATCTAAACTTTGGTGTCTCCCATGGCGGTGCCTTACTGTGACACTGGGACCTGTTAGATGGAGCCAACTCACAGCTGCTCTTAGTTCTGAGTTCAATTGGCCCTTTTCCAAAATAGCAGCTGGCCGATCACCCTCACCTCGGGGATGTCTGAGCCAGAATAACTTACCAGCCACTGCAGTGGGCTGTGTCCACTGCTCAGTTCCACTGGTGCACTTATCTGTGGAGATCTCTGGGGTTGCCAGTAGCCACTGTGCCTCTGCAGGTTCAAGCTGGCTTTCCCACACCATAAGCTAGGTCTCAGAGAGAAAGCACTGCTTGCCTTTTCCCTTTTCTGAATTGAGATCCCCCTCTTTGCTCTCCCCATGGGCTCCAATTCTCACTTCATATCCTTGCTGGGTCCTGGGGATCCACTTCCCTTCTTCTTCTCTTCCTCATGTTTCTATATTGCAGCATTTAGACTCCAAATCTTGGAGAGGCTCTTTCTGTGCCACTTGCCATGCTGCCATTTTCCCGGAAGTCAGTAAAGATCATCTTATAGATCTATTTCCCATCTGCTACCTTCATCCTCCAATTCCCATTTCTCAAGTTTCAACTTCCAGGTTACACTGTATGACTGTTTGTGAAATTTTGGCCTCTTCTTTACTCCACTTTTCATGATCTGCCAAAGTCCTCCATTTCTATTGTGTTCTTGGAAAGTTGATGAAATCCTTATAACTCAGCTAAAGATCTATCAAGCTTATTTTAATACCGTTAAACATTTCCAGTCCAAAACTAAAACAGAACTTCAAACCTAAAATGAAATCAACAACTACCACAGTAGACATGCATACAGCTGTTGAGAAGTCCTTACTTTCTTTGTCTGAAGAGAGGAGTCCAGCTGTGTGGTATGGTAAATAGGAATTGGAAAGGGGAGAGAATCATATTTGAATAATTTGTTCTGGATACTATGCTAGAAGCATTTTTGCTTCCAGTCTCATTTAATGACATCCCTGCAATACAGTTGATCTTCCCATTTCACCAACGAGGAACTCCAGGCTCAAAGAAATCATATATACATAAAATAAGCTGGGGCTCATGCCTACATCTCCCTAACTCCAAAGCTCACGTTCTTTCCATAAGCCAGAGGAGAAGCTATTTGTTTATTGGCCATTGATTCATTTGTGTTCAGATAGTAAGGAGACAGATCTGGAAAGCCCACTGTTTTTCTCCACTAAAGAGCTCTAGCTCTAGAAAAATGCATGGTTGGTTTTGGGCTTGGTCTTTCTGAATCCATGGAAAGTCTTTTTCACTCCTGCAGTTTTCCTATCTTTATAGCTCCCAGCAGGCCTCCATGTCCTAGCAGCCCTTCTTGGGTAGGGAGGAGGGAAGGAACTGCTATAGTTGGCTGAAGGAAGCATTAATGTCCATGACCACGCACACACTTAGCTTATTCTTTGGTTATGTGAGTGGTGAAAATAGTGTAGGAAGCTCCAGGTATCAGTACCGTTCCCAGGTATACAGTCAGTTTACTGTGGGCCTTGCATTTTCTTGCTGGGAGTGTCTGGCTTCTCCTACGGCTGTGCACTACCATGTTGCAGTGTAAGTGGTCTCAATGAGACACAGGGTTTTTCAATCAGTTAGAAAGAGTTTGGCAGTGAAGAAGTATTCTTTGAAGCACACTTAATACTGTATTACCACATTGAAAATAGATTATAAATAGATATAATACTACAATGATTGCAAATACATAAGTTTCCTCAGAAAAAAGAGTGAATGCATTGTTCTTATTAATGGTGGACCCATGTCCTTTGATGGAATGATTATTGAGAAGTGCATGTACACACAGGAAGTTATATACTGTCTGAATTAGTTACATGCGATCTCAGCTAGTTATATATACTGTCTCAGGACGGAAAAGGGAAGCCACACCTCAGTCCTTCTTACTACTTCTCTTACCTAGATCAAATCTTAAATGCATGTTACTCTATCTCAGGTCATTCTAGAAACTCTCATTACTCCTAAGAACTTTAAGTGCATTATCATAATAACCTGATGAGATATGTACTGTCCTAATTCTGCACATGAGGAAACGGAGGCACAGAGCTATTAATCAGTCTGTTCAAAGTCACACAGGGAGTTAGTGGTAGAAAGAAGGTTTACGTCTAATTTGGCTCTGACGTTTATGCATTTAACTATTATGCTGCATTAAAAGTAAAGGGCAAAACTGACCTCTGGGCTTACTTTTTCCTCAAAGGGTTCTTTTTAGTTCCTTAGTGTTTTCTTCATTTTAGGAAACAAACTTAAACACAACTGGAGAATGTGGGACTTTTATTTCCTTTGATTTGAAACATTGTCCTGTTTAGAGCTGACTTTGCCCTCTTCTTCTCCAAATCCCAAGCCATTTTACCTCCTGCTTAGTAACATCAAAGACAAAATAATCATTGGCTTTGTAATGATTTCTAAACTAACGAAACTTTAGCTCAAAGATTTGTATTGTACCAATGGGACTCTGTCTCAGAATCACACTGTTCCACGCTTAGCTCCTCCACTCCAGTCTATCTACGAATAATCATGCCTTGGTACAGAACAGCAGGTATCTGAATACCCAAAGATCTCTCATTAGAAGAATCTGAGGTGTAAAGAGCAAGCTGAGATCACAAGGTAGGAGCACCTGGCAGGAAAGCATAAGAATGTGATTTTTAACAAAAATGGAGTACGAAGGTGCTTAAATCTACTCTGGCATTCAGACAATATACAATTCATCTACTCATCTGTAATATCAGATTTTTGCTTCTTAAATATAAGTGTTTTCTCTGAGCTACCAGAATAATATAAATTGTATTTTATTAGGAAGGCAGTGCAATCCTGAAATGCTTTGGATTTCTTAGCTGGTGACTAGGTGGCAATAAAAATAATCCAGAATAAGTCCCAGGGACTAGAAGATTCAGAGGTCTTTGGATGCTAAAACATCCACAAATTTGGAGGGAAAAGTCACATTATATGCACTGTAAAGTAAACTTGTCCCTTGTGATTGTTTCCTCTCTCATTTTCCCATACTTTATTTGTCACATGTTGTGGGCTTCCCCTCTTCCATGTTTGTAATTTGACTTTATTTTCTATATGGCTTTTGGTTTTTTTGACTTATGGAAGGAGAGTTGTTTCCTCCTTCTTAAAATTTATTTTTGTATATCTCCAGTGTTTTTTTTCTATTTTGAATTTTATATACTTGGCCCATCAGTTGGAGACTGGATAAAGAAGATGTGGTTTTTCTATAAATGGAATACTACTCAGCCATAAAGAACGAGAAATTAGAGTCATTCATAGGAAAATGGATACATATTGAGGATATACTCCTAAGTGAAATAAATAAGTCACACATGTAAATACCGAATAGTTTCTCTGGTGTGAAAAACTATAATGGTACATAAGATCCTAATGAGATAATTGACAAAATGAAATAGGAAGAAAAGGTGTGGGGGAAACGGGAAGGGTAGGGGAAAGGTAATAAGGGAAAAGGAAAAAAAAACAAGAGAAAAATGAAAAAATGGAAATGAAGTGTTTGTAAATGGGGAGGGGAGGAGGGGTGAAGGGAGGGCAGGGACAAGGGGAAAAAATGAGAACCAAGACCTGTCATGTAAATGTACAAGATCCCAGTGATCAGTGTAAATGTACTGTATACCTAAAATGTATCAATAAACTCAATGAGAGAAAAAAAGTTTTATATACTTAGAACTTATTTTAGGATATGAAGATTTTAATTTTATTTTACAACATGCGGTTTTTTTCTTCAGATAGATATCTATTGTGCCAAGACCATTGTCTTAGTTACTTTTTCATCACTAAGACACAGTACCTGACATCCACAGCTTAAAAGAGGAAAGGTTTATTTTGGCTCAAAGTCTGTAGAAGTTTCACTCTAGTCAGCTGGCTCCAAGGCAGGGTGGCGTGACAGGGGAGCATCAGGGAGGAGAAACAGCCTATAGCATGGCAGGAAGAAGCAGCAAGGGATTGAGAGAGGAGCAGGTCTGTTTACACTTGTTTTATTTTTTTTTCTTTTGTACCGGGGATTGAACTCAGGTCCTTGCGCTTGCAAGGCGGGCCACCAAACCACTGAGCTAGATCCCCAGCCCATCTGTTTACACTTTTAGTCCACCTCTTCCATCAGGCTTCGCTTCCCAACATCACATTTAGCTATAAATCTATCAGTGGACTATTCCAATGATGAGTGTCACACACCCATGATACAGTCACCTTCCTAATGCTCCACCAGGCTTTGGAGGGGACATCTAGATACAAATCATGACAACCAAATATTAAAAAAAATCCTCTACCCACTGAATGGATATGTTAACCTTTGCAATAGATAGGGTTTCTGTATATAGTTAGTGCTATTCTAGACTCTTTTCTCTTCAATTGATCTAGTTTTCTCTTTCATCTCAATACTTTACTACTTTGAGTATAGTGGCTTTATGATAGATTTTAATATTTGATAATATCTGGTATATTTTTAATAATTTTCTTGCTGTTCTTAGATATGTTATTATGTGAACTTTAATATAATTTGATCTGCTGATAAAATACATTGTTTGGTTTTGAACTATCATTTTATTACAATTCTATATTAATTTATGAAAAAATGATTTTCTGAGGTTTGCCTTATCAAGAATCATTGTAGTGGGGCCAGGGATTTAGCTCAGTGATGCTGCTGCCTGCCTCACAAGTGGAAGGACCTAAGTTCAATCCCCAGTACCAAAAAAGTAATCATTGTTGTAATTAGGTGCAATGGTGCACATCTGTTCTCTCAATGACTGAGGAGGCTGAGGCAGGAGGATCCCAAGTGCTAGGTCAACCTGGACAACTTAGGGAGACCTTATCATGAAATAAAAAAATTTTAAAAGCCTAGGAACGTAGCTCAGTGGTAGAGCATTTGCATAGCATGAGAACAATCCTCACTATAAAAAAATCATGGTAGTATATCTCTGCATTTCTTAGCTTTGTTTGGGGGCTTTTTTTGTTAAATTGATTCCTAAGTATTTTGTAGTCTCATCTCTGTTGTCAATAAGTTACTTTTCTAGTTGCACTTTTAAAAAGCATATAGAGAAAAGCTTTTGATTTATGTGTTTTCTTGTATATAATGATCTTAACCATATTGATAAATTTTGATTTATAGAAAACTAGAGTCTCTTGGGTTTCTCTGAGGTTCTTT
Source organism: Fukomys damarensis (assembly GCF_012274545.1). Classification (NCBI taxonomy): domain Eukaryota; kingdom Metazoa; phylum Chordata; class Mammalia; order Rodentia; family Bathyergidae; genus Fukomys; species Fukomys damarensis. The sequence goes on from NW_022900951.1 coordinate 84,185,155, forward strand.
TATGTCCTTTACCAATACTTGTAGTAATTTCATTTTCTCTCAGAAGCACAATGGTGTTATAAGACATACTTGCCTTGTTCACGATCTTACTGGAAAAGGCTTTGGCATTTCACTATTTACTATAATATTTGCTATTTGTTTTTATCATATTTAAGTATTTTATTTAGAGTTTTCATTTGGGTTGACGTGAATTTTGCTTAAAATCTTTTTTTAAATCTTTCTTTATAGTCATCAATTGCTCAAATAGCATGAGAAAGATGTTTTTTCAAGAGTTTTTAGAACTCAAAATCATCTGGACGTGAAACTTAAAAAACATCAATGGCAGATCTTTAACGACCTTTCTGATCCAGTCTAAAGTTACCAATTTCTGAGGTTTTGTTACTTTTTGGGTATAATTAGGTAGTATTTAATAAAATTTTCACTATGCATCATAATGTTCCCTTATAATTATTGTAATATCTATCTAGTAGTGTACAGGAACTGGCTTGCCAATTATATGCATTTTTCCCATCATGGGTTTAGTAGCTAAACATTAATAGCTTAAAATTCACCATAATGAGAGTTTTTACACCATAGAAATCAGTAAACACTACAAATTGTGGCCAATTGTTAAATATTTACCAGCATAAATTTGTCTTGTACTCTTTTCCATTGTTACTATTGTATTTTTTGTTTCGTTTTGTTCTCCTTTTCCTTAACAGAATTTTGAAAGAACCAGCTTTCAGTCTTAATTATTCCTTGTTTTGTAGCTTCATTTTTATTTGACTAATTTCAGAATTTTAAAAATGAGCTCCGTCCTCCTAATTACTTTTAGTTTGCTTTTAAGTTTTGAGACAGGCTTTTGCTAAGTTGCTAAGTTGCCCATTCCGGGCTCTAATTTGCTGTCCTCCTGTCTGAGCCTCCCATATGTTTGCCACCATGCCAGCTCAGCTCCTTAGATTAGGTGGTCAATTCACTGATTTGCAGTCTTTGTACATTTTCCTGAGTTGGATTCCATAGGTTTTGATATTAAATGTATGGCCTTCCTTTATTTTCTGTAAAAGTAACAATTTATGTTTTTATTTTCTCCTTGATTCCAAGATTATTCAGGGGTATGTTTCTTAATTTCCAAATGGTTAAGGATTTGGGGATTCATCTTTTTGTTAATTTATTCTTATTTTATAGGGTAATAATCAGCGATGGTAGACTACTCTTTACTTTTTGAGTGTATCTGTATTGTGTTCTTTGCAGCCCAATACATGATTGATTGTAAATGTTCTGTGAGTATAAGAAGAGACTGTATACTTTCCATAAGGTACAAAGTTCTATACATAGCCATTAAACTGATTTAGTGATAGTTTTTTTCAAATCTTCTATATTCTTGTTTACTTGACCTGTTTCATACTATAACTACATCTTATTTTCTCATCATTTCTCCATTTCTGCAGTGCTGAGGCTTTAATGCCTGACATCATACCTGCTAGACAATTGCTCTCTCCACGAACTATACCCTCAGCCCTTCTATTTTTGGGAATTTGTTTTCTTAAAGTGAAATTGTCAATTTAAAGTTATTGATACATAGTGTCAACAAACTCTGAGGCAGTTTATACTCCCACCAGAAGTGTACTGGGGGCGTATTTTCCTTTAATAGAATGTTACTTTCCATCATATTTTCTTTTTTTGCTACTAGGGATTGAACCCGGGACCTTCCGCTTGCGAGGCAGGCAGTGGAACCACAGCTAAATCCTTGGCCCCTTCATATTTTCTTTTTACCATGCTGTTACAGAATGCTACTGAATTCAGCCATACATATCTGACATTTTTGGTCACCTCTAAGAGAATAGGTTATGAGTAGCAGGCTGTAGGTAAAAGCAGGAGCTCCTACTGGGTTAGTGTTAGTGCTGACAAACTAATAGATGTCGTCCTATGGGCCTGATGTCCCAGTTACAAATAAAACTGTTGAGTATTTAGAACTTAGAGCAAGTCATAAGGATCAGAAATAATTTTGTTTAAGAAATTGAATATTTTCGTGTTAGGCTTAAGTACTACCTCCACAATTCTTGCCACCCCTACATCCCCTAGGTCTCTTGCCATCTTTGTTTATCCAATATTGATCTTTTCTCTAATGTTGCCTTCAAAAACTGTTTTCTGAGACACTGAAATTTACAGTGCTGTGTGAATGCATGAAAACCACTGAGGAATTTGTGTTTTCATAAAGGACCTGCATTCATGAGGTAGAATTGTGTCAGTGATTAAGGTAGAAGGGGTACATAGTATTGATGAGGTCTTCTTCATTTTCATTGTGAAATAGCAGTGATTATTTATTAGAAATATACATGGCCTTTGAAAAATCAGTATCAAATTCATCTTTATAAAGTACCTAATTCAAACAAATCAACTATTTTAAGTGGGAAATTTTAAATATGGAACAAGCGTTAGATGAGTGATATTAGATGAAAAATATTTTAATTTTGATTATGTAATAAAATTTTATTTTTTTGAAATGCAAAATGAAGTTATTAAGTGTGAAATAATATTTCTCTTATTTGCTTTAAAATACTCCAACAGAAAAGGGAAGAAAATAGATCAAATAAGCATAAAAAATGTTGATGGCTTTTGAAGCTGGGTGATGGGAAGATGAGGTTTCATCATATGCTCTAGGATTAAATATTTTTAGACAATTTCATAATAAAAATGTTTAAGGTGATAATAGTGATGTATTTTTACTGTAATCAGTTAAAATGCCAAAGTGTATAAAGACATTTTAAAGCCTTTCCTACTCTCTCTTAAGTAAAAACCTGCACCCTACCTTATATTTTTGTCTACCAAACTCATTTTTATATCAAAGTCTTGTATTCCCAACCCCAGGACTAGCCCAGTTTTCTCCCATGTCCAATTTATCTTTCTTTTTGTCACATTGTTTGAAGCTCCTCAGTGAGGAGAATGTGACAACAGGGAAAAATCCAAGTGCAAGCGAATCCACATGACTTTATAAAGACAACCACAGGAACTTGGCTGCTGGTAAATGTATCCTTTGTTGGAAAATGTATTTGGAATCTGGTGCTGAGGATGTGAGATCTGAACTGGTATCAAATCACACAGCAAAGTAACTGAATAAGTTAGCTCACTATCCAATTAAGGGTAATCAGCTTTTTAGGTTCTAGCTAGATGAGCTTAGAAAAATGATTTATCGGATTTTATAGAGTGGCACTCATTTCTGAGTAATAAATTAATCTTTAAATTACTTATATGTATATACAAGTTATAATTTCCCAATCTATCTCAACTAACCAAAGGATTATTAATATATCCATTGTTAATGATAAACAAAGAGTTGAAATACTAGCTATCCTATATTACAGTGAGTAGAAACATGGATCAAAGTCTGAATTTAAGCTTTCTGGAAAAGAAATATTACCTAATTTTCAGACCAGGACAGCAAGTTGAGGTGAGAGAGGACTGAGGAAGGAAATCAGTATTTATTTAACATCTACTATGTTCTAGGTAGTGTAAGGTCTTTATCTCTTAATTAATTAGTTGCTCACAAGCACTTGTGAAATAGGTAATACTGTTTCTGTCTTAACTATCAGAAAGATAGGCTAGAGATACTAATTGAATTGTCCCAGGTTGCTCAGCTTCTAAGTGTCAAAGCTGAAATTCAGGGTCAGGCCTACTTGACTTCAAATCCAGAGTTCTTTCCATTCTCTGTTGCTTTCTGGGAAAAAAATGCTGAGAAGAAATGGAAACTTAGCATGTGAAAAACCTCAAAAGAAAGAGATGGTGGTTTACTTCTAAATAATTGTTGTAGATATAAAGAGAGTGATGAAAGGGCACAGTTACTTCAAGAGTGTAAATGGAAACGTGGGTAATTGTCAAGAGTCCTAGCTTTGAAGTTAGGCAGCCCATTGGAGTTGTAACTCCATCACAAGCTAACTTATGTGACTTGGATAATTCACTTTAATTCTCTGGTTCTCAGTTTTCTCATACATAAAATGCAGACAGTAGTGCCTGCCATATTTATTTCATAGAGTTGTTGCAAAGATCAGAAACAGAGATCAAATATATCTAAAAGCACTCTCTAAACTAAATCACAACTGTGCAGTTGAATAACTACACAACTGTTAATTATTTCTATTTCATAACAGCAACAATGTGTTAAGATGATTGGATCTTTGGAATTTTCCAATGCACTGAGATTCTTTCCTACTTGCTTTATATTTTCTCTAGAAGTCTTTGGATTTTCTAAAATGGTAAGCCCTGAGCCATAGGCAGAAAGTAAAGGCCCCAAACAGATCACATGCTCTGCTCTCCTCCTATGCCCTCAACATTTATATATAGACAAATCAGGTTAAGGGAATTAGAAAGGGCAGATCTGTTAAAGGAAAGAAGCTCCATAAAGGTAGCTTTTTCCCTAGCAAAGGCCTATCTGCTTTGCTGCAGTGATGGTGGAGAGAGATTATGAAATACATGCATTATACACACACAAATACACACACGCTTGTGAGCCTCAGGGCTTTTCAATGTAAGACAGAGTCCATCAGGATCCCTGGACAAGTCTGTGTAACTGGGGACCTCCTCTGACTACCATAATATTTTCATAGGACCATATTTTCTGTTGATATGTTTAACAACTGTCTTTGCTTTTCCCAAACACAGGCAGGTAGCAGGTGGATTCCCTACTATGTTGAACAGTGATTGAACATGGGAAGGTACATATTCATCAGTACATTAACAAGTGTTTTAAGGAGCTTCCAGTATACAGAGCTGTACTTGTGCTTGAAGTTCACAGCGTAGAACAGGCTTCTGCCTCAGGGAGCCTCATAGAGGAGACTAAAACTGAATGTAATTGCAATATTATATTTTTACAAATGAGGGAATATATTAGATATTTTACTGCTTATGCATCTATTTCTTCTGCACACAAGCTAATATCTTTTGGGCTTTGAGCTATGGGGATTGTGTTAATTATGTGAGAGCCCAGAGAAGAAAAACTAGCTTAGGTCATCCAAATTCCTTCCTTGCCACTGATCTGAGATGTAGTTAGTGTTTTGTTAGAAATCACCACTTGACCTTCCTCCTAGCCTTGACCTTCTGCTCTGAATGAAGAGTAGGTGGTGGTGTGGATCCTCGTAGGAGAGGCTATCTTACCTCTAGAGGCAGGTCTAACCCTCTCTAGGAGTGTGGAGGTCACTGCATTTGGCAGTCAGGTCTAGGTGCTTAGAAGTGAGAGAAGGGACATGTCAATCTCAGGGAAAGGCAAATCCTGAGCCAGTATATTCTAGAAAACAAACAATATATTTAGAACCTGAATAAAAATATATACAAAATTCTCCGAGACTGAATATTAGTATTATCCTCATTTATAGAAGAGTTAAACTTAGATCTCTTACCCCAAACCAGACAGGCTGTTGGTAAGCAGCTGAAAGAACCAAGAGGCTAATCTAGGACACTGCTCAACGTCAAGGCCCATTCTTTTAACTATTTCCAATTTTAATTTAATTTTGTGTCTTGGTTCCTTAAAGATATACCCTCACCCCAAGACTCCCAGTGGTCCTTCTTCTTTGGTACTGCCTTAGGAAATTTGTTCTTGGAGTTCCTGCTTTGATATCTGTCTCCATCTCCCTGTCTCGGTCTCCTGCTCTTGCTCTCTCAACTCTCCCCACTAAGACAACCTGGCTAAGGGCTCTAGTCAGGACCCCTTAAAAAAACGCTTAGCCATAGTCCTTTTCCTAACATTTGAGGTAGTTGAGACATGTGAAAATGCATCCTGAAGACATCTTTGCTATCTAATCGCAGAGTTATGGATTATTCTGAGGTTTCCTTTCCCATTGATACTCTCGTACAGAATTCCTCGGGTCCTTGTCCTTGGCAGTCTTTCCTGGTACTTCTCTATTTTCTCTCTCTATTCCCTTACTCCTCTACCCCCTGCCCCAGTCCACCCCTACAGCTTAGAAGCAATGAAGGTTTTTCTTCAGACCTTTCTGTTTTTCCTCTTGAGCCCTTGATTCTTTTTGTGATCATCTGCCTTTTCTGAACATGGAACTGGTGTTTATTATCCAAGTCTCCTGCCTCAGAAAGAATGATAATAATAAGAATGATAAGATCCTCCTTGACTTCAGTTGTCAGGGTTTGAATTTCCTCCTAGCAGAGATTCCTAGATCTGTATTACATAGGAAGTGTCAGGATGCTGACTCCATCTCCCAGAAACAAACTTCTTAGGGAGGAATGCTTTCCTCAGATAAATACAAAGGAGCTAAATTCTCCCCATAGTGCAGTCTAAGGTTAAGGAAGGCAGACTTTCACCAGCTTGCCTTGCTTTCAACCTCTTCCATAATTCTGTAGTTGTGAAAGGCAGTGAAATGGGAAGTTTTGGGGAAAGGACCTGGAATAGGAATCAGGAAATCTGGGTTCTCATGCTGGCACTGCCATCTGCTAGCTGCATTAACTCAGAGTGGCCTGTGCATAACTCTGTTACTCTTCTGTATTGGAATTTCCTGATTATATGTTATTTCCTTCATTAAACTGTAAGCTTCCTGAAGGCAGCAGCCATAGCCATAGCATATTCATTTTGGAAAATACAGTTCCTAAGTGTTCTGTCTGACCCATCTTGTCACTCTCACTATCCGTTTTCTGCATTGCTGTGGGAATGAGCGTTCCAAAATGTAAGGCCTATCATGTGATTCCCCTTCCACAAGCCCTTAAAGGTTCCTTGTCACCTTTATTTATTTATTTTTAAAATTAATTATTATTATTATTTTTGGTACCAGGGATTGAACTCAGGACCTTGTGCTTATGAGGTAGTTGGCGGCACCACTGAGCTAAATCCCCAGCCTCTTCATCACCTTTAAAATAAAGTTTCTAACATTCATCATGATCTGGACCCTGCTTACCTCTTAGAATATTCTAGAGAGGTTCTAGCATGCACCTTATACTTTGTTCATTCATTCCAAAAATATTTAAGCATATTTCTGCCTTGGGTCAGGCACTGTGAACACAATATTGGACATAGCATTGTCCTCACAGAATTTACACACTCTCCCTTTTCTTCTGGCTTACTACTAGTAGTCCCATAAGACTCAGATCGGGTCTTACATCTTCCAGGAAGGCATTATTATGCTCCATGCCTTTCTCCTTAACACCCTCATCTAGTTCAGGTATTTCTCCATTTTCTACCCAGAGTGCCCTGCAAATCCTTTCATTGTAACACTTTTATGTACCAGTCCACCAGACGAAACTCTTAGAGATGAGTTCTGTGCCCTATCCATTTTTTAAAATACCCAGCACATTGCTTGAACACAGGATGTATAGAACTGAGAGAGGATAATTGAATAAATACTCCCCTCTGGTGGCTGGCTTTTGTAAGTACAGTCTCTTTATACATCTGAAAGATGAGTGGAGCACAGCCAAATTACCTAGGAAAGGGAACTTCTACCATTGGGAAAGGAAGTAATTCATATATGGCCTCCTAGCACCTGGGTTGTAATTCCAACATCTCCATATCATTCATAATTCAGAAAACAACATTGAAATGATGTAACAGATGAAATTTGTTTTAATAGTTGTATAAAAAGAAAATATAAGAGAAATCTGTCTTGTGTAATGAAGAAATGGAACATATGTAGTCATTCTACAATATCTGTGGAGAATTTGTTCCAGAAGCCCTTAAATGTCAGAATCCACAGACACTCAAATTTCTTATGTAAAATGACGCAATATTTGCATATAACCTAACAGCACTTTCCCGTATCGTCTAAATACGTCTAAACTGTTTATAATATTAAATGCAGTGTAGATGCTTTATAGATAGTTTTCACACTATATTGTCTAGGAATAACAATCCAAAAATATCTGTACATGTCTGGTGCAGATGCAGTATTTTTTTCCAAATGTTTTCAATCTGTGGGTGGTTGAATCCCCAGATACAGATCCATGGATGTGGAGGGTCAATTGTACACATTTTTTTCATTATACTTTCTCAGGATCAATATACTCACAGTCCTCCATTCCACAAATAATTATAGAATACCTACGGTGTGCCAAGGCACTATTCTACTTGTTGAAGATGTAGTAGTGAACAAAACACAATCCTTAACCTCAAGAAGCCTATGTTCTAGTGGGGAGAAATACACAATTAAAAACAAAAACAAATATAAGATACTCAGGAGACTGAGGCAGGAAAATAGCAAGTTCAATCTCAGCCTGGGCGACTTAGCAACATAGTAAGACCCTGTCTCAAAAACTCTTTTAAAAAGGGGAGGTAAGGGGAAAAAAATGAGAATCAAGACTTGCCATGTAAAGGTACATGATCCCAACAATGAATGTAACTGTACTGTATCCCTAAATGTACCAATAAACTCAATAAAAAAAAAAAAAGGGGAGCTAGGGATATACCCCAGTGCAAAGGCTCTGAATATATACATATACATAGTATATATGCATACATTCTTAAGGTTTTGAAGCTGTGCCCTGCATGTGCAAACCCCAAATTCAATCCCCAGCACTACAAAAATAAAAAAAGAGGATTATGAGATAATGAGATTATGAGATAAAAATGAACTAGGACACAGAATGGAGGGACAGGATTGTATTTCAACTGCAAGTCATTTTTCAGATATATGCAAAGGCCCTATGGGTTATTACGAAGAATTTCAGAAAACTAAAAAAAAAAAAGGGAGCTAGGGATATACCCCAGTGCAAAGGCTCTGAATATATACATATACATAGTATATATGCATACATTCTTAAGGTTTTGAAGCTGTGCCCTGCATGTGCAAACCCCAAATTCAATCCCCAGCACTACAAAAATAAAAAAAGAGGATTATGAGATAATGAGATTATGAGATAAAAATGAACTAGGACACAGAATGGAGGGACAGGATTGTATTTCAACTGCAAGTCATTTTTCAGATATATGCAAAGGCCCTATGGGTTATTACGAAGAATTTCAGAAAACTACAGAAATGTTGATCCACTAGGCCTGCCTAAAACATTATAGGCCTTCTATAGAATCTTCTTTTTTTCATATTTTTATTTGAAGTAAGTTTAATTACACATGGAAGTTAGTAAAATAATGCAAAATTCCTACATACTGTTTACCTAATCTTCCCCAGAATTAATATCTTACGTAACTGTAGAACTATCAGAACCTGGAAATTGTCATTGATACAGTATTCTATTGAGCAAGACTATAGACTTGATTCCATTTTTGCCAGTTTTTACATGCACTTGACTTTTTTGTGTGTACGCATGTGCACACTTCTATTAAGTACACTCCGTATATAGATTTATGTAATTAACACCTTAATATCATTTCACCATCTCCCCAAAACTTATTTTTTATCTCTTTATAGTTACAGCTCCCTTCCTCGCAATCACTGATCTTTTTCATCACTTTAATTTTGTCATTTCTAGAATGTCATGTGTATGAAATCATACAGGACACAAAATATTGTGACTAGCTCTAAGGCTACAAAGTTTTGGTCGTCTGATCCTTAAGGAAAAAGAACTCCAAAACTAATACAGAATTGCCATATGTTAATAACCATTCCTAAGTCGTGTATGTAGAACAAGTCCTCACCTCTATCTCCAATATTTTTATTATTTAGATTAGGGTAAAATAAAAATAAAACATGTACACATATACATGTGTGTATTCACTTATGTTTTCTAAATATGTTACATTACATGTATTTCTATACTGCATTTTTAACAAAAGTCAGGAAGGAAATATACGAAGTGTTTGCAATGGTTAACTCTAGCAAATATGATTATCTTGAGAGGAGATGCTAAGAAAAAAGAGGCATATATTTGTTAACTGCCTTTCTGTCTCTGTCTTTCTCATTCTTTTTTCTCTGCTTCCCTTTTTCTTTGTCTTTGTATCTCTGTTTCTGTCTTACACACACACACACACACACACACACACACACACTAAAATCATAGATATAAGCCTAACTGCCTGGGTGCAAATCCTAGCTGATGTTTACTAGCTATATGACTGTGGGCAAGTTACACAATTGCTATGTTCATCAATTTCTTCTGTGGAATGACAGTGATAATAATAATGCCTACCACACAGGGCTAATGGGAGAAGTAATGAGTTAAAATATATGAAGTAATTAGAACAGTGCCTGGCATGTAGTGAGCATTAGAAAAGTGTTAACTATTATGCATTTGTCCCACAAGTTGACTAGAAACTTACTTGCCTCTCAGTCAGTGTTTATGAGGCCTCCCGCAGCATGAGTCTCTGAACCCAATTCACCAGCTTTCTTCCACTGCTATATATGGCCTCACTGAGACCTCCCCATTTATACTACTTTTCTAATGTCAAAAACCCATTCCCCACTTACCTGTACTTTCTTAATCGCTCATCCCTCTCCTCTTCTCCCTCCCAAACCCCCCCAAAACAAAACACATTTAATTAACTATGCCTCAGTATTTTTTTGCCTCTTAGACAAGTTATTTCAGTAGAGGGTACTAAAAATCTTATCAATAGTTTCATTTAGTAGGGGAAGTGGGGAGAGTAGGGGAAAGGAAGTACAGGAAAAGAAAAAAATATGAGAAAAGGGAAAAATGGAAACAAAGGCTTTGTAAATAGGGGAGGAGGAGTGGCAGAAAGAGGGGCATGGGTCTGGGGAAAATTGAGAACCAAGACCTGTCATGTACAGGTACAAGATCCCAATGATGAATGTAACTGTACTGTATCCCTAAAATGTACCAATAAACTCACTAATATTAAAAAATAGTTTAATTTATCCCTTAGTTCTCTAAGTGGCCACTTTGCCCCAAATCTAAATAGATAAGACTCCTTACAGTAATTCCTGCTTCATTTACTTACTTTTATGGAAAGATGCCTGGGCTATCTTTAAAATGCTGCGGTGCTTCTTCCTCTCATTCATTTTAACCTTCCAGAGGGGCCATGGTGCTGCTCCCTTGTGTGTGTGTGTGTGTGTGTGTATGCTCCTCCCTTGTGTGTGTGTGTGTGTGTGTGTGTGTGTGTGTGTGTGTGTACATGTACACTCCCTTAATGTGTGAAAGTGTGAGCTGGGTTAACACCTTAGCTTTGAAGCTGCCACCATGAGCATCACTATGAAAAAGTAATGAGTTATTTTTGTAGCTCAGTAAGATGACAAAGCTGTTCATAATAGCTTCTTTATAATTCATCAGATGTCCAATTTACCTCTCACTTTTCCTTCTCATTTCCCATGTACAGAAAGCAACTCCATATTGAGTAAAGTCCAACTCAGCCTCTTTTCTTGTTTGGAGTGGGTGGGATAGGGCAGTAATGGGAAGTAGGAAGATTATTGTGCCCTCTCTTCTTTGAATGTTGTGCCTTCTCACTCCACCTTGTTCTCAATGAAACTTAGGGTGTTGCTCTAGTGCTAAGATCCTGACATTTCATCCAGGGATTCTGAGAGCCTTGAAATGACTGCCTACCTCTCCATAATTTATCTGCAACCTTTGTTTCTAACCTTAATTCCTCCATTACATCTGTCATGCTGATCTGCTTTTCCCAAGCACATTTTTTCCTTTCCTTCCTATGCTGTTGCTAATGCTAATCATTTCATTCTCTGCCTGTACTTCTGGCCCCATTTCTGCCTGCTCAAGTCTTGCTCATCCTTCCGGACCAATTTGGCTACACAAAACCTAGTATAATCCCTGATTGTCCTTTTCCACAGACAAAATTAGTTTTCCCTTCTGTATTTTCTCATAGAGCTTTTATTGATATTCTATGTTCTGCTGTTCCTTATGTTATTAGTTATATTCACACTCACTTTCTCTAATAAATTGTAAGCACCTCTACGGCAGAAAGATGAGCCTTTTTCGTCATTGCATCCCACTTAGGAAACAAGACATTGGGTCTCGTAAGTGATGGACATTCAGTAAACATTTGCTGAAATAGATACTTACTCAAATGATCTTTGATACTGAAATTTCAAAATCTTCTAGGTAGAAAGGGAAGATCTATTTAGATAGAAGATTTTAAAGAATAAACTAGGTTGGCATTGACTGTGTAGAGTGGAGGATGCTGAGATGGAAAAGCCAACAAGGAATTCTATTGCCATATAAATGCATTGAACTGTATTCTGAATACATGGAATTATCCACTACTTCATATATATTGTTCCACCTAAACAGGAAATCTCTGTCTTCTGAACTCCTGTACAGCACTCTACAGGACGGATGGATGTGACTGAGCTAAGGGAAGGGTGTTAGTGGGAAGTTTCTCAACTTTAAACACAGGATAAAATTCCTAAAGAAGAGCATAAGAGTGACTTCCCAAAACACTTTCCAATAGTATCTCTGAAAGAAGTTAAGTATAAGAAGGTATAGGCTACTGACATTTAAGTGCAAAACCAAAACAAATACCAAAATAACTTTTCGCAACATGTGGCTTTTGCAAACTCCTACATATTTTTTTTTGTAATAGTCAGCAGGAAAATCTTTCCATCAAATGACTATTGTGTTTCTATTTGGGAAAAGTGAAAATTTGGGAAGACTGGGTCTTCCTGTGTAATCTTTTGACTAGGAGATAAGAAGTAACTTCAGGAAATAAAGTTTTTGTAAATAGAGAAGGGAAGAGGGGATGAAGGGAGGGCAGGGGTATGGGGAAAAATAAGAACCAAGACTTGTCATGTAAAGGAACAAGATCCCAATGATGAATGTAATTGCACTGTATGCTTAAAATGTACCAATAAACTCAATGAGGAAAAAATAAAAATAAAGAAGTTACTAAATTCAAAACAAAGCAACAACAACAAAAGAAATAAGGTGGGATGGGCAATTGGAAAAAATGTGCAAGTCAAATTCTTGCTGCCTTTGACAAGAAAATAAAAGAGCACTTTGCAGAGAGGAACACTCCGGGACTTAACAAGGAGGCCTCTGTACCTAGCTAGCACTTAGGCCTTGGAAGGATGAGGCTGGGACTGTTAGTCTTAAACATCACATGCCTCCCAAAAGTCTTTTTGAGGTAGGTGGATTCACACAGGTAGATTGCCACAGTTACTCTAATGGTATTTTAAAGGAGAATAGATTTTTCTACAGCTATAAAGCCATTAGTCAAACCCACTAACCTTAAACAAAGAACAAAGATCAAATAAAGACCTAAGGTCTTTCATGAACCAATCAACCAACCAACCTAGGACACTTAAACAGAGAAACCTGGTTATTTTCAACTAAGGGTTAATATGCAAGTGAAATACCTTACTGCGTTTCCCAAAAAAGATTGCAAACAAAACACCAGGGCTTTCAAGTACCTTCCAAGCAATTGAGTGGTTTTATTCACATCATGAAGACAGTTCCCCCCCTCCCCGGAGTATTTCCTGTTCAGAAAACACTTAAAGACCCTACTCTTTGGGGCTGATTCTTGACATGGAAAGAGTTTAACATCACTGCTTTGAGTTTGGGATTTTTTCTCTTCAGTCAACTTTACGCTTTGCTAGTTGTGCCTAGTTGTTTTATATTGCCTGATGCTACTGTCCCCAAGCCCCCACCCTAGTTCTCACACATCAGCCTACATTTTCTCTACAAACCACATTTACTAGAATATATTTTCTAGTGTTTGACATTCTTATTTTGATATTTCTACTGTGCTAAAGCAATCAGTAAATGTTTCATAAGTGTTCATTGTATATAAGGCATCATGCCAGGTATGGTGGGAGGAACAGAGTAGTGTAAAATCTTTCCTCAAGGAGCTTGCTGGCTAGTTGAAGATTTTCGCACAAGGGGGTGCTTCTCATATTTGACCTTTCATTTCTATTTCTGTTGTCCTCCTTGGCTAGGCCCTTATCATATCACATAGTCTCCTAACTTGTATCCTCAATCTTACCATTACTCCCATCAAATCAATCCCACTTCTCTTCTTTAAAAACATCCTCCCACCATTTACCTTCCCTCCCCTCAAAAATATTTTTCTGTGCTGGGGATTTAGCTCAGCGGTTCGTTGGCCTGCCTTGCAAGCACAAGGACCCGAGTTCAATCCCTGGTACCAAAAAAAAAAAAAAAAATTTTTTTTTCAAAGATATCATATTGCCTAAAGAATAAAGTTTGTCAATATGATATCATATTCAAATACTATTGCTTGGTTTGAAATGTCCCACCTTCTTGCCTTAAAAATCTAAACCTTATTGCAGTTTTAGGGTTCAACCCAAGTTCCATTTTATTCGTGTATCTTTTCTTCATTTCCCCACTGAGACTGTGATCTTTTGCTTTCTATTTTTGTGATTATTGCCTACACCACTGATTATTTAACTTATGCTACTTTCACCGGTTTGTTTTATACATATATGGTTCTTCCCCATCTAGATTACCAGCTTATTGAGGGCAGGGCCATAGTGCAACATTGAACACAAGGATGCTTAATACATGTTTGACAATGAAGATGGTGATGATTTTTCCTGGCTTCAGTGTAAAAGAAGGATTATGAGGGTGGGTGGCAAAGGAAAGATTCTAGACTAGGCAGATTTTTTTTCCTCATTGAGTTTATTGGTACATTTTAGGTATACAGTACAGTTACACTCATCATAGGGATCTTGTACCTTTACATGATAGGTCTCGGTTCTCATTTTTTGCCCTTATCCCTGACCTCCCTTCACCCCCTCCTCCCTTCCCTATTTGAAAATACTTTATTTCCATTTTTTCATTTTCTCATTTTTTTCCTTTTTGCTTATTACCTTTCCCATTTCCACTACACCTTTAGCCTTTTTCTTCCTATTTCACATTGTCAATTATATTAGGATCTTATGTACCATTATAGCATTTCACACCAGAGAAACTATTAGGTATTTATACATGTGTGACTTATTTATTTCACTTAGGGGTATATCCTCCATATGTATCTATTTTCCTATGAATGACTCTAATTTCTCATTCTTTATGGCTGAGTAGTATTCCATTTTATAGAAAAACCACATCTTCTTTATCCAGTCTCCAACTGATGGGCACTTGAGCTGTTTCCAAGTTTTAACTATTACAAACTGTGCCACTATAAACATAGGTGCGCATATACCACTGTGATATGATTCTTTTAATTCTTTTGGAAAGATAATCAGCAAAGGGATGGCTGGGTCAAATGGAGCCTCTAAACCTAGTTCTTTGAGGTATCTCCATATTGATTTCCATAGTGGTTGCACCAGTCTGCACTCCCACCAACAATGGAGAAGGGTTCCTTTGTCCCTAAAACCCCACAAACACTTGTTAGTGGTTGATTTCTTTTTCTTTTCTTTTCTTTTTTTTTTTGGTACTGGGGATTGAACTTGGGTCCTTGTGCTTGCAAGGCAGGCCACTGAACCGCTGAGCTAAATCCCCAGCCCTTGGTTGATTTCTTGATAGCAGCCATTCTTCTTTTTTTAATTAAGTTTATTGGTACAATCTAGGTATACAATACAGTTATCTTCATTACTGGGATCCTGTACCTTCACATGACAAGTCTTGGTTCTCATTTTTTTCCCCTTGTCCCTGCCCTCCCTTCACCCACTCCTCCCCTCCTCATTTACAAACACTTTATTTCCATTTTTTTATTTTCTTATATTTTTTCTTTTCCCTATTCCCTTTCCCCTACCCTTCCCACTTTCCCTGTACCTTAAGCACTTTTCTTTGTATTTCACACTATTAATTATCCCATTAGGATCTTGTGTACTATTATAGTTTTTCACACCAGATTAACTATTCGGTATTTACACATGTGTGACTTGTTTATTTCACTTAGGAGTATATCCTCAATATGTATCCATTTTCCTATGAATGACTAATTTCTCATTCTTTATGGCTGAGTAGTATTCCATTTTATAGAAAAACCACATCTTCTTTATCCAGTTTCCAACTGATGGGCAGATGGGCTGTTTCCAAGTTTTAGCTATTACAAACTGTGCCGCTATAAACATGGGTGCACATATATCATTGTGGTATGATTCTTTTAATTCTTTTGGAAAGATACCCAGCAGAGGGATGGTTGGGTCAAATGGAACCTCTAGTCCCAGCTCTTTGAGGTATCTCCATATTGATTTCCATAGTGGTTGCACCAGTCGGCACTCCCACCAACAAGGAGAAGGGTTCCTTTTCTCCTCACAACCCCGCCAACATTTGTTATTGTGTGATTTCATGATAGCAGCCATTCTTTTTGGGGTGAGATGGAATCTCGGCATTGTTTTCATCTGCATCTCTTGAATGACCAGTGATGTGGAACATTTTTTCATATATTTGCTGCTTTTACTTCTTTGAGAAATGTCTGTTCATTTCAGATGCCCATTTTTGAATTGGGTCTTTATATTTGCGGGACTGATTTTTTTGAGTTCTTTATATATCCTTGATAATAGTCCTTTGTCTGAGGTACAGCTGGTAAAAATTTTTTCCCACATTGTAGGTTGTCTCTTAGTTCTGCTAATGGTTTCTTTTGAAGTGCAGAAGCTTTTTAATAAGATGAGATCCCACTTGTTGATTCTTTCTGCTAGTTCCCTTGTTACTGAGGATTTGTTCATAAAATCTTTTCCTATACCAATGTCTTCCAGAGTTCTGCCTAACTTTCTGAGGTACAGCTGGTAAAAATTTTTTCCCACATTGTAGGTTGTCTCTTAGTTCTGCTAATGGTTTCTTTTGAAGTGCAGAAGCTTTTTAATAAGATGAGATCCCACTTGTTGATTCTTTCTGCTAGTTCCCTTGTTACTGAGGATTTGTTCATAAAATCTTTTCCTATACCAATGTCTTCCAGAGTTCTGCCTAACTTATCTTCCAGCAAGTTTAGTGTTTCTTTTTTAATATTTAGATCTTTAACCCACTTTGATTTTAGTTTAGTGCATGGTGAAAGATAAGGGTCTAGTTTTAATCTTTGTCAGGTTGAGATCCAGTTTTTCCAACACCATTTATTAAAGAGGCTATCTTTCCTCCAATGGGGATAGTCAGCTCTTTTGTCAAATATGAGGTAGCTGAATACATCTGGAGTTGTTTTTGTGTCTTCCAGTCTTTTCCACTGATCCTCAGGTCTGTTTCTTTGCCAGTACCATGCTGCTTTTATCACAGTGGCGTTGTAGTATAGTTTCAGATTGGGAATTCTCATACCTGGATAGCAGCCATTCTTTATGGGGTGAGGTGGAATCTCAGTGTTGTTTTCATCTGCATCTCTCGAATGACCAGTGATGTTGAACATTTTTTCATATATTTACTTGCTGCTTTTACTTCTTTGTCTGAGAAATGTCTGTTCATTTCAGATGCCCATTTTTGAATCAGGTCTTTATATTTGCCGGGCTGATTTTTTTGAGTTCTTTATATATTCTAGATAATAGTCCTTTATCTGAGGAGCATCTGGTAAAAATTTTTTTTCCCACATTGTAGGTTGTCTTTTATAGTTCTGTTGATGTTTTCTTTTGCAGTGCAGAAGCTTTTTAATCAGATGATATCCCAGTCGTTGATTCTTTCTGCTAGTTCCCGTGCTGCTGAGGATTTGCTCATAAAGTCTTTTCCTATGCCAGTGTCTTCCAGAGTTCTGCCTAACTTATCTTCCAGCAAATTTAGTGTTTCTTTTTTTAATATTTAGATCTTTAACCCACTTGGATTTTAATTTAGAGCGTGGTAAAGGATAAGGGTCTAGTTTTAATCTTTGGCAGGTTGAAATCCAGTTTTGCCAGCATCATTTCTTAAAGAGTCTATCTTTCCTCCAGTGAGGATGGTTGGCTCCTTTTAGATTAGGCAGATTAAACATGTTTTTGTCATAATAATTCAAAAGGGTTATAAGCACCTCGATTTATTGTTTCATCGGCTCAGTGTCTCATCCTAATCCCAGAGGAATTTTAGTGAGATTTAAAAAGAAGGAAGATGTTGGAATTGTTTTGAATTTATATGAGGGATGAGAGAGTAGAAGTCAAAGTTGTACCGTGCTGAGTAACTGCAATTATAATAGCATTGACAAAAAGAAATAGTATCAGAGGTGGAGGACAAATTTGGAGAGGTGACAAGTTCATGTGTAGATGTAGTGTATAGAGCTTAGGCTAACTTGAATGGCCAAGTAGACATGTCTAGCAGGCAGTGAAATACAGTTTTTACCATTAATTCAACTGAACTGATATCTACTTAACATATACTATGAGTCAATTAATATGCTGGAGATAGATAGACAACGTCAAATAATACACAGTCCCCAGCCTCTACAACTCATGTTTAACTGAAGACGGACTAACACAATTACTATGATGTAAAGTCGTAAATAATATTATTATATATAAAGTGCCATAGAAATATAAATAGAGGAACAATTGATTATGTATGGGCAGATGAGAAAAAGTTACAGAAGTGATGGTCCTTGAGCATGGCATTAAAAGATAAGTAGAAGTTTGTTCAGTAAAGGAGGACATGCCTTTCCTAGTAAAGTGATAACCTCAGGCAATGGCACAGACCTTGAAAGCCCTGGTATTCTGGGGAAACAACAGAGTCTGAAATGACTAATGAAAAGGGATGACAGAATAAAGATGGATAGCGGGAAAGAGATAATGACTGTCACAAACTGAAGACAGGGAGAGATATGGTTACACTAGACTGAAGAGGCAATATGAATCATGGTTAAAAATGTGGAGCTAGAGTTGGGCTATCTGGATCCAAATCTTATCTGTGCTGCTACTACTAGATGTGTACCCTTTAGCAAGTCACTTAATCTCTTTGTGATTAGGTTTTCTTATCTGTCAAGTGGCAATAATGATACCTGCCTTGTAGAACTGTTTTGAGGATTGAGAGTACTGATATATGTAAGCTGATTAGGGTAGAGCTTGTCATACAATGAGTGCTGTGTAAAGGTTATTCCAGGGACAAAATTACAAGTAACAAGGTGTTGATTTCAGGCATCAGCTTGAAGAAGAAACTATAAATGAGAAGTGTCTTAAGTTCCCAGATACTCTAAGCAAGGACCCAGGGAGAACTACATGCATCTCTTATTCTCAGATGAGTAAGAGTTCTGTAAGATGGTAAGATATGTGATTTGGAAAGGTAGATCTACTTTAGGGAAAAGGAGAGGAAATCTTTTAAAAAAATTGGAATGGCCCGAGTGGGGCTGTTTATTCGGAGTAAGAGTAGATGTTACCATGTGGCATTCCCTCTGGGAAGTAAAAATAAAGCAAAATAAGGTTGTCACTCACTAGCAAGTGCATTGTATTTTGATTAATCAGTGAACGGAATGTTAGCCAACTGTCCCTTGCTAATGAAGTACATCTAGCTCCTTGAGTTTTGATGCTCTCAAGTTACCCACTGTCCATTCCTCAACCTTCTAGAGCTGTGCTCAAGTGATCCTTGACTAGACTCTTCAAATGATTGTAATCCCTTGTGTGACTGCTCTGTGTGCTGCTGGAGTGGAACTGAACCTTGTCTGCCCACCCAGTGAACTCTCATTTCACTTGATAGAACTCAGTTTGAATTTTGTTTTTTACCACTGAATAGCTGTGTGATTTAGCATAAGTCACTAAAATTCTCTGAGCGCCAGTTTCCCTATCTGTAAAATGAGAATAAAAATGGTTACTATATTATAAAGTTATAATGACAATTACATGAAATATTTATCTGTAAAGTGCTTGGCACATTAAGTGTTTGAGAAATGTTGGTTCCTCGTCCCTTCCTTTCCCTTTGTTTCTGGGCAGCCCAGATATTCCCTGCTCTTATTTTAGCCCCTTCTGGGGGCCCTGTACTCTAATAGCAAGAGTAATAGAGATGAAGAAAAGTCAATCCATAGACAAGGAAGAATAGTGTTTTTTTCCCAATCCTACCCTGACTTTGGAGTAGAAATATTTTGGTATAGCTACTATATCAAAATAGGAAAGATATGAAGATAGTGGACAGAAATTTTCTTCAAAAAATATATAGAGAGAGACAGAAAAAGACACAACTGGGGACTGAACCAGGACTTTTTAATGAGTTATATCCCCAGCCTTTTAAAAAAAATTTTAGACAGTGTCTCACTAAGTTCACAAGCTAGGCTCAAATTTGTGATCCTCCAGCCTCAGCCTTCCAGAGCATTACAGGTGTGTTCTACCATGCCAAGCTACTCATTCATATATTTAATGTGATATGGACATTCATATATTTAAAAATTAGAAGGGAACAAGAAAAACTGAAAACATTTTGTTAGAACACTTAAAATATGTTGTTTCAGCGTTATCTTAATATTATTGTGCCTGTCGAAGAGGCTTTTCTTTTCTTCACATAAATAAATCTCCTTACCCTCTTTCCAAAAGAGCAACAGAAGGCCAGGGTGCTGGAGTAAAGGGAATGGCACAGTGGGAATAACATGCCCCCATCTCATCTGTCCTTCTGCCCAGCCTTCCATTAACCATCATGATCTACCAGAGGCCTGGAGAGCTTCCTATCTGTGGTGCTTCAATGCCCTTGCATCATTAATATCATCATCTCTACTCTTCTTCTAGGAGTGGATCTTATCGAGGGAGGTATGGAAGAAGTTGTGCATGTTTAGCTGTCAGTCCGAACCTTTTAGAGTCAGCAGGGGACAAAGACAACAATCACTGTGTAATACTCTGGACTTTCTTGGCAGGTGAATACTGCTATGCATGAGGCAAAACTTATGGAAGAATGTGACGAGTTGGTAGAGATCATCCAGCAGAGGAAACAAATGATTGCTGTCAAAATCAAAGAGACAAAGGTAAAGCATAGCATTTCAGTGAAGCCAAGGAAGAGTCGAGGTTTTACAAATGTCAGAGTCTAATCCTGACGACTGCAGTTTGAATTTGGATCATGAAGGCAAGAAGATACGAGGTAGTAAGGAAACAGGCAGAGAAGAGGCAATGTCTGGCCCTAGAGCTGTGAATCCAATAAAGATGATGATTGTGGGTGCTGGAAGTGTTCTATACCTTTATCTGATTGTTGGTTGTTGTATATTGGTTACTAACATCCTTAGGAGGCCAAAGGACTGATACAGCAGAGGTGAGCAGAGCTGCTAAAAATGGGATAATGCTGAAGTCAGGGAATCAACTTAGAAGGCTTATGCAATGATTCTTGAATGAGGATCTAAGTCAGTGTAATGACAGCTAGCACACATGGAAGGGAAGAATGTAGTAGGCACCGCTAGCAAGAATGCGATAGGAATTATCCAATTTATTAGATTTAAAAGATGAAGGAGTCAGAGAAAGGCATTGGAGATCCAGATTTCTAACCTGGGAACTGAAGAGCCATGTTCGAAAAGATCAGGTATTTCCATGCAGTTACAATGGTTTTAGGCTTATTGGCCTGCTGCTCAACATTAGTGATTATAAACTCATGCTGTGAGTACATTAAGAAAAGTTTTAAGAGCCTGATTTGATGACCAATACTTTATGACATACTGGGTGGTTCCAACTAACACAGGCACTAAAATTTCCAGGAATACAGATTTGTTAACTCAGAGGTATGCATAAAGACACTTAGAGAAACATAGATATAAGTGAAGAAAAAATGAGGTACTTTTTATTAAACATGTATGTCAAGGTATATTGACAGTTAAAAGTGGTGATCTCTGAGTGGTAGAATTTTCTTTTTATATTTTTTATTTTTAAAATTTCCTAGAATAAGTATGTATTGTATTTTATAATTAGAAAAATTAACATTATTAATATAAACAGGACGAAGATAACTGATAGTCTGTGATTGAGTGCAATGCAAGTGAGGAAGCTATAGATTGGAGAAGAAGGGGTTGGCAAGAGAGACTTAGCAGGTAGGGTGAGAAGGTGAGTAGTTAGTACAGTGACCCTGGGATATTAATACACCTTATTTGTAGACTCACTGCAGCGGCTCTCCTTCATGTGGCTTTGCCGTTTTTAATTAAGTACTGTATGTTTTATCTTGTTTTTTCTTTTACTAATTCCTTTAAGGTTATGAAGCTGAGAAAGTTGGCACAGCAGGTTGCTAATTGTCGTCAGTGTCTTGAAAGGTCAACAGTCCTCATCAACCAAGCTGAGCATATCCTAAAAGAAAATGATCAGGCACGGTTTCTACAGTCTGCAAAAAATATTGCTGAGAGGTGGGTTCCTTAAGTTCTTTTGAAATACCTGCTCTTGTGAAAAGGGGCTAACTTAAAGTCACTTAATTCTGTTCAGGCATATATATAACAGCTGTCACCTGAATATTTTACCATTGAGCCTTAGTGATAAGTTTCCATGTGGACTTCTGGACCCTTCTTTCTGTCTTTGCAACCTATCAGTTCTTTTTAATGTACAGCCAAGAAAGAGGCCTAGCTTCCTGGTGCTTACACAGAGCTTGAGCTGAGATGGTGGTATAGGGGCAGAAAAAATTTTGGTTACATCGATAGGTGTTTCTTTCCTGTCTACATGTAGTTTCTATTGCTTTCACTTAGTTCTTCCTTATATGATTCCTTCCGAGCAATTATCCTTTGGCTTTAATTGCTCACTCCTTTGAAAAATTGATGAAAGTCATAAACCTTAATCCAGAGGGAGGAAATACATTTTAGATACATACATAGGAAGGTTTTTATGCAATTTCAGAGGACTCATGGGTCTTTAGAGCTAGGTGGGGTGGCACATGCCTGTAAACCCAACTACTTGGAAGGCTGAAGCAGGACAATCACTTAAGCCCACAAATTTGAGGCCAGATTGCCCAACAGAGTAAGACCGTATCTTTTATATTTTTTTCCCGTTAAGTTTATTGGTACATTTAAAGCAAACAGTACAATTACATTTATCATTGGGATCTTGTACCTTTACATGGTATATCTTGGTTCTTGTTTGTTCCCCAACCCCTAGCCTCCCTTCACCCCCTTCACCCTTCCCTATTTACAAAGACTTTGTTTCCATTTTTTCACATTTTTCTTTTTCCTTATTTCCTTTCCCTTTCCCTTCCCACTTGCCCTTTAGCCATTTTCTTCCTATTTCACACTCCTAATTATAATATTTGTTTTTTTTTTCATTGAGTTTATTGGTACTTTTTAGGTATACAGTATAGTTACATTCATCATTGGGATCTTGTACTTTACATGACAGATCTTGGTTCTCATTTTTCCCCATACCCCTATTTCACCCCAACTCCCCTATTTACAAAGACTTTGTACAAAGACTTCCATTTTTTCCTTTTCTCATATTTTTTCTTTTCCCTTATTTCCTTTCTCCTACCCTTCCTACTTCCCCTACATCTTTAGCCCTTTTCTTCCTATTTCACATTGTCAGTTATGCAATTTGGATCTTATTTACACTTTTAGTTTTTCACACCAGAGAAACTATTCGGTATTTACTCAAGTGTGTCCTATTTATTTCACTTAAGTTTATGGCCTCAGTGTGCACCCATTTAGCTATACATGTTTCTAGTTTCTCATTCTTTATGGCTGAGTAGTACTCCATGTTATAGAAAAATCACATCTTCATTATCTAGTCTCCAGTCGAGGAGCATTTGGGTTGTTTCCAAATTTTAGCTATTATGAACTGTGCCACTATAAACATGGGTGCACATATATCACTGTGGTATGATTTGTTTAATTCTTTTGGGCAGATACCCAGCAGAAGGATAACTGGGTCAAATGGGACTTCTAATCCTAGTTCTTTAAGATCATATCTTTAAAAAAAAAAAGATCCTTAGAAACTCATCTGTAAATTATTGTTAACGAGTCTGTTGTCTGACATGAAACATTAGTATATAGTCATCCAGGCTTCATGGGGCTACCATAGTTCATTAGGCCAGCTTTGACTTCTGTATATTATATCTCACACTCATTAATTAAAGATTTTGCTTCCAGGCTCAGTCTTGCTCCTGCTGCTTCTGCCATCATTCTAGATGACTTCAGCAGCACCCACATGGCTGACTCATCTAATGTTCTATCCATCTAGCCTCCTTGACATCCTCTTCTCCAGTGACTCATCTCTCTACTCCAGATCCACCCACCTCCGTGGACTACATGTTGAACCTCATCATCACTCAAAATTGCACTGAAATTATAAAGTAAACCATCCCACTTGCTCATCACCACCACCTCCATGCTAAAAACTTTCATTTTTTTTTCTTCAAATACATATATTTTTCAATTTCATTGGAACCACTAAGTTCTGGCTTCTATGTTCTTTTCCTACCTACTAGCTATGCCTTGTCCTTTCCTTCCTTCTTTTCTTTTCTTTGTATTGGGGATGGAACCCAGGACCTTTACACTGAGCTACATCCCCAGCTCTGTTTTCATTTTTTATTTTGAGACAGGGTCTAAGTTGCCAGACTGGGCTTAAACTTAATAATTCTCACACTTTAGCCTTCCAGGTAACTGGGATTACAAGTGCATACTACCATGCTTGGCTTCACTTTTCTCATTAGTGTGTTTAGTGGTCTGTGATTTCTCCTTTCAGCTACTTTCTTTTTGATCTGCCCAATTCCTTTGCCCGTTGTCCTTTTATCACAGGAAGATAATAAAGTCCCAATCCTGAATCAACTATTCCCACCTTTTCCATGCCAATTTTTGAGTTGCAGAGCCTTGCTAGACAAAAATCACATAGCCAAGGAGACTAGTCTTAACTGCATTACAAATTTATAACTTCTAATCTCACTTGGACCTTCAGTAATTCATTCTTTATATGTAGCTTTGGTCAACCTTCTTTTTAACTCATCATTGTAATGGCTGTTTCAGCTCATATATATTTACCTCACACTTCCAAGCAAACATGCTACCTGCCTGCTTATACTCTGTAAATGCCCTCTTATTTTACAGATAATGGTAGGTATGAAAGGATAAATTCTTCAACTTCTCATACCAAACTGCTGGACATAACTATGTCCATATCCATTAATTACACCTTCCTTCTGGTTATAATGGAAGACATATCCTTTCATTGGCGCTTTGGCCAAATGTCCTCTTTTTTCTGTAGCTCCAGACTGTCCCCCTCTATGATTGCCTTCAACTTCACTTTCAAACTCCCTAATTTCTCTGCTCCTACTAAAAACAAAAACAGGAAACCCCACCACTTTCCTCTGCCTCAAATCCCCACTAGCTGTCACCTTAACCCTCTCCCCACCTTCATAGCAAATGGCTTGTAAGAGTTTCCATTTCCTTACTTTTGTTTTTCTTTTACCAGTATTAAAGTTTATTTATGTCAAAGGGATATTTTGTACATATTTAGAAAGTTAATCACTATAAACCATATTGCAAGAAAGGTCATTTGTCTCATCTTCAATTCCAGCTCTTCAACAACAACAACAACAACAACAATAATATAGAACACTTATTTTGTGTTGGGCACTGTTCTAAGTCTTTAAAATATTCATACATTTAACCCTCACAAACCTTATGACTAGGCACTATTATTATTTTGATAAATGAAACAACAAAGCTCAGAGAGATTAAACAACTTGTCTAAGATCATTCAACTAGTAAGGGACAGAAGCAGGATTAAGACAAAGGATATCTAGGGCTATCATCTACATTTTTACAACAAAGCCAAGACATTTCAGTTCTATTAGGTATTTCTATTGGTATGACCTTTGCATGTCTAAATAGCATCCTTAAAATGCTATTTTTTCTTTCTATCTATTGATTGATTGATTGAGATAGGGTCTCACAATGTAGTTCAGGCTGGCCTTGAACTCACTGTGTATCCTAGGCTGGCCTTGAACTCTCAGTGATCCTCTTGCCTCAGCCTCCCAAGTGCTGGAATTACAGGTATGCGCCACTATGCCTGGCATTTTTTGTTAACTTCAAATGTTGTCAATTGACTTCTACAAATTTGGCAAGGCTTTCAACCCTTTTCTTCCTCCTCCGCCTCCTCCTTTTCCTCCTTTATACTGGAAATTGAACCCAGTGGTACTCTACCACTGAGCTACATCTTTAGCCTTTTTTATTTTGAGACAAGGTCTCCTTAAGTTGCCAGGCTGGTCTCAAACTCACAGTTCTCTTGCCTCATTCTCCCAAGTAGGCAAGATTACAGGTGTGTGCAATCTCACCTGGCTCCAGCCATTATTTCCTCAAAAATTTTTTGGCAACATTTTCTCTATTTAAGGGAGGGGGCTCCAATTGCATATGTATTAGGATGCTTGAAGTTGTCCTATAGTTAGATGATTTTTTGTTTATTTGTTTGTTTTGTGGTATTAGGGTTTAACCAAGGGGTACTCTTGCCTCTGAGCTGTACCCTCAGCCCTTTTAATTTTTTGAGACAGGATCTTGCCACCCTTAAGCTTGTGATCTTCTTGCCTCATCATCCAGAGTAGCTGGGTTTATAGGCATGCACCAAAACACCTTTTTTTTTTTTTTTTTTTTTTTTTTTTTTTT
>NW_022900951.1:84211444-84229536 GCF_012274545.1 Fukomys damarensis
TTTTTGTAGCAGGGATCAAACTCGGGTCCTTGCGCTTGCAAGATGGAACCACTGAGCTAAATCCCTGGCCCAAAACACGCATTTTTTAAAGAATTTTAAAAAAATGTATGTTTTTATTGCTGTTTCTTTAAACTAACTTTTTCTTTTATACTGCCTAATCTGCTTTTAACCTCTCCAGTGTATTTTCACTTCAGACACTGTAGTTTCATCTCTAGATATTTGATTTGAATCTCTAAAAAGTATCTTCCTCTCTAAGGTATTCAGCTTTTCCTTTAGTTTTTTGAACCTATGAGATACAATAATAACTATTTTAATTCCCTTGCCTAATAGTTCTGACATCAGTGTCAGATCTTGGTAAGTTTTGATTGGTTGCTTTTTCTTTTTTGTCTTTTTAAAAATTAAAAATATGAATTTTTATTAATACACGTTTGCATTACATAACAACTACATTCATTGTGGGAAGTTGGTATATGTACATGACCGATTTTAATTCTTTTACTTTGCCTTCTCTTCCCCTCCTCCTTCTCTCCCTCCCTCCATCTCTTGGTCCCCTTCCTATTTTAAAAACATCTAGCTCTCAGTTTTCTATTATCCATCTTTTATTTTGCTCTTTAATGATTAGTTGCTTTGTCTCTTCATTATGGGTTTTACTTTCTTAACTCTTTGCATGTCTGGTAATTTTTTATTGTATACCAGATTTGTGAATTTTATTTTGTTAGTTTCTGTTTCTTTTTCCCACTGTTTGAACCCAAGACCTTGTGCATGCCAGGCAAGTGCTCTACCGCTGACTATATCACCAGGCCCTTTATTTTTGTATTCTTATGAATATTGTTTTTTTTTCTCATTGTGTTTATTTGTACATTTTAGGTACGCAGTACAGTTACATTTATCATTAGGATCTTGTACCTTTACATGACGGGTCTTGGTTCTCATTTTTTCCCCTTACCCCTGCCCTCTTAAGCTTTGTTCTGGGATACAGTTATGTTAATTGAAAATAGCTTGATCCTTTTAAGTATTGATTTTAAGATTTGTTAGGTTAAGGGCTAGGGTTGTACTCAGTAGCGGAGTGCTTTCAGGCATGCACAGAGCCCTGAGTTCCATCCCACCACCGCCAGGATTTTTTTAGGTGAGATCAGAGCAGTGTTTAGAGACAATTTTCCTCACTATTGAACCAAAACCCTCCTGAGTATGCTAGCCAGTATCCCGTAAATCATGAAATTTTCCAGTTTGACTGGTGGGAACAGATACTACTCACTATCTGGCCAAGTCCGAGCACTAAAGATTGTTCTCTATAATATTTTTGGATGGCTGTTTCCCTAACATTGGGTAGTTTCCTCATGTGCCTTAGTTGATCAGTATTCTATTGAATACTTGATGGAAACCTTTTGAAGGACTCCAAAAATTTCCCCCTGTAGGTTTTTCTTCTCCGGTACTCCATCTTGTGAATTCCAGCCAATTTAGTTTCCTTAATGTCTCAGCTCTGTTTGTTTAAATATAATGAGGCTATCAGGCTTTGTTTGGTTTTCCTTTGCATACAGTTTATTTTATTAAAAAATAGAACAAAATTTCATAACCAAATTATATGAGAATAATAATATTTCAATATACATGCTAATGTTTCATTTATGCTACTGGTTTATTTTAGTTGAAAAGGAAGTTTTGTGTTATCTGTTTCTTTTCTGTAAGAATCTTTTTGGTTTATGTCTTGCACTCTGAGTAACTATTTTGAGGCTCATGATACACAGTGTAGTAACTATTGTTATTCCTATGCAGTTTTACTCTCTTAACATTTTGAAACAAATTCTACCATAGTATTTTTAGAAAGAATATAGAGGAAGTAAATTTTTGAGAACTTTTGTCTAAACTATGTTAGATAAAATTTCAGTTTGGAAATAAATATCCTGTATAATTCTAAAAGCATGTATCATTGGCTCCAGTGTTGTATTGAGAAATTCACTACCACTTTAATTCCTGATCTTTTGATATGACTTATATTTTAAAACATAGAAGTTTTAAAATAGTATTTTAATTGCTAAATCATAATTGTATACTTTTACGGCACGCAGCACAATGCTTTGATATTTGTGTACAATATGGAATGATTAAATTAAACTGATTAACATATACTTCACCTCATTTATTTTTTGATGAGACATTTGAAATTTGCTTTCAACTATTTTGAAACATAAAATAAATTATTATTGCCTGTGGTCTCTTCATTATGCAGTAGATCTTAAAAACTTATTCCTCATGTCTAACTGAAATTTTGTACCCTTTGAGTACCAACTCCTAGTTTCCTGCCTCTCTTTCTGCACTGGCTTCTGGTAGTACTACTCTACTCTTTATCTCTTTACTTTGAAACTGGCGTTTTAGATTTCACATATAGGTGAGATCATGTGGTATTTGTCTCTATATTCCTAGCTTATTTCACTCAGCATGATGTCTTCTGGGTTCATCCATGCTGTCACAAATGATGGAATTTTCTTTTTTAATAAGAGGCAGAATAGTATTTCCTTGTATATTCGTAGTATTTCACATATACATCTTATTTCCTTCATCCATTCATCCATTGATAGAATTTTAGGTTGATTCTATATCTTGGCTATTGTGCATAATACTGCAGTGAACATGGGAGTGCACATGTCTCTTCAACATATTATTTGTAATTCCTTTGGATATAAACTGAGAAGTGAGACTGTCGGATCATATTGTAGCTCTATTTTTAGTTTGTTGAGGAACCTCACCTCGATACAGTTTGCTCTAATGGCTTCACTTACTTATTGTCTTACTTTTTTGCATTGCTGAGACAAAATACCCAACACCCAAGGTTAAGGGAGGAAAGATTTATTTGGTTCACCATTTGTAGAGGTTTCAGTTCATAGTCAGCTGGTTCCAAGCCAGGGTGGCGTGGCAGAGGAGAAACAGTGCATAGCATGGCAGGGCAGGAAGAAATTAGCAAGTGACAGCAGCAGCAGAAGCAACAGCAGCAACAAGTCTTCTTTCTGCCCCTTATATTCCATACAGGCTACCCACCCTTTGGGCTGGTAGCACTCATACCCAGGGTGGGGCTCCCTTATTCCTAGCATCTCACCCTCAATCCCAACTTCACATCCTTAATCCCAGCATTACACACCCTAGATCCAGCCATCTCCAAAAAGCCCCACTTATGACACTTGAGGCTTTGGGGGGACATCTAGATACAAGCCATAATACTTATATTTTCACCAACAGTGTAAAAGTGTTCCCAAGTTTCACCAGGATTGGCATTGGTTGTATGTTGTTGATTATTCATACTCAATGAATCTTTTCAATCTGAAGATTCAGTTCTAGAAAATTTTACTTGATATTTGACTCCTCTTTATCCTCTTTTGTTTTTCTGGGGCTCTAATTAATCAGATGTTGGCCACTCTAGATTTGTCTCCTAATTTAAAAAATGTGTTTCCTATTTTCCATGACTTTGTCCTTTTGTTTTAGTACCTAAGATATTTCTTTAGTTTTTTGTCTAGTCTCTCTGTTGAAAAATTAACTTAAGCAGTCATATTTTTATTTACCAAAAACTCTTTCTTGATACTTGTTTCTTTTTTGTCATATTACTATTGCTTTGTGGCATACACACTATTTTGTGTTCCAAGAATATTTTCAATTTAAAAAGCTTTCTTTAGAGCCCTACGTTGCCTCAGTTTCCTCCAAGTTACTTTTCTCTGTCAGTTTTAGTTTTTGTCCTTCCCTAAATGTTTAGCAAGCTTTTTTGACCATAAGCACTAAAAGGTACCTGATTAACTTTGTTAAGTGCTATAAGGTAGAGTGTCTTTTTTATTATGGTTGAGAGGCCTCAAGTGTTGGTTCTGTGGGTGTTTTCTTTTGGATCAGTTTCCCTTGTTGGGAATCCTCCAGTCTCCTGCTCTTGGTAGGGGTGGAGGTTATGAGTGTGGATGCCAGTATTCTGAGAGCCAAATAGGGTAAGGGAGCAGAGAGTTTTAAAACTGATTTTAGTGTAATGTCAAAGCTTTGCAGAAAGTAAACCTCATGTCTCCTGCCAGTGTGAAGGAAGGGCAGTCTCTGAGTCTGGAGGTCTAGCTGTTCCTCCTACAAACTTTCAACTTTGTGGCACTAAATAAGCTTCATGTTGGCTTCCTTATCCAGCTTTCTCTGATCTGTTGTTGATTACCACACATCCATCCCTCTCTAGCTTTCAGACATTTGTTGGAAATCTCTTAATTGCTGGCATCGTCTTATTTTCTTTGCCTTTGTGGGTTTTTAATGTTTTATTTTTTGTCCTTGCAGTGGGATTTCTTGAAATCAGAGCTAAAACATATATTTAAACCACTGTTTTTAATTGTCTTCACTTAGTATTCAACCCTCCTGAACTATTTTCTCTCATTTTTGCATCATTCAAAGTGTTCTTTTCAAGGTCACCAAATTTTGTTGATAAATACAATAGATACTCTTTATTTCATCTTACTGTTTCATCTTCCTTTGTGTCCCTACTGACCATTTTTACTTGAAATTGCTCTGCCCTTAGCTTTTATGAATACTCCTGGTTTCCTAATCTGTTTGATTTATTTTGCCTTTGTGAGCTACTCTTCCTTGATTCATTCTTTTAATGCTATCATTTTTCCCGATTCTTTCTTAAGATATTCTCTTCTCTTGCTGAAAGTTCTCGTTGAAAACCCTTTATCTCCCAGGGCTTTATGACCATTGAATTACCATCAAATAACATTTTGAGGATTCCCAACTGTCTATGCCAAGCTTCTTTTCATAGTTCAAGTATAGTCTATGGCAGTGGTGGCTGAACCTATAGCACCTGTGTTGTTTGTCTTTTAAGACAAAAGATGTTAACGTATGAGTTGTTTTTTCTAAACTAAAACCTCAGTATTCATGTTCAATTGCAGTGTTGGCACTTTGTGATAAATAAGTGGGTTTGGAGTTGCAGATTGTGCACTCATCTCTAAAGGTTAGCCATCATTGGCCTATGGTGTCAGTGGAAAAAATAACCATCTGTATGGTATGACTTAGTTAACCCAAGTGCCTTTCTCTCTAGACTCTTACAGGGTCTGAAATTCCCTCCCTACCATTATTCATTGTATTGTGTTAAGATGTATGACTTCAGATAAAAAATGAAACTTTAGCTGAGAAAGATATCCCTTCAAATATCATTTATTATATTATTCCCAGTAGAGATCAAGATCCTGAGAGACAGTAACAAGATGCTGATGTTGTGTTTTAACACAGAATGATAGACAGGTTGTGTGTGTGCTATGTGTGGGGTGTGTGTGTGTTTGTGTGTGTGGAGTGTCATCCTACATTGTCACTTTTAGCTCATTCTGAACATTTCAGATACTGTTAAATTTGGAATATACTGTGGTATCTTGATATTTGTATATATTTCACAAACATGTGACCATTTCATATATGCTGCATTATAGCTTGTGTCTGGAACGTTAATATTTCAGTAACTTTTTTTCTATCATTGTAAAACCTAATTTTCAATGGCTCCATTATATTTCATCTTTTGATGATACAATACTTAACTCACTTATCATCATTAGACAATTAATTTACATAAACCATGTTGAGTGCCCTTGTAGTATTGTATCTTTGCATATATCTCAATTATTTCTTTAATAAAAATTTTCTTAAGTAGAGCTATAATGTCAAAGAATATTTGATTTTGGGCTGGGGATTTAGCTCAGTGGTGCTGCATCTGCCTCTCAAGTGCAAGGTCCTAAGTTTGATCCCTAGTACTGAAAAAAAAGTTCTTGTATTGTCATTATTCATAATCTAACTGCTATCTCATTTTAATTTACATTTCTTTGATTTCTTATGTAGTTGGACTTTTTAATGTGTTTTTTAACCACTTGTTTTCATTTTTTTCTGAATTAACTCTTTGTGTTTTATTTCTCTGTGCTCTTGTTACCACACTAGTTTTTGCTTATTGCTAGGCATTTTAAAAGGTCTGCCTTAGCTGAATGTAGGGGAGCACACCTGTAATCCCAACACTTGGGAGGCTGAGGCAGGAGGATCACTGGGAGTTTGAGTCTGGCTTGGTCTACATAGTGGCTAGCCTGAATTACATAGTGAGACCATGTCTCAAAAAACATTGTTTTTTGTCTGCCTGTTTCCACTTTTGACTCTTCCTAATCCATTTACTGTAGCCGTAATACTCTTTTTAAAACAAATTTGAGTATACAACTTCTGCTGAAAATGCTTCAGTGACTTCCATTATTCCATTTTTCTTTCTTTTTTTTTTTGTACCGGGGATTGAACTCAGGACCTTGTGCTTGTGAGGCAGGTGTGGTGCCAATGAGCTAAATCCCCAGTGGCTTCCATTATTCTTAAGATAAGGGTGAAAGTTTACAACATGGCATACAAAGTCCTACATGGCTTTGTTTCATTCTCTAGTCTTCTGGCAAGAAAGAACATGTGTATCCAAATCACCTTTCCATAGGTAAATCTTATTTATCATGTAATCCATTGACTTCCTTGGGGGAGATCTCCCTTAGTGCCCGACTCCCTGCTAAGTGACTCTCGTGTTTGCTCTACTTCCTTTGTATGGCCTATTTAATGTCTGTATCCTCCATGATCTGTGAGTTCTGTGAAAGCAAGGACCATAGCAAACTTGTTTTCTCTGTGTATCTCCAGTGCTTGGCACATTAGTTGTATTTACTAAGTTTTGGATGGATAGGTGGGTGAATGGACGAAAGAAGACTGAGAAAGTCAGAAAGATAATACATGCGCCAATTTTCTGGTTTAATTCTTACATAAAAGAAGTTAAGTCCTTCCTCACAAAATCCTAGAAGACTGGTTATTCAATGTGAGACCTTAAGATTGTCCTGAGTTAGTCTTTCATTTGTTTGTACTTGTCTGCAGTTTATTCCTGAAGCATCTCTCTTTTCAAAAGTAACAAGAGATATTTTTCATAGATCTTAGCAGGGAATATGTACACGAGCAACTCCCACCCTCTTACAACTGATTCACCATAAAAATTACCTTTCTGATTTTCCTGTACTCTATAGCTCCTTTCCACTCTAACCTGCCTATTAATGCCAAGTCTTTTAAACTATCATTTGCATGTCTAAGGATCTTCAGTGGCTCTGATTCAGAAGGTCTGATAAAGGATTTAAATGTGTATTCTTTGTAAAAGCTCTGCCAGTTAATTCTGATGTGTAACTGTGGTTAAGAATTGCTGATGTAAAATATACTTAAATTAAAAAAAAAAACCCAAACAACAGTCTCTTTGGGCATGGTGGTGCACACTTAAAATCTCAGCTACTCCAGAGGCTGAGGGAGGAGGATTCCAAGTTTGAGGCCAGGCTGGGCAACTTAGGGCTGCCTTGTCTCAAAATAAAATTTTAAAAGGGCTGGGAGTGTAGCTCAGTGATAGAGTACTTGTCCTGCATTGCACACAATGCCGTGGTTCAATTCTCAGTACCAAAGGAGAGGTGGGGGAGAAAAAGCAGGAGGTGGAAAGATGGGAGAAAAAAAAGAAATAGTCTAAATGGTTATGTGTATAGGGTTTAGAATTACATAGACGTGGACTTAATTATATTTTGAAGTTTAATGATTGTGTGATCCTGGGCAAGTTACTCAGTTTTACAGTGTGTCAGCTATCTGACTTGCAAAATGGAAATAACATCTACTACACAGAGCTACAGCAAGGAGTAAATTAGATATGTATGTGGAGTGCATGCACAGTGCTTTGCATATGCTAAGCACTTAAAATGTTAGCAGTTGTATTGTTCCTAGTCTTTTAGTTATTCACTGGTCAATTGTTTATTTACTAGGTGTCCAACAGTGTTTTAGAGTATGTGAAAGATAAAAGAAGTACAAAATATGAACTTCATTTTTGAGTCTCTTAGAATTAGTTGGAGACATAAAATTATGCAATTAGTGAATATTTAATAAAATGATATATAGACATTATAAAAGATATAATAAAGGACAGTATTTGGGAGAAGATATTAACTCAGCATGTTGATTTCTTGATTAGCATGAAAAAATAGAGAAGAATCTCTCAAACTGCTCTTAGCAAGTTTTTAGAGGTCTAGTTTTGATGTTGTCTGCTAGATGGAAAATGATGCAGAGGGGGAAAATCCTAAATTTACTTCTCAAAAGTAAGAGAGCAGGGGTGAACATATGTGAATAAATATGCTATACCTCTTAATTGGTTCCTGAAGATTACATTGAAATGGTTTCCATTGGGAAAGCGCAGATACAATATTTTTACTTCTTAGACCAAAATCAAACTGGATGAAGGTTGCAAACCGATTTTGATGAATATTGATGTACTTTTTCTTTTTTTTCCAGAGTCGCCATGGCAACTGCATCTTCTCAAGTTCTCATTCCAGACATCAATTTTAATGATGCCTTTGAAAACTTTGCATTAGATTTTTCTAGAGAAAAGAAACTGTTGGAGGGGCTAGACTATTTAACAGGTATGGAAATACATTGCTTTTCTTGTCTTAAATTGTTTTCTTTTGGTGTACTTTTAGTTTAAAATACTCTGAAAAGGACAATATTTACACTAAAAGTGTTTTTATAGTCTTTAAAATGATACATGAATTTTTTCAATAGAATATACTTTAGCTCCTGTAACAGAAAAAAAGATGATTTGTCAAATAATTCTTGGGGTGGAATGGATATATCATCTACTATTAAAGGTAAAGCATAAGAAGTTACTGATGAGTTTCTCATTATGAGCCTATCAGTTATATATTATTGCTTGTTAGAAGGGCATAACTCAGATGGGAATTAGATAATATTAGACAGTGTGCCACATGGGAACAGGCCCTACTCAAATGATTTTAAGGTAACTTGGGAATCAGCAGGCCAGTAAAACAATATAAGAGATATCTGGCTTGCAGGCATTTTTAGAAAATAAGGAATGCCAAATAAATGTGATCCTTCCTGATATTTCTTTTCCTTAAGTGTGAATTGCGTTTGTTCTACTGAGACTTTATCCTAACTTCGGTTTTAGTTTTCAATGTTTATTTTCTTATCTCTTACAAAGCATCACATGAAGTGTCAGAGCTGTTAGAACTCAGAATTAGTTTTCTAGACAGGATTAGCTTATAAGAAACAGCTATCAGAAGTGACAGAGTACATTTGTTAACGTGTTGGAACTGAAGGCTAATAAATGTCTACAAGAAAAGAAAAAAGAAGTTGGGTGTGATGATGCACATCTGTAATTCCAACAGCTTTGGAGGCTGAGGTAGGAGGATCACAAGTTTAAGGTCAACCTGGCAAGTTAGGACCACTCTGTCTCAAAATAAAATTTTAAAATGGCTTAGGATGTATCAGTGGTGGAATACTCGCCTAGACAGCACAGGATCCTAGATTCAATCCTTAACGTTGAAAACAGTAACAAAAACCACCTCTCCAAGAGATACTGGGTTAGGTCAGAAGATTAAGGATTGTAAAATTCCAGGAGAGATCATATGCTTTCCTTAACTTCTTTTCTACCTTTCCTTACAGCCCCCAACCCACCCTCTATCCGAGAGGAGCTCTGTACTGCTTCCCATGACACCATTACAGTCCACTGGATCTCGGATGACGAGTTCAGCATCAGCTCCTATGAGCTTCAGTACACCATATTCACTGGCCAGGCTAACTTCATCAGTAAGTCATGGTGTAGTTGGGGCCTGTGGCCAGAGATAAGGAAATGTAAGGAAGCAGTAAGCTGCTCAAGATTGGCCGGGGCGCCACGAGGCAAGTGTTTGTAAGACATGTTAGGTTGTTTAGTATAGTCTTTCATAGAGAGTATAAGCTTCCCAGGGCATTTCAAATACCTTACTTATAGGCGACAAGCAAGTTGTGTATTTCCTTGGTGGGCAGTCACTGGGGCCACTCCCATTTGTTTTTGTAATCCATTTGTAATCCTTATTAATTAATTTATGTCACCTACTCTGTGAAGGACAGCACTGCTCAGTATTTGTTCCTAGGTAGCTTAACCACCATGATTTCTGGTTCCATGTGTGTCAATGTCTCACTCCCTGACTACTTCTTTCACTTCATTATCATGATAAAATATATTATGTGCAAACACAATTACTTCCTCTACCAAACCCATTCATATCAGTGATCATGGCACAAGGCCTTCT
This sequence comes from Fukomys damarensis, assembly GCF_012274545.1. Taxonomy (NCBI): domain Eukaryota; kingdom Metazoa; phylum Chordata; class Mammalia; order Rodentia; family Bathyergidae; genus Fukomys; species Fukomys damarensis. Next base: position 84,221,545 of record NW_022900951.1, read on the forward strand.
GCCCTATTACTCTTCACTCTACTCATTTTGCCTTTCCATGAATAATTGCAGTAAATATAGAAACATGTGAATCAGTCCTCTACAGAATGAATGACATTTAAAAAAGCAAATGGTCCTGGGAGTGGTAGTGCACACCTATAATCCCAGCTACTTGGAAGGCTGAGGTGAGAGGATTCTGAGTTTCATGCCATCTTCGGCAATTTAACAAGACCTTGTGTCAAAATAAAAATATAAAGGTTTGGGGATGTAGCTTAGTGGTAGAGCACTGCTGGGTTCAATCTTTAGTACCACACATACACAAAAGCACTTGTGCAGCTCATGTGTTAATGGTGAATTCTTAACTCATCAGTTGTCAGCCTAGAGATGAAAGTTTCCCTCATTGTTCTGGGGTGGGGGAGAATAGAAATAAAAGCAGAATCAAAGCTGGATTCTAAACTGGGACTTTTTCCCATCCTATGTTTCATTTGCATAGCTGCAAATTAATACCTTTTTTACCTTTGTATTTTGATTTATGTCTAACCTCACAGGCCAACATGAGAGTTTTTGTAACTAAGCTTTTCTTATAGGCTTCAATTTTTGGTTTTGTGACAATTCTGGGGCAGAAATCTGTTTTGTAACAATAATGGATTTGGGAGATGAGAGGGCATTTGGGAGTCAAACACTTGCCTCGTGCAGCTCCATCACTTGGCCCACTTAGCTGTGTTCCTGGGTGTTTCTTCAGGTTCAGAAGCCAGTAAGTCTAAGGCCTCATCAGTTTGCTTTTCTGTGCATGCCTTCCATGTTCTGAAACATTTTAGAGCCAGGAACTGTGCTTCTTCTTGATATGAGGAGAACAGTTATCTCCTGGGAGTTGAGATCAAGTCCAAGAAATGATAAAGATCTAAAGGTCATGCTTCTGTTTAAAAGGCTATGTAGTCCTTTGTGAATAAAAGCCTAAAGGATAATTTTTTTTGGTACTGGGAATCAAACTCAAGACCCTGTGATTGTGAAGCAGGCAGCGGAACCACTGAGCTAAACCCCCAGCCCAAGGATAATTCTTAATAGTGTTGGAATCATAACATCTTAGAGTTGAAACAGACCTTATAAGTCATCTAGCCTAATCTTCTCTTCAGCCAGACATCTAGAAAATGATTGTTCTTTCTCTGCTTAAACATTACCAGTGTTGAATACTCACTTCTAGCAAACAGCCCATTTGGTTGTTGTATAGATGTAAATAATTGCTAATGCTTCCTTATAAGAGGCCTTTTTTCTTTTAGTAAATAATAATTACAATAATAATTTGTGTATTGCCATTTATTAGCATGTCTACATATTATCTTTTTTAGTCCTTATGAATTTTTAGCCTTATGAAATCGACAATATTTGATTTACAGCGTCCGCCAAAAATGTACACACACTTCGGGAAAAGAAAAGCTTGTATAAATATTTTAGTACTGACTTTATTAAGACATTGTGAGGTTAATACAAGTTATCTTTGGCCTCTATAATTACAAGAGGTGCTCAAAGTGGTGGCTATTAGCTTCCAGATATTTTTTAATTGGCCAAACTGCTGCTTGGGTAACCTTGGTCACTGAGATTGCTGCACGTGCATTTTCAATTTCTTCTCTAAGGGCCAGCAGTGTAGTGGGTTTTCTGCACTATATGGCATCCTTTAGTGTCCCCCGTTTGAAGGAACACAACCTGTTGAAGAAATAGCACTATTTTTCTCTTTCTGAAATGTGTATACATTTTTTTGGCAGATTCTGTTTTTTATAAATGAACAAATTGAGGCTCAGGTTAAGTGAGTTGCTCAATATTGCAGAGTTATGAAATTATGGCGATTAGAGCCCGAGCCTGTCAGACTTTATATTTAAAATCTTTGAGTCAAACCATAGCTACCGAGAAGTTCTAGATTTGGCCTTTTGTGCCTCATTGACAAAACTAATCCATCTTTCACAAAACAGTTCTTCAGATGATTTTAGTTAACTCCCATGTCCCTTCTAAATTTTCTCTTTTCCTTGCCAGACATCCTTCGTTCTTTCAATGGATCCTCATATGACCCTTTATCTTTTTGATATCCTTTTTATGGACATTCCTGTTTGTCATAGTGCTTTATAAAGTATACTTACAAAAGAGTGAAAACAGTACTCTAAAACTGATCTTACAGCCACAGAGGATGGCTGGATTATTTCTCTTCTTTGTAACTTGCTGCTCTCTTGCCCTGCGCTTTTTAAAATTTTTTTATTTTTTATTTTTTTGGATTTTTTGAGACAGGGTCTCACTGTGTAGTTGAGACTGACCTGGAACTCACTATGTAGTCCAGGCTGGTCTCGAACTCACAGCGATCCTCCTGCCTCAGCCTCCCGAGTGCTGGGATTACAGGCATGTGCCACCATGCCCGGCTGCTGCACTTTTTTTTTTTGAGTTGACGACCAGGTTGGCTGTTGACTGCTTTCTGAGCATATAGTCAACTGAAGTCCCTTTATATTCCAAATCCTGTTTCTATTCATTTGTCTGAGCTGAAACTCAACACCATGAATTTATCCCTGTTATGTTTACCTGGATAGCTTTGTCCCCCTCATTCCAGCATGCCAAGATCCTTTTGGATCCAAATTAGACCTTCCAGTGCATTTCCCTCCTAGCCTGTGTTCTATGTCTTCCTCCAGTTGTTGACAGAAGAGTTCAGTAGGACAAAAACAAAGGCTGAGCCTTGAAGGAAAATTTCCGATGGCATTGGGAAATTGTTTTAATGGAAATAATTATGAAAACCCAATGTCCCAGTCCTACCTGCCCATTGGGCCTACTACTGTTAACCAAATCTAGTTCTGAGAACTACTTTCCCTCCCTTGAGGTTTTTTCACATTTTCTTTATTCAAAAAATTCTGCCTTGTTGGTTAAAATTAAGTCAGGAGAAGTAGCTCTTCCCCCTTTTTAAAACTTCCTTCATCTTTAACTTTCTTCCCACCTCTTCTAAGATCTAAAATTACCTAACCAGTAATGTTTCAGATGATGACATTAGCTGAAGGAGAATTCTAACAGTTGTTTGTCTTCCCACTATACTGTATTATTTTTCCTCTATTCTAATGTTCTCTATTTATTTAATGTGTGTTTTTGAGGCAGGGCCTTGCTATGTCTTACAGGATGGCCACAAACTTGTGGCAATCCTCCTGCCTCAGCCTCCTGAGTGTTGAGAATACAAGCATGCATCAACGCACACAATTTTAATTTTTTGTTTTGCATGTAGAAAGCAGTGGCCCTCACTGTTGTCTGGCCAGGAAATCTATAATATACTGCCATACAGATGTAAACAACTTCTATTTCCCTTCCTTTTCATTTTCATGTAAGTGCTGTCCACCACACATTTAAATTCAGGTTCATAGATTTTCATATTGTGATGTTTCTCTTTTGAACATTACCACAACTCAGTCATAAGTCCCATCTGACCAAGTCTCACTGAAACCCACAAGATTATATATTTACCTTTTAAAGTTTAGAACTGACTTCAGAATTACAGAAAAGTTGCAAGACTAGCACAAAGAATGCCAACATGCTGTTTATCCAGATTCACCTACTGTCAATATTTTGCCCTATTTCCTTTATCATTTGTTAAGGTTTTTATGTTTTCCAGAAGATTTGAAAGTAAATTGTATATGTCATGGCCTTTCACCCCTAAATTCTTCAATATATGTTTCCTAAGAATAAGGAGATTCTCTTACCTAACCGTAGTACAATTACCAACTTTAGGGAAATTTAACACTGATGTAATACTTTTATCTAATACACCACTCATATTCCCATTTTGATAATTGAGCCAATGATGGTCACTATGACATATGAAAGACCCAATGTTGTCCTTTATAGTTTAGGAACGGGTATTGCGTTTAATCATCTTATGTCTTTATTCTCCTTTAATTTGGGATATTTCCTCATTCCTTCCTTTTCTTTAATGACATTAACATTTTTAAAGTGCTCTTTTATTTCTTCATTGTAGTATTTCTTATATTGGGTTGGTCTGATGTTTACTGACAATGATATCCAGGTAATGCATTGATATCTGGAATACCGCATTAGTGATGTTGTGTCCTTCTCAGGGTGCCATACCTAGAGGCGCATGATAACTACTTGCCCTTCACATCTTGATGCTTCAAAATGTTATCTGATTTATTCATTCTTTAGTTCCTGTTTTTTTTCTTTTGTCACTAGTAAGCAACCTGTGTGGTGATACTTTAAGATCACATATTCTGCTCCCTCATAAAATCCATCTCCTCTCTAATGTTCTAGCATTAGTTGATGACTCTTCCCAGATCCAGTCTTTACTATGATGATTGAAAAATTACTTTTTTTTTAACTGAGTGCTCCTTTCCACATTCACAAGTTGATACTCAACATGAAAGCCTAGGCCCCACTCTCTATTTCTCATCATTTGTTTATTTATGTATCTGTAAGGACCCATGAATTCTCTTCTATTAATGATTCTTCACTGCCATTACTTATTTTGGTGCTGAAATTGCCCAGATTTAGCCAGTGGAAGCCTTTCAAGGTGACTCATAGGTTCTCAGGCTGTTCTCACATTGTTTTCATGAATACTTTCTTACTTTCTGGCATAATAAAATGCTCTAAGGTTATTGTAACCTCATCTTGTCCCTGCCTTGAAATCAGCCATTTTTATAAGGAGCTGTGGTTCCTTTTAGTGGGAGGAAAAGATTTAGACCAAGACACGGGTACTAGATACTAACATAAGTAAGCATATGCAGACATATATAATATGCATGCATACATGCTCTACATATGTGCACATCTGTGTGCATATACAAACACATATATCATCCCTTGGTATTCATTTGACACTGATTCCAGAACCCACTGAGGATAGAAAATCTCCAGATGCTCAAACGTCTTATAAAAATAGTGTGGTATTTGCATATAACCTATGCATATCCTCCCATATACTTGAAATTATTTCTAGGGAATAAAATATAAATGCCATGTAAATAGATGTTACCTTGTATTGTTTAGGAAATAATGACAAGAAAAAAGTCTGTAGATATTTAGTACAGATACAATTTTTAAAAATAGCTTCTGTCTGTGGTTGGTTGATTCCTCAAATGTGGAACCTATTAATAAGGGAGGCCAGATTGTTCCTGTTTTAGAAGTCACACAGTCATGTCAAACCCCCAGTTCCAATCCATCCTCACAGATTCTTTCTTGCCTTCCCTCATTCCATATTATTCCCTCTTCCACAGGGAGAGCCTTGGCTCCCCCCAAAGTCAATACATGTATTTATTTGCTTAATCTCAAACTATTTGTAAAATACTTTCAGAATTGCTTTGTTCATACCACTACAGAAACAAATTCCTAACAGTATAGTGTCATTCCCTCTCTATTTTTTTTTCAGTTGATATTTTAAGGGTGAAGGGAAGTTTTTTTAAAAAAATTTATTTGTAGGTAACCAACTTCATTATTTTCTGTGTTATTCTTCCTGTTATTATTGTTGTTTTGTAAGTCCAAGCAAAAATAGTTTGTTTTCTTATTTGCTTTTCTTTCTCTCAAAGAAGTAACATAGTATATATGATCTTATAGAATTTTCTTTGTTAAATTGACCATATATCCTGGAAATCATTCTGTAGCAGCTCATAGACAACATCCTCATTCTTTATTTACAGCTGTATAACTTCATTTTGAAGTTTGTTTTTATTTGTTTGCTTGTTTTGTATTATTGAATGTATTTGGAAGATTATATGTTTTCCTCTTTGTATTAAAATTTCATGTGCAGTTTATGATTCAGATTGCATATTGGTTTATAGTTAAGTTAGTCCTCAAGCACTGTTCCTGGAACTTCTCCTTGTTGTCTTTTCATAAGAATCACTAGGCATCCCCACATTCTTATTCCTCTTTCTGTAGCAAGTCTGTTTGTTTCCCCATTATACTTATTTCTCTAGTTTTAATTTAGGCTGCTTCTACTTCCTCCCAAATTAATTGTTAAGCCATTTGATAAGATCTCTTGCAAAAGATACATAATTTATTATTTCCAAATTCCAATCTCACTCAGTCCATCACTTGAGATACATAGAAGCGACCAAATTCAATGCTCACTTTCCTTCCCCCTTTCTTTCCACATCATGGTAGAACTGTGTCTAAAAAATAGTAAACTGAATGAAAAACAGATTACAGAAGAGAGAAGTCTGGTCAATCCACAGATTAAAACGTTGTTCCCTCTTTTACTGAATGCTAGCCAAATGCATGTTTTTAATTATGCATATTTCCCCTTTTTAAGCCAGTGTTTATAGTCTAAGGGCTTTCAGAAGCAGAAGCCTAGATCTCTCTGATCCCTTTCCCTATCTGGGAAGGAGAAAGGTTCCAGGCAACAGTGTATTATTCCTGGACTACCTGACTCCAGAGTAATGTGAGAGTCAGAGCTAAAAAGGGGTTAAAAATATGTAAATGCAATGAAGAAATAATATATTCTTTGCGTATCATGTCATCTCCTTGGCTGCTCTATAACATACTTGTTTGAGCCCATCAAGTTTGGGAAGTAAGGTAGAAGAGGTGGTGGAAGGGTGGAATCACAAGCCCTGAAGGCCTCTCTACCTTGCAAAGATAAAGGAATGTTGTCATTCACCCCAAGAATTTGTCATATAATGGAGAGAACACTGGGCTAGGATTAAAAAGAGAGGAACTTGGACCAGGGTTCTGTTTTCAGCATCATCACCAACTATCTATGGCTTGGGAGAGTCACTTTCTTTTCTCTCTCTGAGTGTCCCTCTTGTAAAATGAGGGAAATTTGGTGCCTAGGTGCCCTTTACACTGAGTTTCCATGTTTTTGTGCTCTGAACAGGACTGCTCCATCCAAACAAGGCTAGTGTCAGCTCTCAGAGGAATGAACCTTTGGGGTAAAGATTAGAGACTCTGTAACAGTGATGGTTCTTTGATTTCTGTGTTATTTGGTGGGAAATTGACACAATTTAACTTTTGCTAGTACCCAAAATAGCCAGTAAGTTTTTGTAGCTTCTCCATTGCCAGAAATGAGGATCCTGGCATGATCCTATCTCTATGGTAGAAAACAAGTCGTGAAATCGTAATTCCTGGTTCATCTCATATCTTTCAAGACTCAAAAGAAAACAAAATGAATTCACTGGGTGGGGGGCTTATGATTGAATTTTTAGTGTTTTTTAATGCTATCTTTTACTTGTTGGTTGATGTCCTTGTCTTTCCCCATTTTACAGGCCTATATAACTCAGTGGATAGCTGGATGATTGTGCCCAATATTAAGCAAAACCATTACACTGTACATGGACTCCAGAGCGGAACACGTTACATCTTCATTGTTAAAGCCATAAACCAAGCAGGCAGCCGGAACAGTGAACCTACCCGACTAAAAACAAACAGTATGTTGTGGTGATTCCAAAAAGAAGGACCTGTTTTCCTCTCCATGCCAGGGAGGACACAGCCTGAGCAGGCACCTACAGCAGTGCATGAGAGCAGTGGCACTAGGCAGAAGAGCTTTATTCTTATATTTCATGCTTTGGGCAAGGGGTATGTTAGTGTCCATGGGAGATTTGTGGCTAAGAAATGCATAAAATAGCTGGTATCTTAGGAGAATGTTAAGTGAAGGATTTTTCCTCTGGTCTCCACCCCATGCTTGGCGAACAGTTGAGTGAAAGAGAATTATTTGTGATAATCTGACAAAACTCTACTGCAGAGAAGCTGTATCTGTTAGAAATGCATTTGATTGCAAATAACGGTGGGCTCTCTGGGGGGACCCCGTCCCGCGGGGAATAGGAGGTGAGAGCCGCCTCTTATTCGTGGGTCATCAGAGGCCGATCCGATCTTGAATGTCTGTGGAGGAAATCTTTAAGAAGTTAGAGTACACGGCCCAAGTCTGGTTTCTGATCAAAGGCGCTTTATTGGCTCAGCAAAACGATTATATACTGTTATCCCAGGGGGAAGGTTCAGCAAGCTTATTGGACAGTTCAAGCAAATCAATCACATGAGTCACTCAAGCATTTAACCATA
>NW_022900951.1:84229705-84237050 GCF_012274545.1 Fukomys damarensis
AGTCTAGTGGTTTTTCCACCGAGGCAAAGGCTAAGGTTGAGGGCAGCCATCTTATGCAGGCCCAAGCAGTCTCTCACATAACGGCAAGTACAATTAACAACTTAAAAGTAGTATTGGTTTTAGTTTAAATAGTGTTTTTTTCCCTTAAGTTCTTGCTTTCATGTAGCAAGAACCCTAAATGTAAGCAGTCTGGAGCTGGTGCAGCATTTCTGTGGCATCATAAAAGGCACGGGCTCTTTCTCCCTTTGTGCATTGGTTTATTGCCACATGGTGGCAAGATGGCAACTGCAGCCTCCATACCCCATATCTCCTTTCAAGAGAAAGAATTGGTACTTACGATGACTTTCCCTTTTATTGGGAAAGCAGAAACTTTCCTGGAAGCTTCTGCCATTCTGTCTCACTCCTTTGATTTTATGATCCATCCCTCGAACCAGTTAAGGCTGCGATTTTGAGTAAGAGAAAATGTAGCAATAGGCATTGTGCTAGCCAACAGTGTCTGTCACAGAAGCATTCGATATAATAAAGATTTTGTGATACCCAGCAACTGGCTGCTGATAACAGTACTTTTGTCTTACGGTTATAAAGAATACTCTGTTGTGAATACTCCTACACATTAAATATTTTCTTTGTTCATTGATGATGGAACCGTCTCTCTAACAAAAAGTTGTCTAATTATGTTATCTATATCCCAATTGTAAGAGGGCAAAACCTTGTCCTATTGCTGAGACCTGTTCAGGTTTTTTTCTTTTATTGTCGCCAAGCAGCAATTATCCCCATAAGCATCCCTCACTTTGTTCCCCCTTCAAACATCATAACACTCCTTAACCCTACAATCTACCCAAATACCCAAACCACCCACTGAAACAAAAGCAAAGTACAAAATACATTTGTGGATATTAGACTGAGAGGCCCATTTTAATTTGGTAATACGTGGTAGAGGTGCAGCTTACTAGCTCCTCTATTCTTGGAATATGATTTCCAGCAAAATACTTGTATGAGAGGTCCACATTTTTCCCACAGTGGGAAAATAAATTTCCCCATGCAAGTTCTTTTATGGGAGATTGATCTTACCTACGTTCTTATTTAATTGAAAACTGTGGCTTCTGGCTTGCTTCCTTAATATAATCTAAGTAGTAGCCAACTTGCACTAACCCAAGAATGATAATCAGATCATAGCTCCCCTGCTAGTGATGGTCCTAGAAGGCAAAGGTATAATTCCCTACATGCTTCATTGTGCTTTTTTTGCTTTTTTTTTTTCAGGTCAACCCTTTAAACTAGATCCCAAAATGACTCACAGAAAGTTGAAGATCTCCAATGATGGATTGCAGATGGAGAAAGATGAAAGTTCTCTGAAGAAAAGCCACACCCCAGAGAGATTTAGTGGCACAGGATGCTATGGGGCAGCAGGAAATATATTCATTGACAGTGGCTGCCATTATTGGGAAGTAGTCATGGGTTCCTCAACATGGTAAGTGAATCCCATTTTTCTTTTATCTCCTTTGCTGTTAGTTCTTAGTAAGTTCACAGCCATAAAACAGATATGTCAAGATTGAGAGGTATGTGATGAAAACTAGTTTTTTTCATAAAATCATAAACATACTGGACTTAGGGATAGAAATTACTTCATCCCTCTGCTAACATTTTAAAGCTCTAAATGATATCACTATTATATATTTACAGGTAAACTATTTAAGGAAGGAATATGTGTTCTATTTCTTATATAGCCTATATGGTTTCTGTTTCTCTCTCCTTTCTACTGTTTTATAGGTATGCAATTGGTATTGCCTATAAATCAGCGCCAAAGAACGAATGGATTGGCAAGAATGCTTCCTCATGGGTCTTCTCTCGCTGCAATAGTAACTTCGTGGTGAGACATAACAATAAGGAAATGCTTGTGGATGTGCCCCCACAGTTGAAGCGTCTGGGCGTCCTCCTGGATTATGACAACAACATGCTGTCTTTCTATGACCCAGCTAATTCTCTCCATCTTCATACTTTTGATGTGACCTTCATCCTTCCAGTTTGTCCAACATTCACAATCTGGAACAAATCCCTAATGATCCTGTCTGGCTTGCCTGCCCCAGATTTTATTGATTACCCTGAGCGGCAGGAATGCAACTGCAGGCCTCAAGAATCCCCCTATGTTTCTGGGATGAAAGCTTGCCATTAAGTTTCAAGAAAGCATATAATTCACTGGCTATCCAGTTTAGCAGTTCTTCCCTTCTTAAACCTCAGTTAGTGTTCAATATATGAGATACAAAATGAAGTTCATTTGAAGCTTCCAAAATAACTAGATATTGTAGATTTAATTTTTATGTGTTAAGGTTTATTGAGAACAAATTACCTGAGTAGTCTGGATTCCAGTCAATGGAAAGGAAATTTAGAGAATGCCTCTGTTTTCACTGGAAAATTAAAAATTTGCAGAATCAATGTTTTGCAGTATAAATGATTTTGGAAGGGATTAGGGCAATTCTAGGTAAATAATATGGAAAGATACTTTACATAAGGGGCTAGCCAGTTAGAAAGCACAATGGTGGTCAGCATTTCTAGTACTGGCCAGTTTGGTCAAATAGAATTTTTTTTTTTTTTTTTTGGTACCGGGGATTGAACGCAGGTCCTTGTGCTTGCAAGGCAGGCCACCGAACCGCTGAGCTAAATCCCCAGCCCTCAAACAGAAATTTGAACAGTGTCAGATTATCATATTTTGTAAGGAAATCATGAATGTGTATATATAATATATTAAAAGATTGAATTTATTCATTAAGATGAATTCATTAAAATTTATTCATTAAATTGAATTCATTAAAATAATTCAATCATTGTAGATATTATATATAATATATATGTACATAATAAACTTTTACATTTGCTCACTTGAATACAAAATATATTGGAAGGGAAAATAAATTACAACATTCATCTTTGTTCTCTAAAAAGAAACGTCAGAATTAACCAGAATTGAGCACAGTGGCCCATACCCTTAATGCCAGCCCTCTGGGAGGCTGAGGCAGGAGGATCCGAAGTTCGAGCCCAGCTTGAGCACCTTAATGCAAGCAGGTCTTAAAATAAAAATAAAAAGGACTGAGGATGTAGCTCAGTACAAAGGCCCTGGGTTCCATCTCCAGTACTGAAAAAAATATCAGGATCTCTCTCCTCCCTCTCCCATCCTCCCTTTCCTCTCCCTTATCACACACCCATTATCCTGCAGTCCTGACATAGACAGGGAGAAGAGCTCATGGTTGGATAGAAAAGATTTGGGAACAAGATTGCACAAGAGATGTTATTGCTAGACAAAAAGCTGATCCAGGTAGAAGTGTCCTGTAAAGCATAATTTCACTGATGCCTCTTAAATCCATCTGAACTGTTAAAAATTCGATCACAGAACATTTCAAAGAAATACAGTTTTATCATTCACTTTCAAGAAATAATTCCTAGAATTAAGCTCAAAACAGTTGTATAATTTGATTTTTTAAGGAAATTGCTTTACTTCATCAGTATGAATGGAGTGTTACACTTGCAAGAACTATTTACATATAAATGTACTTGTATTTTCAGATAGAGCACTTCTGAAGTGCTTAAGAATGCCTGAGAACAGTTTTTGCTCTCCTGCGTAGGTTAAATATTTATTCCTTTTGCAGTCTTGTTTACATTACTCATTTACTTAGCTACTCTTTCATGGCAAATGTAGACATAATCTTCTTTCTACTCTTCATCTGCACAGTTGAAGAAATTGAGCTTTATGGTTTGTGAGTTTCATTTCAGGGGTTGGAGATGTCGCAGAGCCAGAGCCTTCTCCTTCCTAGGAGCTAAGTCTGCTTCAAGGAGTCTACTCTCTGGGAGTTGTGAAAACATTACTGTTATGAAGTGATAGCTGTAGCACTCCCCTATATTGGAGTCTTCCAACAATGTCAAAATTCTCCCCTCTTCTGTTCTCCCAGCTTGGTGGATGCTCATTTATTAATTTGTTCAATAAACCAGTTTCACACTACTAATGTGAGGGTGCATTAGTGAGACACAGCCCTTGCTGTTCAGTGACTTCTATAGAAAAGACAAAGTATCTAAATAAATTCTGCCCAATAACAGTTATATATTGTCTGTTTACCTGACATGGAAATTGAGATTTATGCAGATACAAAAAAGCTCTGATTTCTATGTTTAATAGAAAAGTCAAGATTTTTTGGTTTTAAAGACCATAAATACTTACTGCCAATCAACAAATGAGCAACCTCTGTAAGATTTAGCTGGGCTGCTAAATAATTTAATGGAAATCTCATACCTTTAGGATTACAGTACTCCTAATATCTTTGGCATTTACTAGCAGTGTGACCTGTAGCATGGACTTCACTTCTGTACCTGTTACCTCTTCCATAAAATAATACCTTCTCCACAAGGCTCTTTCAAAGATTTAAAAAGATAGCGTGCATAAACTGCCTAGCATGGCACCTGGCATTTAGTAAGTGTGTCATAGATATTAGTCCCCTCTCCAGAGCCATTCTTTTATTTTTGTATCCTTTAGATTTTAGTGCTCCAGGACAAATTAAATTTGTCCACCCTACTTTTCCTTTTGGGGTGGATTACCTTTGCCTATCCCTGTTTCTCTCAACCAGGCTGATTCCTGACCTCCTAGCTTACGTTATTTGTTCCTCTTTGGAGCGCCCGTGGTGCCCTAAATGTCCTCCTCTCTCAGCAATAATCACATTGTGTAGCAGATTATTTTTCAAAATGTGTTCCTCAAAACGCATACATTAGAGTCACTGTTGATAATTTGTTTGTTAGAATAATAGATCCCTGGACCCCACTCGATTTATTTAATTAGAATACTTAGAACCATAGGTAAATTTTTACATTTTGACAAGCTTCTCAGGTTATTCTTTTGCACACAAAAGTTTAATGTATAATAATATTCCCTACTAGACTGGGGATACCTTGAAGATAAGAACTGTGTCTTGCTGTTGTTGTATTTTAAGTACCTGGCACAATGTTTGAAATGTATGAATGAACAAATGAATAATCAAAGTTTCTTTCTTGTACTCTGATGTCCACATCAGATGGTATTTGTTATTTACTGGGCAGGAAAGCTGGGTTAGTTCTCTTATTTCATCTGTATTAATATTATTTTGTGGATTACCAGAGCTCATACATATAAATGAGCATTGTTCTTCTCAGAAACTCCTTGGCAGTTATATTAGGGAATTGTCTTTAAACACCCTTCTTTTCAATAACATTTCAGTTTTTTCACTTTGTTTTTTAAAGGTGCATTAAAGTTTTGATTATAGGAAAGAAAAACCACTCACAGTTCAGCCTATTGAATAAACTGGGAAATTTAAATAGAGTTTGAAGTAAACAATGACGTTTGACTCTAAAGTCTCAACTTGAACCAAATAATGAAGTGACTTCCAAGACATAGTAGAGTTGCAGAGTACTCAGTAGGGGTGTAATGAGTCTCAGATATTTAAATTAGCAAACTTAAGACTTTTATAGAAGCCTGGCAATACCAGGGATCTTAAGAGAAGCCATTGGCTACCTCTCTCTGAACCCAGTTGCCCAAAGGGACTACAACATATTTTTAACACCTGCAAGGAAGGTGACTCCATAAGCTTTTGTTGTTGTTGCTTTACTCGGGTTTTCCTGCTAGAAAATTATCTGTCTGCAATGTATGCTTGTTCCCACTTTTTATATTGTCTTATTGAAGAAAGCACAAAAATGAAACCTGTTTTGAGACTATGAAAGAAATCTTAAAGTTACATTTAGATTCTGGCTACTTGTAAGTAAGAGTAACTGCATCTGGTTGTGTTTTTATTATGTAATTCCATTGTCTATCTTTGGATGCAGTGAAATTCAGATTGCAGCAAAATCACTTATACATTCTCTTTAGCCTAAACACTCTAGGTGAATTTTCTAAGCTTCCACGGTTTACATATTTATATATGACTACCAGGGTGGAGCAATCCATGGATATATTATGAATAAGCTCAAATATTTGATACCCTTTTTCGCAAGGAATGGAGAATATCAGGCAGGTAGATATGAACCACTCCCACATCTTTAGCTCCTGAAGCCACTTGCAGCCTTGGAGCCATTGGGCTGTATTTGGCTGTATATTACAAGTTGGCCAGACTTACTGCCATCAGCTCAGGCAAAACTGCCTTTTATGATGTAGTCTGCCAGTCTTAGACATATGCTGTGTTACCGCTATTGGCTAGAATATTTATTAGATTATTGTTGAATTATTTTTTATTAAATGCTTTACCCTCCAAGCTTGTTTGTACTGGGAGCTTTGGGCTAATAGTGTCTCTCCTGGTGACAGAAATATGAGTGTCTGTGTATTACACAGTCTTATCCCTCTCTGAAATATCCCAGCTCATCCAAAATGCTATATTATGATTTAAATAAATATATATGTATTCATGAGTTCTTGATTGTCTCTCATTGGAGTTTAATTGGTGGAGGACTAAGTGCAAGATGGTGACGAGTTACTGGAACTGGGTAAGTGACTTGGGGGAAATTGGATTATATATCATATAATAAATAGGTAAGATCTGGGCAGAGTGGGTTTGGAAGGTCTGAAACTCAAGATCTAATCATGAAAACATTGATTTTATAAGTAGGATACAATCTAAAAGTACAAAGAAATTAAGGTGTAACATAAAAGGAAACATGACACATCAACTTTCGAAGTTTGGACCAGAAGGTAGATTTTAAGGAAGAAGAAGTAATTACCCATGCTAGAATCCCATCAGTTAAGGTCAGAATAGGACCAGAAGCAAGTGAACTGACCTGCTGTTCAATATAAGGCCTGTAGGAGAAGGCTGAGAGTGCTAGGAGGTCATTTAGGGCTGGGATTGGGCATATTTCAGTGAGAGTGGTGGTTACACTGAGACTAGTCATTCAACGTGAAGTGAAGCAGAGCATTCAAGTAAGCAGTTAGAGAAGAGATTTGAAACGTGCTCAATTCAAAGTTCCAAAGGCAGCAGTTAAAATGTAAAGGAGATGAAGATCTGGAATATCAGGGGTTTGGTGATTTACCTGGTAGCCGGGACAAGTGCAAATGTGAGCCATTGCTCACACTAACATTTTAATCTGGTCTTTTGTGTGTGGTGTGATATTTGGAAAAGCACCTCTATTCAGTATACCAACGAAGAGAAACATAGGGTTCTTTTTTTTTTCAGCTTTAATTGAGTTTATTGGTACATTTTAGGGATACAGTACAGTTACATTCATTGTTGGGATCTTGTACCTCTACATGACAGGTCTTGATTCTCATTTTTTCCCCTTGTCCCTGCCCTCCCTTCCCCCCCTCCTCCCTTCCTCATCTACAAACACTTTATTTTCATCTTTTCATTAT
>NW_022900951.1:84237343-84244445 GCF_012274545.1 Fukomys damarensis
CCCCTACCTAGAAAGAGCTGGTCCCAGAGTCTTGTGAAGCTGAACCTGTAAGTAGGGGTGAAGTGGGCTCAGTTGTAAATGTTATGAGTAACAGTGACCAAAAAGGTTGTTACATGGATATTGGCTATATATATATATATATATATATATATATATATGCATATGCATGATAGCTAATGAAAATGATTCCTTCACTGTGAATTTCCAGGAGTGGAAGATTGAAGTGATCTTCCTATAACTAACTGTTGAGCACATTACACAAATTATAGTTGTGCCTGGTCTGACCTGGTTATTGAAGCAGCGTTTATTGACCACTTATTATATTCCTAGCACTCTTCATTTCTGTGGGATGGATGCCAAGATAAAAAATATTCCTAACATTCATAATGGAGCATCTCATTGAATAATTCCTCTCATTTAGTTTTAGATCTCTAAACTCAATAAGTTATTGATTATTAGGAAAGCCAGCATTTCCTGGAGACATAGGAATCAGTGGAATCTCTTACCAGGTCCTAGCCTAGAGATGTGTGTATGGTAGATTCGTAGTAAATGCTGGTAAAATAGAATTAGAACCTAATCAGCAGAATGACAAGAAGGCCACGCTACACATTGTGAAGTCTGTCTTTGGTGACTTCACCAACACCACTTCAATCTCCCTCAGGCACATAATCCTGGTGCAGTATTTCCATAACTGTGTTGCCATTGTCCTTCAGCCTCCTTCAAAGGGAACTATTAAAATAATAAATTTATTATCAATAATATTCTAATGGAGGAGTGTGGACAGAATACATACCCTTACCAACTACTTATTTTACCTATACTATGTAACAGTGTAAAAAATATTCTTCTAGAGACAGTATTTTCATTGTCTAAGCTAGGAGTGATAAATGGAAGGAAAGCTTTGGACTTTCAGGTTTGAAAGGGTCAGCTTGCAATGTGCTAGAAGGCATGAGGGGAGAATCCTTCAAATAAGAAAATGTAGATGCCAACTCTACTCTCTTATAGGGTTGGCTTCATATACAGAATGCCAAGGAAATCTTCTACTTCTCCAGCCAAATTGCAAATCTCACCAAGTGGGATTCATTCCAGGAATGCAGGGATGGTTCAGCATACAAAAATAACTGTCATACACTATTAATAGAGCTAAGGACACAAACCATATGATCATCTCAATAGATGCAGAAAAAGTCTTCAACAACTCCAACACACATTCATGATGAAAACCTTACAAAAATTGGAATAGATGATCTACCTCAACCTGATAAAAGCCATCTATGAAAAATCAACAGCCAATACCATACTAAATGGTCAAAAACTCAAATCCTTCACCCTAAAATCAGGAACAAGACATGGAAACCCACTATCTCCACTCCCGTTCAATATAGTTTTTTGTTTGTTTGTTTTGTTTCATTTTTTGAGACAGGGTATCACTACGTAGTTGAGACTGACCTGGAACTCACTATGTAGCCCAGGCTGGTCTCGAACTCACAGAGATCCTCCTGCCTCAGCCTCCCAAGTGCTGGGATTACAGTCATGTGCCACCAAGCCCAGCTTGTTCAGTATAGTTTAGGAAACAGCCACAGCAGTTAGACAAGAGAAAGAAATAAAAGGAATAAATATAGGAAATGAAGAAGTTAAATTGTCATTATTGGCAGACAACATGATAGACCCCAAGATCTCCACCAAAAGTCTTCCAGAATTAATAATCAAATTCAGTAAAGTAGCCGGATACAAGGTCAACACAAAAAAATCAATAGATTTCCTGAACACTAACAACAGACTCCCTGAAAGAGGAACTGGAGAAACAGTTCCCTTCACAATAGCATCTGAATAAATGAAATACCTGGGAATCAACCTAACAACAACAAAACAAAAATCAAAGACCTCTACTCTGAAAACTGTAGCACTCTCAAAAAAGAGATTGAAGAAGATATCAGAAAATGGAAAGACATCCCTTTCTTCTAGGTAAGAAGAACCAATATAATGAAAATGCCCATACTTCAAAAACTGCCATATAGATTCAATGAAATCTCAATTGAAATCCCAGCATCATGCTTCACAGACCTTGAGAAAACAATACAAAAATTCATTTGGAACAAGAAGAGACCTAGAATAGCAAAAGCAATTCTACACAACAAAGACAAGGTAGAGGGGATAAAATCCTCAACTTGAAACTATACTACAAAGTTACTGTGATAAAAACAACATGGTACTGGCAAAGAAACCAACCTGAAGACCGTGGAACAGATTAGAAGATGCAGAAACAAGACCAGACACACTCAGTCACCTCATCTTTGGCAGGGAAGCCAAGCACCCTCACTGAAGGAAAGATAGCCTCTTTAATAAATGGTGTTGGAAAAACTGGGTTTCAACTTGCCAAAGATTAAAACTAGACCTATGTCTCTCACCATGCACTAAAGTCAAAATGGATTAAGGAGCTAAACACTAAAACAGAAATACTAAACTGGCTGGAAGAGAGGTTAGGTTGAGCTCTTGAAGACATTGATGTAGGAAAAGGCTTCATGAACAAAACCTGAGTTGCATGTGAACTAACCCAATGAATCAACAAGTAGTCCTTCCCCTTTTAAAAAGCTTCTGCACAGGAAGAGAAACCAACAGTGTGAAGAGGCAACACACAATGGAAAAAATTTTCACCAGCCATTCATAAGACAAAGGTGTACTATCTAGAATATATAAAGAACTTAAAAAAATCAGACCTCCTAAATTTAAAGATCCAGTCCAAAATTGGGCATCTGAAATGAACAGACAGTTCTCAGATGAAGTAGAAATAGCAAATAAACATATGAAAAAATGTTTGACATCACTGTTCGAGAGATGCAAATGAAAGCAACACTGAGATTCCACCTCACCCTAGAAAGAGTGGCTGCTATCATGAAATCAACCAATAACAAATGCTGGCGGGGTTGTGGGGAGACAGGAGCTCTTCTCCATTGTTGATGGGAGTGTAGACTGGTGCAACCACTGTGGAAATCAATATGGAGATACCTCAAAGAGCTGGGACTGGAGGTTCCATTTGACCCAGCTATTCCCCTCCTGGGTATCTTCTCCAAAGAATGAAAAGAATCATACCACAACATTATATGTGCACCCATGTTCACAGCGGTACAATTTGTAATAGCTAAAATTTCGAGACAGCCCAGTTGCCCATCAACTGGAGACTGGATAAAGACAATATTTTTTTAAATAAAATGGAGTACTATTTAGGCATAAAGAATGAGAAATTAAAGACATTTATAGCTAAATGTATGCACATTGAGGCAATACTCTTAAGTGAAATAAATAGGACACACGTGTAAATACCGAATAGTTTCTCTGGTGTGAGCAACTGAAAGTGTAAATAAGGAGTGGAATGAGGAAAAGAAAGAAAGAAAAAAAAAGGAATTTGAAGGGCCTCTTTCAAACTATGTCTCTGCTGTCATAATATACCATGTGCACAGCCATGTGCAGAACCAAGTCCCCTGATCTCAGCTAGCCAATGGCAGATCCCTGTGACTCAGACTGATCTCAGGCCACAAGGCCCAAATTGAGCTTCCCAACCTGCAGGGTTGAACTCCACACAGTTCTATTACAGGTTGCCCCCTCCCTTTCTTTAAAGATGTTCAAAGTTGGGAGCTCAGAAAAATACCCTTTATGACCACCTCTGCCTCTGCAGAGTGGGTCCAAGGACTGGCCCAATCAGGTCTGAGAGTGGGGGGTGGGGGGATGGGGGTGGGGGTCGTGGGGGTATTTCAAGGGTACCCTCTTGGCTACCTTCCTTGCTGGAGCTGATGGCGAGCGGGCAGGGGAGGGTGCGGCTACTCTGTCTGCCGAATGGGCCCAAGCAGGCCAGCGGGAGAGATCTCAGGGCGGCCCTCCTCACTGGTGCTAGTCTGAAAGTGTAAATAAGGATCTAAAGGTATAACAGACAATGAAATAGGAAGAAAAGGTGCAAAGTGGAAGGGGAATTGGGAAGGGTAGGGGAAAGGAAAGAAGGGAAAGGAATAAATACCAGATAAGGAAAAAATAGAAAC
The DNA here is from genome assembly GCF_012274545.1 of Fukomys damarensis. Classification (NCBI taxonomy): domain Eukaryota; kingdom Metazoa; phylum Chordata; class Mammalia; order Rodentia; family Bathyergidae; genus Fukomys; species Fukomys damarensis. The sequence continues at coordinate 84,241,375 of NW_022900951.1, forward strand.
AAAGTCTTTGTCAATAGAGAGGGGTGGAGGGGTTAAAGGGAGGGCAGGGGAATGGGCAAAAAATAAGAACCAAGATAAATTATTAAAAGGTCCAAATTTCCAATGATGAATGTCATTATATTGTATGCCTAAAATGTACCAATAAAATTAATTTTAAAAAAAGACAATCTGGGTTAATGAAGCCTGGACTGATTTTCCCTTCTATATACAGCAGCAGGCAAGTGACATTTTTATCTGTATCTTTTTGTTCAGCTCCCTCAGTGATGAAGAGGGTGCTTTAGTGAAATTAATAGTAAGCAGCTATCAAGCACACAAGGTAAGATGAAGCTCAAGGCCGGGCTGATTCAGCAGGTAAAGATAAAACATTCTTAGATTCAAGCAGTTTATTATTTACACCATGAGACTTTCACTTATGCAGTCAAAAGTTCTAGTCTGGGTGTTCATCTTAGTGTTAAGGTCCTGTATTGAAAAGAAAAGTTCCAGGTCTTAGCCTGCCTGGAGTTAGTGGTACAAGCCTATAATCCCAATACTCTGGGAAGCTGAGGCAGGAGAATCACAAATTCAAGCCCACCTTCAGCATTTAGCAATTTAGCAATTTAGCATGAGCCTGTGTCAGAAAAGGGGATGGGAATGTGGTTCAATCCCCACTACCACAACAAAATTTCCAGTTCCTAACAGTCTTTGTCCCAGACACTGAAAAGGATGACCCACAAACAAATGGGGCCAGAAGACTACCACATGAGTTGTAGAATATCCCATTGCTAGGAAGCCAATTCTAGACTGAAGCCAGCAGCTTTATAGGTCTATTCTGAGGGAAGTATATCAGGAAGCCTTGTATCCCAACAGAAACCAGAGTGTGGGAGGCAATGAAAAACTAATTAATGACAAACTCTAGGGGAGATAAGAGGGCAAGTGGGAGTTGTCCTTGAGGCAGGTCCTCTTAGGCCTCTCATCACAAGCGTTCTGCCAAGACTCAGGAGCTTCAGTTCAAGTCTTTGCCTGTGGGATCTATGTGGATGGTGCAAGATCTATGTGGATGGGTGCCAAGAGTAAAGCTCTTCTCCCACAGAAGATGATGAAGTCCTACTGAGCTTCCCCTGGGGTTGGGGGAAGCAAAAGGAAGTAAAGTCAGGGCTTGTTGAGAAACCTCTTCTTTCCCTTCTTTCCAGTGACCTTCCATTCATGTCTTTTTAGTCTTCTCAGTTGCTTTGTGGCAGGGGATAGGAAAGGGGCAGGGGTTATAGAAATAATGGGATATACCAAACATTCAGGCAAGATATGAGTATTCAATACCAAGACCAGAGAATTTCAAGGCCCCCATCCTTTGCTATCTTGTTTTTAATTTCTCAACTATGAATTGAAGTGTATGGGTAATTTCTAATGTCCCCTCTGGCCTTAACTATAAATGCATATAAATGCAATTTAATGAATATAGTGACAGAAGCCTGATCTGCATCCCTCTCCCAAGAATACTGAGACATCAGAGTAGATCTTCAGGAATCCTATGACTACAACAGAGTGGTACATAACATTATTGTTACTTTAGGATCGCCAACAGATTCCCACTTGGAATGACTGTCTTCTCTCATATGCGCTTCACTTGAAGCTCCTCTGCCAATCTCCTCCACTTATATTTGGGTCATTATTTTTGAGGTGCATTATTCTCTTCAGCTTTCTACCCCTACCCTGTTTTTACTCACTACAAGATCCATGCACAATGCAAATGGTGCTCTAGCTAGTCATGTCTCAGTTTCAAATTTCAGGTCAGTTGTCTGACAGTCTTAAATGTGGCCATGTAGGGAAATGCTGAAGACACCTTACTTTCCAAGAGCAGAGCAGGTCATTCGATATAGCTAGCAACCAGCAAAGGTTCTGTGTACCATTTTTTTCAATTATGACCTTTTCTCCCAAGCTCCCACAAGTTCACCCCTTATCTGTCAGAGGAGAAGGTCTTGATCTAGTCACTATCCAAGTTATCATTCAGTTATTTATTTATGTATTCACTCATTCATTCAAGAAGTCATTTATTGATAATCTCTTTGTTTCTGGTGCTGGAGTTTAGTGATGAATAAGACATGTTGTCCTTTCTCTAGTAAAACTCATAATCTAATGGGGGCAGATAAGCAACGAAGAATTTTGCTAATCATAAGTGCTATTTGATGGATTCTTTACAGTGTGTCTGACACTATGCCAAGCACTTGAGATGCAGTGATTTATTAATCCATCTAGTAAGTCAAAATAAAGGCTCTTATTGCCTCCCGAATCAACAACAAAAAAGGGTTAATCTCTGTGTCTTGTGTCCAGACCAGTGGATTCCTAGAAGCATTGCAAACCGCAGGTAATGGTGTTAGTCATAGCTACCTTTGGGACGTTGGAATCAAGTTAAAGACTCAGTAGTGAAGAAATTGCCTAGCCTAGCAACTTCTGGAATCAGGACTAATCAGGAAGGATTTCCACGTCTACCTCCTCACGACCACGACCACGACCAACCCAACCGAATGCCCCTGGTGCAGTTTTCTCACCTCACCACGCACTCCCCAAACCGGTCCCTGTCTCTCTGAGCGAGCCGCTTCAAACTCTGAGTCCTTTCCCTTTCTCTGCCTCAAAGACTCTTTGGGAATCCCTCTTCGCTGACAGGAAGTAACGGAAGGCTGAACTCTCTTTGGGAACCAGATGAGTGCTCTCCCCAGCGCGGATGAGAAAGGCCTTCTCCCCTCCCGGATTCAGAGGACATGGAAATAGAAGTTCCTGCAGACAGAGCTGCTAGCGTTCCTGTAGTCGGAAGGCCCTGGTGGCCAAGTGTGGAACGTCCCCGTCCCCCGGCAGGCCTGAGGGCTGCCACGGGTTCTCCTGGAGGGCTTAGTGTGCCTGGGAGGGACCTCTCCGTGACTGAAGCTGGAGGTCCGGCCCCAGAACCCGCCTTGTGAGGGGTTGGGGTATGTATGCAAGTGGGCTGGTACATGTGCTGAGGGGCGACGTGTATGTGTAGAGAGGTACACATATGGGGAGGCACCAGTATGTGAGAATGCGTGTGTGTGTCAAAGTGTGTGGAGGTGACGCAAATGTGTTGA
>NW_022900951.1:84244503-84262990 GCF_012274545.1 Fukomys damarensis
GGGGTGTGCGTGTGGTGATTTAGGTACTTTCAAGAACGGACGGATGTATTTTATGGAGCAGCTCGAGATTTCTGTGCACGCGCGCAGGGTGCACACAGTGGGGTACGTGCATATGGGGTGCTGCTTGTGTGTGTAGGTGTGCATGAGGAGAGGGGAGGGGAGAGCGAAAAGAGAGCTTAACGTACAGCAACAGCAAGGACTGACCCTGCATGCGTGCGAGACCCAGTGACAATGTCAGAGGTAAAGATGTCAGGGAAGTACTTGCTGTCAGAGTTTAAAGTCCTGAATTGGAACTTTTTGAGGGGGAAGTGGCGGAGGGTGGACGTAGACTGGAAATCTGAGGAAAACTATTGACCATCTCCTTAAAGAAAAAAAATGCAATGCCCACAGTTTGCATATGAAGTAGAGAGGGTTCAAGGACTCCCTGAGGACTATTCGCAGAACCAGATTATAGTTTAAACATTGGAAGAAACCTAAACAGGTTAGTTTGTATTTGGTTGTTAAATCTTTTGATTCTGTGAGAGAAGAAATGAAACAGATGGTCCAAGTAACTTCCCATCTGTGAGTCTGTCCTTGGCTTGGTGTGGCTTCAACACCAAGTGCAAATCTACTCCTGCAGAACCTGGTGCCCTCAATGAGGGAGTTATAAAACAGACCTTTCCCCAAGTTTCCAGGACTTCAGCCAGGGTCTGATTGTAGCACAAGTATGCAAGGTCCCTCCTGGGATCTCCTTAGCATCAGGGTGCTCTGGTCAGTTCCTTGCTAAATAAGGTTGGGGTAGAGATCTGCAGCTCTTTCTTATGGGATTCTCACCCGCCTCAAGGTTCTTCCCCAAATCTCCAGGGCTTGTGGTGGTGTGGAGACTATGAATCTAAGATTGGGAACTTATTGAGTGTGACTTTAAGCTCCACTTTCCTCTTTTATAAAATGAGATAGTAGCCCACAGGGAATCTGGAGATATAAATGACTGTAATACATTCCAAGCACATGGGAAACCTTTAATAAAGAAAGAAAAAATAGTGATCCCTTGGTATCTTATGAAAATTGGTTCCAGGAATGCCTGCAGATACAAAAATCCTCAGATTTCTTATAAATATGCACATTTCTTATACACCTGCACATTTCTTATAAAATGGTGCAGTCTTAAACATATAGCCTATGCACATCCTCCAGTATATGCCGTCATGTCTAGATTACTTACAATACTTAATACAATGTACATGCTATGTAAATAGTAGTTATACTGTATTGTTTAGAAACTAATACCAAGAAAAGGTCTGTGTTTAGACAATTTTTAATTGGGGGGGCCACTGGGGATTGAATTTGGGTCCTTGCGCTTGTGAAGCTGGTGGCAGAAACACTGAGCTAAATCCCTGGCTCAGTACAGACAATTTTTAAACAATACTTTGGATCCTCAATTATTTGAATGCACAGATATAGAATACACTGATAAGAAGGGCTGAGTGCATAAATATACAATATACACAATATGTGTATTTCCAAGGAAGGTATAGTAGAAGTTATATTCTGATTGAAGATACTAAACTGATTTCTTTCTTTCCTTTTTTTTTTTTTTGTACCTGGGATTGAACTCGGGTCCTCATGCTTGTGAAGCAGGTGCTGGAAGCACTGAGCTAAATCCCCAGCTCAGAATTGATTTCTTTTTGGTTTCTTCTAGGCCTACCTAGTTGTGCTGTCCTAAACCAAAGCTCAATGAGACTGTCCTGTAAGTCCCATTTATTTCTCACAACAAATTAATGAGGTAGATACTATTATCTCTGTGGGGTGTATGTGTGCGTGTGTGTGTGTGTGTGTCTGTGTGTGTTTGGTGTTGGGGATAAAACCCAGGGTCTTGTGCATATGAAGCAAATGCTCTGCCACTGAGCTACATTCCCAATCAGCAGATATTAACTATTTTTCCTGTGGATTACTGGAGTCTGTTAATTTACTCAAGGTCATGTTGACAGATATAGAAATGGGACTCAAATGTCTTTCAGACACAATAACTCTATATAAAATAATATAACAATGCAAACATTAGCTATAGTTTAGAATTATTGAGCCTTTACAGTGTACTAGGTAGTATGTTGAGCATTTTGTATGCCTTATTTCATTCAGTCCTCATAACAACCTTATAAGGAAAGTACTGCTGTTATTTGTGCTTAGTAAATAATGTTTCTGAGCCTTAGAGATGTTAACTCCATGGTTGTTATACCATAAGTGGTAGAGTCAGGGCTTAAGCACTTTTCTTGTTTTTAAAGCCCGTGTGCTTTACTAATGCACTCTTTTCCTCTATCAAAGATAATTAGACCTTAGAACAGTGCCTCTCTTCTTTGGCTGCACAGTGAAACCACCTGGGGACTTTAAAAAAAATCAATGTCAAGTCTCATCAAAGATACTGATTTGATTTATCTGGAGTGTGGACCAGATCACTGAATTATTATTTTTATTGGTAAATGTGAGAAGTACACAATGATCACATTTATTGTAGGGTAATTTTTGCATGTATATAACCCATCCTAATACTTTTTTCATCCTCTTCCCCACCCATACCTCCCTGCTCCCTCCAACTCTTGTTCCCCTTCCCATTTGCAAAAGCTCTATTTCCTTTTTTTCTTCAATTGTTTTTCCCCCCAAAAGTTTGAGTATCACATAGCTTCTCTTGTGTGGGAAGCCTGAAATATAAATAAAGACAAAATAAACGATAGATAATAGGTGTAGGTAGACCTTTTGAAATGGATTATTTTTAAAAGCTTCTATTCACTCATTCAATTTAATCAGAAAATGTTTAATGAATATCTGCTCTGTGCCAAACACTTTCTAGTCACTTTATTCCAGAAAGCTTTGTCATTTAGCTATTGCTACAGTGATATGTAACAACAACTGCAAAATTTCTGTGCCATTAAGCACTTACTAAACACTCATTGTCATAGATCTGGAGGTTAGCTGATTTGGAGTGCTCTTTACACAACTGTGATTCAGGCTAAGATGGTTCTACATTTTTTGCTGCAGAACACTGGGTAAACTAGGGTGGCTATGCTTCACATATCTCTCATCTTCCTGGACCAGTGGAGTAGCTGGAGCTTGTTTTTCTTGTGGCCCCTCTCATGATAGGAATAGACTCAAGAGAGGGACATGTCTAATTTTGGATACATTCTGTTAGCCAAAGCAAGTCTTGAAGCTGAGATGAAAGACTAGAATTGGGAAAAATAAACGTGTGTGTGTGTGTGTGTGATTGCAAAATTCATGACAAAGGCTGAGAATTTGGTCCAATAATTTAATTTAAGTGGGAAAGACTGACAAAGAATGATAAGCATAATATATCAATAAATTACCTGGCATATAAGAAAATGATAAGTTGGGCCAGGGATCTAGCTCAGTGGTTCCATTGCCTGCCTTGCAAGTGCAAAGACCCAAGTTTGATCCCCAGTACCAAAAAAAAAAATGATAAGTCATATTGCCAAGAAAAAAAAAATAGTTTCTAGAGGGCAGTATATTGAGCCACGACTGAGAACCTATATTTACAGTGTTCAACCTAGAAAGAAACCTGACCTAGCATTGCCTCAGCCATTTTAAAGATAATAAAACAGACCTAAAAAGAAGAAGAAATATATTCTATTCCATAGGTAGACAGAACTGGACCTAGGGTCAAGTCTCCTGACTCTCACTGCTTACCTTACATTATAGTATACCAGGCTATAGTCTTAGAATTCTTCCTTTACCAAGAGGACCAGAATATATTTTGGGAAGGTATTACAGTTATTATCTGTATTCTGGATTGTAGTCTTTCTGATGTTTTGGGATGACCAGTAAGAAGAAAAGGTATGGAACCAGCTTATACCTGGAGTTTATTGCCTAGAGGGAAAAGCTAGTAATTGAATGGAAAGGTCATATCCTAGGTAAGCATAGTCATTCTCTTTCTCCTACTTCTGAATTTTTCTGTTTTTGTTATATGTGTATATATGTATGTATAGTAAGGTATTACGTGAATATAGCATTTACCTATTAACAGTCTCCTGCAATGTGCTCCCTCAAATGAGGAAAAAGGCAAAAAGGTGAAGTGGCAACTGTGGGTTCCTGTTGTTTTCCATAATCTCCAGAATATTATACTTGTAAAAGACTCTGCTTGGTGTGGTGGCACGTGCTTGTAATCCCTGCACTCTAAGAGGCTGAGGCAGAGGATCACAAATTTATCCACAGCCTGGGCAACTTAGCAAGAACCTGTCTCAAAAGAAGAAAAAGCACCAGGGATTAGCTCAGTGGTGCTGCTGCCTGCCTCGCAAGCGCAAGGACCTGAGTTTGATCCCCAGTACCAAGAGAGAGAGAGAGAGAGAGAGAGAGAGAGAGACAAAGACAGAGAGACAGAGTATAGCTTAGTGTGAAGGCCTTGGCCCTGGGTCCAGTCCCTAGTACCACCACCAAAACAACAACAACAAACAGACTCTAAGCCTCTCCCTTTGTTGTAAGCATAGCTTTTTCACAGGAGATAGCACAAAAGAGCAAAGAATGTTTTCTGGAGTCCTTTCCCCAGTAGCTGATTCCTTAACTCTAGGGAATATCTAGCTATGGAGAACAGAAACTAGTATCGTGTTAATTTCTGTGATATTCTAATGCCTGCCTCTCCAGGTCCTGTTTCCTTCTATCCATCTTTACCACCTATCTGGTCCTACCTCCATCCATGTTTTTAAAGGTGTGCATATAGTAAAAAACTAGGAATCATAGTGAGGTGTGGTGGTGTACACTTGTAACCCCAGCACTCCAGGAGGCTGAAGCAAGAGAGTCACACGTTCGAGCACAGCCTGGGCAACTTAACTACTTAGACTCTGTCTCAAAATTAAAAAATTATAAAAGGACTGGGAATGTAGCTTATTCCAAAGGTCCTATATTCAGTCCCCAGTACCACAAAACAAACAAAAAAGAAAACAACACCTACTAAGAATGTGGAGTCGTATGTGTATGTGTGTTTATTTACCTATGTATGCAAGTGTTTAAACTGAGTTTATGTATGTGTATTTGAAAGTAGGTCATTGTATGTAAATGTTGAACTAATAACTCAACAATGCCTTATTCTTTCCCATTGCCAAATAAGGCTCAGAAGAAGCTTCAGCAGAAACAATAGGCTAATGTTCAATGGAAATCAAAACATCAAAAGCATTCACTTCAACTATTGTACACATATTTATGTTCATGTCTAAATTTTCCCTATTAACTGTAATTGAAAATGTTCATACCCTAAATATACATGTAAAGGAAGTTCTTCAGTTTTACTTTACACTGGACCTGAGCTAAAAAACACCTTTGTGGACAAGTTAGAAAAGATGCTAGATGACTACTTTCTTTGATGTATTGAGGAATTGCATGAATGGCTATAGCACTGTAGCTAAACTTTTGTATATTTCATGTTTTGGTATGAAGGTATATTTGTCATACTCCTCTTTCCAATTCTTTCTCTCCCACAGCTGTTTCACTTTCTCTGGCTTCATTTTCATGGAAAGAGCTTACATGTAGATATCTTTTGGATTTTATTTTCTTTTTCTGTTTGGGATTAGTATCTCCTATAAACTCAGTCTTTCATTCCCTTCTTCCCCTTTTACTCATTAGGGAAACAATTATTGTGTGTGTGTGTGGGTACTGAGGATTGAACTCAGGGAACACGGAGCTGTATTTCCAGCCCTTTAAAAATTTTGAGATTGGGTCTCACTAAGTTGTCCAGGTTGGTCTCAAACTTGCAGCCCTCCTGCCTTAGCCTCCCAAGTAGCTGGGACTACAGGCATGCTCCGCTATATACAGCTTAACAATTACTAATTATTTTGGCAATATCTACAAAACTCCAAGCTGATTTAACAGTTAGGACTTCTGTATCATAAATAATATATTCAAATAGGCACACAAACACTGAAAGGACAGCTGATGGTGTTCAGTAGCCAGATGAAGAGACTTTTATGGCTAGAAGGGACCTGCTGTCTGTTTATGGAGGTTGAGGGGTGGGGCAAGGGATCAAATCCAGTGTGCTGTACCACTGACTACCTCCCTAACCCTTTTCATTTTTTATTTTGAGACAGGATCTCTGTTAGTCAGGCTAGCCTCAAATTTGCAATCCTCCTGCCTGAGTAGCTGAGATTACAGGTGTATGTTGTGGCATCTAACTTTTATAGAATTATCTAACACTGTAACCAGTGGACCAAATCCAGTTGGTTGCCTGTTTGTAGAAATAAAGTTTTACTGAAAAGGAACTATTCATTTACATATCATCTATGGCTGTTTTCATGTAAAGATGGCCAAGTTGAAAAATGGAACAGTGATTGAAAATCCCAATCTGTCTATGAAATGTTACAGAAATATTTGCTAACTCTTACCTAGAATAGCATTCCTTGAACTGAGCCCTGTAGATCAGTGCTTTCCAGCAGTCAATAACATTACTGTTAGAAAATGGTTCTGTAGTAATTGAAGACCAGAAAACATTGGATTAAACAAAATTAAACTACTTTTTTTGTTTTTTTTTGAGACAAAGTCTCACATGTAGTTGAGTCTGACCTGGCACTCACTATGTAGCCCAGGCTGGTCTTGAACTCACAGCGATCCTCCTGCCTCAGCCTCTTGAGTGCTGGGATTACTGGCGTGTGCCACCACGCCTGGCTAGAATTAAACTACTTTTACTGTAGGAGAGTAAAGAAGCCTTTTGTATAATAATGAGCATTGAGAAACTCCAGGGCACTAAAAGGTGCATTCCCCTTGATTTATTTGATCATAGAACACCTTTTTTTAAAACAGCTTTTTTATTAATGTCTTGCAGAACCGTGTTCCAAGGGACACTAGCTTTGGAAATTCTGGCTTAGGCATTCATTTAACAGAAGCTTAAACTCAATGACTGACTCCTTGACTTATTTTTTCTAATTGCAGCTGAAAAGCTACAGAGTACATTACAGTATTTAAGCACATAGAATTCAGACAAACCTGAATATGAATTAAAGCTCCACCACTTACTAGAATTGGATGTGTTACCAAATGCTGCAGATGAGACTGGCTCTATAGTTTGTAGGGTTTATTATAAAATAAAAGTGCAGAGCCATTTGTTCAAATATCAAGAATTTTGAAATAGTAGAGCATTAAACAGAGCATGGATCCTTCTAAGCATGGAGAGCTGTGTGACTGCACAGAATGCATACTCATGAAGCCAGCTTGGTTATGTTTGAATTTCCTCAATTGTCAAATGGGATAATACCCACACAATGGGAGTGCTGTGGGAAACCGGAAGTACGTGTAAAAGGCCTGTCATAATATCTCACACAGAATATGAAATGTCAAATGACTTGTTTTTATTTCAAAAATATTTATAGCCATATTCAATAAACATTTACTAAGTGCCTACTATATACTGGGTGCCATGCTAAGGTACTCAGGGTATTGTGGTGAAAAACATAGATAAGCCTTCTGTTGTCATGTAGTGTTTAGTGGGAAAGACAATTAAAAAATAGACAGGGGATATAGTTCAGCCGTGCAGCATTTGCCAAATATGTGCAAGGCCCTAAATTCAATTCTCAGTACTACAATAAGAGTGAACAAACAAATATGCTGGTTGTAAGTTGTGGTAAGTTCTATAAAGAGAAAACCAGGGTGCTGGAAAGAGGAATAATAGAGAGGATCTGTTTTAATTACATATTCAGGCAAATCCTCTTCTGAGAAATAATAAGGTGAGGTCAGAAGGATGAAAAAGAGCTTCTCCAGATAGAGAGTAGCTAGTTCAAAGGCTCTGAAGTAGGAAAGAATAGTGAATTTTTTGGAAACTGAAAGTAGGCTGTTGTGGACCAAGCAGAAGGAGGGAGGAGGAGAAGGTATAAAATGAAGCTGGAGGGTGGGTAGGTAGGATCGGATCATAGAACACCTTGTAGGATGAGGTGAGGATTGTGGATTTTGTACCAAATGCAATGAAAAGGCTTTTGAGGGATTTTGGATAGGGTGAGGTGGGATCTAATTGATATTTGCAGAAATTCACATTGGCTGTTGGAAGTGGATGGACAAGAGTACACAGTAGGGGCTATTTCATCAGTCCAGGAAAAAGCTCTCAATACATTGGACTTTGGTGATATTTGAGAGCATACTGATAAATACATGAACTTGAGGCTTATTTTGAGATATAAATGTTGGCTCTTGTAAATTGATTGATATGAAGAATTGAAAGAACAAGGAGAATAATTCCTAACATTTTTCTGAGCACCTGGATGACACTATTTAACTGAGATGAGAGATACCTGGAGAGGACTGTTTTGGAGGATAAAGGGCTTGTAGAAATCAAGAGCTCAGATTTAGATGCGTAAAATTTGAGGCACCTTTGAGGCCTCTAAGTAGAGATGGTGATGGTGGTATTAGTCATAGTTGTTTGCATTGTTGTCTAAGATTCTGTGATTACTAGCTCTTGGTGTTACGTCTTTATATTACCAGGAATTATACCGGAAACATCTAAAAGTATCTAAAAATCAGAGTTGCTAAACATCATCAAGGCAAGGTTATCAAACCATGACTGCTTGTTGTAAAAGAGCATGATGCATCAGGAAAGACACCACATGGAATCCCTCAACAAGATCAATTTATAGAGATGGCACATGTATTTGACCTTAATGAAGAGGGCCCCGGTTCATCCCAAACTGTGGTGTTTTGGGGATATCCTGAGATTGGGAAAACAGCTATGGTGTACAAGTTGATGTTTGACTGGGCAGCAGGAATGGTCACTACAGGAAGGTGTGACTCTCATCTATGTCAACTCAGAGCAATAAGCCATACCATTAACCTTAGTGCTACTGACCTGATTACTAACACTTATCATGATATAAATGGACCAAACCTGGACATTATCCCTACATATCCAGAGAAGATTCTTTTTATTCTTGACAGATTTCCTGAACTGCAGATCCCTGTGTGACCAGGAAGAAGATCTTGGTGCTAACCCCTGGGAGAGGAAGCTGATAGAGATACTGTTAGGCAATTTTATGAGGAAAAAGATGGATCCCTGAATCCTCTCTCTTGATAACTGCCTGGCTTATAGTTATACAAAGCTCCAGTCTCTGTTAAAAAGCCTATCTGGGCAGAGATCCTACGATTTACAGATGCTGAAAAGATAGAATATTTCTTGAGTCATTTTTCAGGTGCTATTGCAGCAGTGAAAGTCTTCTATGGTTTGTGAGAAAGTCAAGGCAGTGTCATCATATCTTCTCTTTATACAGTCTCCTGGATATTATACAGTGTCTTACAGTCACCAGGAGATGGTGACAGGATACTTTTGAGGCCTCTTCAGACCATAACTGACATGCTCTCCTTTTCTAAGTGCCTCAAAACCCTTGCAGGCATCTCAATGTGGAAGGAACACAGTTGCCCATGGGGTCTTTGCTCTTTGGCTGCAGAGGTTCTACAGAAGCATCAGGTTTTGTTTACAATGACCTCAAAAGACATGGAATAGGAGTTTGTGGTATCACTTGCCTGTTTCTCCCTTGCTTTTTTAGAAAAAGCTGAAGGAGTTGTTAACATGGACACTTCCCTTCATTTCAGTTTCCAAGAATTCTAGACCACTGTGTTCCATGCCCTGAAGAATGGTGACAGCTGGGTTGCTTTTTGATCACATGGGGGAAATATGGCGAGAAATATTCCAATATGGAAAAGGTTTTTCATCTCTAACGATACAATTTTTATTTGGCCTCTTACATGAAGTAAAAGGAACAACTGTAGAAACTAATTTTGGAAGAAAAGTCTCTGCAGGACTTAGGGAAGAGGTATTGAAATGGGCCGAGAGAGAAATAAAGGATAAGTCTCCTAGGTTACAGATGATTCAGTGGACTTGTTTCACTGTTTGTATGAGATGAATGGAGAAGAATATGCCAAAAAAGGCAGTTCATAATTTACAGTCAGTTATATCTCTCCAACCTACCTGTACAAGAGTAGACATTCTGGCTATGTCAATCTGTGCAAAAGTAGTCACATTCACCTGTCAATGTCTGTGAAGTGTCAGCACCTATGTGGATTTGAGGAAGAAGAGCAAGCCTCAGCATTAATGCCACCAACCTTAACATCTAATCAGTGAGTATATGTATGCTTTCTTCTAGGACTTTTGGCCTATGTAGACAATGGGCCTTTTTATTTATTTTATGTATTTAGACACGTGGTCATTTCTGGGATTGTGAATAAATGCAGTCATCACAGCTTTTCATATTTTATGTAAATCAATAACGTAAGGATTTATTGTTTCTTTACCATGCATTAAACACAGATCTAGGTAGACACCAGGGGATAACTAACATTTCTGAGCACTTAATATATACCAGGCACTGTACTAGCCACCATAAAAGTGTATGTGTGTATGCATGTGCAGCAGTTATAGTCTTCATTGTTATTCTGTAGATAAGATTTATAATCACAAAATGTTATCAGCATTCATTCATCAATATTACAATTAAGGCTTCTGCTGTTCAGTGTAGCTGACCATTCTGGAAAAGGTTGTAAACCTAGATTGGTTGTTATTCTTTACATATTCTTCATCACTGAGGCCTCAAAAAGCTCTGTGTTAGTAAGGGACACAGCTACACTTCTGTGTATCGTTTCGTAAAGCCCACTAGACCTTCACAGATGGCAGAGAGGTGAAGTTCAAAGAGAAATAAACCACTTGTATTTTATTTATTTATTTATTTATTTATTTTCCTCATTGAGTTTATTGGTACATTTTAGGTATACAGTACAGTTACATTCATTATTGGGATCTTGTACCTTTACATAACAGGTCTTGGTTCTCATTTGTTCCCCTTATCCCTGCCCTCCCTTCACCCCCTCCTCCCCTCCCCATTTACGAACACTTTATTTCCATTTTTTCGTTTTCTCATTTTTTCCTTTCCCTTATTCCCTTTCCCCCACCCTTCCCACTTCCCCTACCCCTTTAGCCCTTTTCTTCCTATTTCACATTGTCAATTATCTCATTGGGATCTTGCGTACTATGGTAGTTTATTCACACCAGAGAAACTATTCAGCATTTACACGTGTGACTTATTTATTTCACTTAGGAGTATATGAACTCCTTGTATTTTATAAGCTTACTTTTTATTAGCATGTAATAATTACACCTGTTTTAGGGAATTAGTCCAGGGGTACCTTGGTTCACAAATACTTTTGTTTGCAAACAGTTTGGTCAGAAAACAGAGGCATTTGGCAAATTTTGTTTGTTTGCAAACTCTGTATAAGATAACAAACATGACTGTGGCCACCTTTCCCACACAAACACAAACAAGGCCATCTTTTCCAAAATCATAGAACAAATGAAGTTTGTGAACTGAGGTACTGCAATACATGTGCATATCAAATCTTGATCAGTTTTCCTCTCTTTCTTCCCACCTTTGCTTCTCTCACCTTTCTCTGAACCCCTTCCCATCTTCAAAATGTCTACCTTCATGCTTGCTACCCTCTCTCCTTTTTTTGTTCTTTGAATGATTTATATTTTGGGTTTCTCATTTAAAAGAAACCATGCTATATTTAATTTTCTGTGTTTGATTTATTTCACTTAGCATTATGGTCTCAAGAAGCATCCATTTTTCTATAAGTGAATCAAATTTATCCTTCATGGCTGAGTAGTACTTCATTGTGCATTTTTGTTTTGTTTTGTTTTTTTGAGACAGGGTCTCACTATATTTGAGACTGACCTGGAACTCACTATGTAGCCTAGGCTGGTCTCGAACTCACAGAGATCCTCCTGCCTCAGCCTCCTGAGTGCTGGGATTACGGGTGTGCGCCACCACGCCCAATTTCATTATGTATTAATACCACATTTTCTTCATCCATTCCTCTGCTGATGAGCATACAGTCTGCTTCCATGATTTAAGTATTATGAATTGTGCTGCCATAAATGTGTGGGTATGCATATATCACTGTAATATGATCCTTTTAACTTTTTTGAGAAGATACCTAGGAAAAGTTTAGCTGGGTCAAATCGAATTTCTATTTTTAGTTATTTGAAGAATCTCCATACTGAGTAAAGTTTTTTTTGTTGTTTGTTTGTTTTTGTTTTTTTTTTTGGTACCGGGGATTGAACTTGGCACCTTGAGCTGCAAGTCAGGCAGCGGTGCCGCTGAGCTAAAACTCTAGCCTAGAGGAATGTCCATACTGATTTTCACAGTGGTTTTATTGGTTTACATCCCCCCCCACCAACAATGAAAAAGTGTTTCTTTTCCCCCAAAACCTTCCCAGAATTTGTTTTTTTGAGTCCTTGATGATAGCCATTTTTACTAGCATAAGATAGAATCTTGGTGTTGTTTTAATTTGCATTTGGCTAATGGCCAAAGACAGTTAACATCTTTTTGTGTGTGTACTTATTGGCCATTTGTACAACTTCTTCTGAGATATATTTATTCATTTCAACTTTCCAATTTTTAGTTAGGTCTTTTATTTTGGGGGAGTCTAATTTTTTTGAGTTCTTTATATCGCCTAGATGTCAGTCCTCTGTTCAAGGAGTAATTGGCAATTTCCCCCAATTTTGTAGGTCGTTTCTTTGCTCTGTTATTTCTTTTGCTGTGCAAAGCTTTTTAATTTGATATAATTCCATTTGATTCTTGGTATTATTTCTTGTGCAATTGGAATTCTGTTCAGAAAGTCCTTTCCTATGCCTTTTTCTTCAAGAGTTTTATCTATTGTATCTTCCAGCAGACATCATGGTACTGGCACAAAAAGCAGACATGTAGACCAGTGAAATAGAATAGAAGACACAGAAAAAGCCCCATGCACCTTTTAGCCACCTGATCTTTGACAAAGGGGCTAAAACAAATGCTAGAGAAAAGATAGCTTCTTTAACAAATGGTGCTTGGAAAACTGTTTATCTACATGCATAATAAACCATTTTTAAAATATGGACTCCCTACACTTTAAAATAAAATTCTGCAGACTTACTGATTAAGGCAGTGTTATTGCTTGTATTTAGATGTCCCCTAAAGCCCCATGCACTTATAAGTGAGGCTGCTGGGAGTGACTGGATCATGAGTGCGTGACACTGGATTAGGCCACTGATTAGTGTAGTGTAGTTCTGGATATGGGTAATGGATTTACTGAAGAGGCAAGGCCCACCCTGGCTGTGGGTGAACCCAAGGAGTTTGTAGCCTGGATGGAATAAAAGGGAAAGCAGAAGGAAGGTGGCTGCCTTCTGCCTGCCATTCGTGAACTGCTTCTTCTCTGCTATACCCCTCTGCCTTGTTACCCTGTGTTGGAGCCAGCTGACCATAAACTGTGAGCTCCTTTCACTTACGGGTGTCAGGTATTTTGTCCTAGCAACAAGAAAGTAACCAAGACAACAGCAAGGAAGGTTTATAACTATCTCTTCTCGATATTGAGTTAAGATGGACAATGCCTGTACCTTAGTTGTGGGACCAGCTGAGTGGTAAGGGACTTTGAGAAGAGAGTGAGCAGTTGTACTTTAGGAGTGTGTTAACTCAGGTCTCATCTCTTAGAGTTAGTTGTATTGTCTCAGTGGGCAATAGCTTAGAGGTAGAGATGAGCATGGGGAACTTGTGTTTGAGGGAAATGGGGAAGTGGGAAGGGGGAAGGAGGTACAGTAAGAGTAGTTTTTGTAACTAGAGGAGAGCTAGGAAGAAGAGGTTAAATTGTCTCAGAATTATGAAGAACTTTGGCTATAAGGACTTGAATTAGTGAAAATTTCAATGACATTGTATATTATAAAGTAAAATAGTGAACTAATATATGTGAGAAATTTAAACAATGATAAAAACAAAAGGGGTTTCTGGTTAACTCTGAATTTCCAGAAAGTCAGCCAACCTTTACTGCCTGTGTCAAAAGGCTTACATGTTTTTCATAAATTTAATCCAAAATATTCCTTTTCCAAGCATGTCAGCTGAAAGCTTACTATTGAACTTACCTAAGTTTGGATTGCTCTAATTAATTCTTCTTTTATTACTGACAACCCATAATCAGTTATTGGTTAGGTAGCTCGGGCAAGTTAGATACTTCTCTTAGAGCATCTGAAAAATGTTGATTAAAAGACTTGTCATTGGATTGAGGACTAGACAGGTGCTTACTTTGGTACCTGGCACATAGTAGCATGGCCTTGATGTCAGACCAGAGCAATGGCCTCAGTTTTGTACCTACCCATGTGACTTTGAGTAGATTTTTTTTTAACCTTAATTTCCTTACCTACAAGATGGGATAATACCATCTTGTTTTTGCAAGGAGTAAATTAGTACTAGAATGGAGAAAGAAGACCAAATAAGTCTTTTGCTCAGTGTTTTTTAAAATTTGTTTTCTTATCTCTTTTAGGTTCTTTCAGCTGCACAATCTGCCAGCTTCTCTGCTACACTTGCTTTGTCAAGCCCCATGTAATCCACACTGTAAAATCAAAGAGTTGAAGTAAGTTAAACTTTGCTTTAAACTTTAAGGCATTTGCAGGAAAAGACTAGATTGCTACACATTGCATTCCTAGCTGTTTGGACCTGAAAACAAAGTCCAATGTGTGTTCAGTTTATCCACAGCAAAGTTATCAGTGACAAGTGTCTGCCCATCCTTCCTGCCTTTCCCCCTTTTGTATGTTCTTGAGAGATTTTTGTCTCGTGACCCTCTTCCTATCCCTACCATACTCTTACTGTCCTTTCCCTTAGTTCTTTTTCAGTTGGGCTCTATCCTACCCCACACAGCTTGCTGGTCTCTTTCTCTCTCTCCATTCCTCACCCTGTACCCCCGTAGTCATTCCTCAAAATGCTGAAAGGAGTCCCCACCCCTACCCTGTCTTTGCATCCTCACTTATGTCTAGGTAGTTTGTCCACATCACAAGCACATAAGCAACAGTCCCCTTGGTTTCTTACCCCTTTGCCATATAGATCATTGGTATCTTGCTCTCCTCCCATCCCAGAAGAAGAAATAATATTTTCAAATCCACTGGTCAGTAAATTTATGCTCTTTTATTTTTGTGAACGTGTGATTATTTTACCTGTACAATATGAACGTATATAAAGAAAAAGTACTTCACTGAACTGCCCTGTATTTTGTCATATCCCATATCCCTAACACCCCGCTCTGCCTCTGATTCCCTGACCCCATGAGCCCACTTTCCCTAGGTAATATTTTGTTTGCTAAATGTCTTTCTAGACCTTTTCCTATTCTTATATAAATCTGTATTTGTAACATAAGGCTAACAAATCTTTAAGTATATACAGCACACACACACAGACACTTAGAGAACTTTGGGAGGCCTTGTTTTACACAAAAGTGACATATATAATTTTATTCATTTAACAATATACTGGTCATGCCTTCTGTATGGTGTTCTATGACATTTCTTTACCTTTTTTGTTAGTTATGTTATTAGTTTGTTTTTTGAGACAGAGTCTTGCTATGTAGTCCAGGCTGGCCTTGAACCAACTGTGTAGCCCAGGGCTGGCCTCAAACTCACAGGGATTCTCCTGCCTCAGCCTTCCTAGTGCTGGGATTACAGGAGTGCACCACCACACCTGGCTTTCACATTTCTTGTATTGTGAAGCTTTCCTCTTCTATCACCTTCTTCATTTCTAAAGTTAATCCCATAACCAAAAAAACTCAACCATGTATCCCGCATGAATTCATCCTTTCACAGCCAGCCTTCCTCCTTGAAAAGAGCTTCCTCGTCCTGACTCTACTTCCTCACTTCCTGCTCGCTCTTCATTCTTGTAGTTTAGCTTCTACCCTGCCATTCTTCTGAACTTGCTTGAAGATCTAAAATAAATGCCGCACCCAAAGGACATTTTTCAGTTCCTATCTCACAGGGCTTCTTACTGCCTCCACCATTCCCAAATGGGGGTGCTCTGCCCTCTAGTGGACATATGGCAATATACAGAGGCATTTTTGGTTGTCACAGCTGTGCGTGTGCGTGTGCGTGTGTGTGTGTGGCTTCCACTGGCATCTAGTGTGCAGAAGTTAGGGATTCTTCTAAACATCCTGCAATGTCCTGGACACCTCTCACCAACAAACAATAATCCAACTCGAAATGTCAAGAGTGCTTGGGTTAAATAAATCCTGTCTTAGGGCAAGATAAGAAATAAACTGGCCGAAGATATTCCTAAAAAGTATAGGCTAAAGATCTGGCCCCCAGTGCTGATGGTGATTGTCCATGTCATCCCTCAACAGGAGACAACCCAAAGTCACACCTCTGCTGCTAAAGAGATGTTCCAGGGCCATGACAGCTTCCTAGTCTCTAGGTCTGCAGTCCTAGGTGATGTCTAGGGCTCCCTTGTTTGTGTTGCAGTCTATTCCAGGTGCAACTGCTCCGCATCCTTCCATCTGATGGTTCAAGGACACATTGTACAGCTTGTAGTCATCAGAGGGGGAGAAACAAAGCAACCTTCCACCAACCCTCTTATCCCACTTACTCCCACCCACCCCCACCCCTGAAATAGATTTTCTATTGTCCTATGTTTCTATGCCATTTCAGATTTCTGGACTCACAAAGACCTGTGTACCCAGACTTTCCACCTACACTTATCATGGTGGAGGGTTGGAGAAAGACAGTACCATGCTTTGGCCCATGGTCTGGACCAGCAAACCTTGTCAGTTGCCGACTCACCTCCTGTGCAGTGTTGTGAGTTCTCTGTTCAGATCTGTCTGTCCCTGGTTCTGCCCAGGGAGACTGGGAAGATTCTTTTCACGAGGCTATACAGCCTGTAACTGATGTTGCCATCCTTTATACAGCCCTGTGGGATTTGCTTAGGGACGGCAAATCTCTGCATATTAATGTGAATCAAGCACAAACCCAAGGGTAACCCCACACCTGTAACCCTAAGCCTGTTTTGTTTATTGTGATATAACTTCCAACAGGAGCCTTCTATCCAGTTCATCCCTGGGGACTCTGAGGATGTAGGAATCCTCACTACTTGCCAAATCATGATGTAACTCCCCATCCTTTTCCAACATTTTGATAGTCTGTTGTTTGAAGTTGCTCTCCTGGAACCAGTTGACTTGGAAATGACCTGGTTACCCTCAACAGGAGTACATTGAAGTTAGTATAAGAAAAGGGAATCTGAGTAAAGTGGGTGTTCACAAAGCACAATTGCAGGAAGAGAAAAGTAGTTGAGTCTCCACCACTCTCCACAGCTCTCTGGAGCTACTGTACTAACTCCTCTGAACTGTACTATGTCTTTCTGTTCCCTGGACCTTATACTGTACTGGTATCCTCTAGAAGCACCCTCTGTAAAGTACCTGGTTTTGCTCCACCAGTCAGGGCCATGCCTCTGTTTGTGCGTGTGACGCTGGCCACAGCTCCAAGCAATCCACTACTCCACTGACCAACCCCATTTTGAGTATGGAATCTGCCTCTCTGTTCACATTCTCTAGCCTGAAAATCTGTGTGGCTCAGGATGGGTCAAATGCTCACTTCTGCTCCCATTATCTAAGGCCTGGGGGTAGAGGGGATTTTACATACATGGCTGTCCAGTCTACTACACACTAAGATGGGGACACACACACACACACACACACACACCCCAAAGCTAGGGCAGTTCTGGTGTGTTGAATGCTAATGCTCTGGAATATAAAAAGGATTATCAAAGCATCTCTCTCCCACCAACTAACTGTCCCTTCCTCAATTCCCACCTAACCTCACTTGCCTTGGGCCCATCCTCCCACCCTCCCTTCCCCCCAAACATCACTCAGGCTGAACACCTCTGAAAGTTGACTTCCCATTGGAGTGCCTTTCCATTTTATTGCACATTGCTGATTTTACTCAGGGCTTTGCAGCCAGATTCCCCTTTTACAGCGGAAGCAATTCTCCCTTCGTGAAAAATTCACGGCCTTACACCAAGGGCAGTTCCAATCTCTAGGCTTGCGAAATGATGGTTGTTTTCTCTGCTGATGGAATTCAGAGTATCTCTTGTTTTTCTGGTGTTCTCGAGGGTCTACTCCTTGAGCCCCCACATCAGAGCACAAGCTAACATCAGAGGCTGAGCAGTGGGGGGCCATCTGAGAAGGAACAGGTGCTGTGATCGTGGCTGCCAGTGGGGATGGTGTGGATGTGAATGGGAAGTCGGACAAGGGGCTTGAGTAGCTGCATGTGAACGAGGCAGGGAGCTGGACAAGAAGGGGATCTGGTGAGGTGGTGGCTGTGGCCTTCAGGGTCCCAGAGAGATAAAGCGTGGCTTTTTCCACAGGCCTAATAGCACCCTCCCTCTCTCTGTCAGAGGTGTAATTTTTCTGCTGGGCAACTCCAAGAAGCTGCAGGAAGCTTCTATTCAGAGCCTGTGTGGCCTCCTCTTTTTCCTCTTCTCCTCTTCCTCCACCGGTAGCACTAGTTTCAGCCTCTGCCACCTCTTGCTTCTCACCTGCTCCTAGTGTCGCCACCTCTCCGACAGCAGCCACGTCTGCCCCCTCCACAGCAGGGTCTGGGAGAACCCTCAGCTCCTGAGGAGAAATGGGCAGGGCTGAGACACATCCTGGGGGTGGGAACCCGATGGGGGTGCAGGTGTATGATTGGAGTAGGGGGCAGTGGGGTCAT
>NW_022900951.1:84263889-84270419 GCF_012274545.1 Fukomys damarensis
CCCTGGCCAGGCTTTTCCCCACTTTAGTACACCTCCCAAGGAGTCCTTAACTGTAGCCAGGGGCCAGAAGAGGTATAGGCTGCCCACCCCAGCCTACCAAGCCCAGGGAGAGGAGGTCTTTCTTCCTCCCAGGCAACCGAGGAAAGGGAGCTGTGAGGGCCGTCTTTATATTTTTACTCTGGGACTGCTCCAACTTCCAGAGAGTATAGGGGTGGGAAGGAGTATGAGAGGAAGGTCTGTCCCTTTCCTGGGACACAAGGGAACCTACCTTTCTAGCGTGAAAGCCCTAGAAGGTGAGAAGAAATGGGAGTGGTCAGAAAAGACTCAGAACCAATAAAATGAAGCTCTTGTAAGCAAGTCAAAAAGTCCCACTCCCACTGTAATGGTTTGTTCCATGTCCTTCGCCCTTCTCCTGGAGATAGAATTCTAGAGATAGAAGCAAGTTCTGCAACACGAAGCAGTTCCAACCTTTTCAGGGGTTTCCAATAGTCCCAAGGGAAGAGGGTATAATAGGGAGGGAACAGCTCCTCCCCACTTAACTGGGCACTATAGTCAACCTCAATGATTATAAATCATCATTTCCATCCCCCAAATAAGTGTTCAATCTATTCACTTCCTCCCTCCCATCCTAGTTCACTCCTCATTTCTTCCTTCTATCACTGTGGTTCTCTGATATCAAGTTAGTCTCCTGCTCTACCCTGTCACCAGAGAAATCCCATCATATTTTTTAATACCCTCAATGATTTTGTGAGGCCTATAGGATGAATCATGGATTATAGGTTGAGTCCTGTTTTGTCACTTATTGTATGACATTTTCCTATAACAGAATTTCAGTTTCTACCTACAGGCCTGTGATGAGGACCAAATAACAAAAGTGTGTGTGTAATTGAAATAATTTTTTATGATCTCATTTTTATAAAATACACAAATAAATCATATGCATACATATTTGTATGTGCTTCTGTAATTTTAGAGAACTAGAGTGAGGAAGTATACATACCACACTCGACAGTAGTTGTCTCTGGGAAATGGTATTGAATGGGACGTTAGGAAAAAGATTTATTTTTATTTGTTTTGTTGTTTTTTACATTTTTACTTTCATTACTGCATGTTTGCCATATACAATGATTACATTCATCATGGGGAGTTGTTATATGTACTTAATTGTTGGTTCTTTTGTTGGTTATAGTGGTAATAGGGATTGAACAAAGGGAGATCCATAGGCTAGGCCAGTGCTCTGCCCCTGAGCCACTCTCCCACCTCCCCGCTTTCTGAGATGAGATTGAGCTAAATTGCCCAGGCTGGCCTTGAATTTAATTTCCTCTGCCTTAGCTCCTCCAATAGCTGATCTTAAAAGTAGGTGTGTGCTACTGTGGCTGGCAGGAACTATTATAGAAATACATATTTCTCCAATTTCATTTTCATAAAGAACGTATAAATATAAGTATGCACGCATTACAGATCTGAACCTTATATACCAACATTTTAATATTTATCTTTGGGTGATAGGAATATAGAACTTTTGGGGAAAAAGCTTTATTTTGATTTTCCTGTATTGTAAAAATTTTTTGGAATAAGCATGTATTTTTTTCACAAATTGAAAGAAAGCTTTTCCGAATAATATATGATCATTATAAATAATTTTTACAATTCTGGAAAGCACATATCTTCCTATGATCCCACACTTACCCCAACCTGGGACAGAAGAGTTTAAATTGTTTTACATATATTCTTCCAGTCTTTTAAAATAGGCCATAGCAAATAATTTGCTGCTTCTCAAATGAAGCATCTACCCTTTTGTCTCCCAGCCTTTTCACAGATTGCTTCCTGCATGGATTTCTCTCAGATCTTCCTACTCTCTGCACTCCTGTTCTCCTTATGCATCTAAATCTTATTCAATTTCCATTCCATATACATTGGAGCTCAAGCGTTTTTTTTCTCATAACTATTTTTTGACACTCCAAACCCACTTCGAGTTGGATTGATTTGTAAAACTTTTCTGCATCTCCCAAGATACTCTGTGCATACTTCTTGCTGGATTTTTTTAAATTTTAAATTGAATTTATTGGTACATTCTAGGTATACAGTACAGTTACATTCATTACTGGGATCTTGTACCTTTACATGCCAGGTCTTGGTTCTCATTTTTCCCCTTGTCACCACCCTCCCTCCTTCACCCCTTCCTCCTCTCCCCACCTTCAAACACTTTAATTCCATTTTTACATTTTCTCATATTTTTTCCATTTCCCTTATTCCCCTTTCCCTATCCTGCTCACTGTCCCTACAACTTTGGTCCTTTTCTTCCTATTTCACGTTGTTAATTGCCCCGTTAGGACCTTGAGTACTATTATAGTTTTTCACACCAGAGAAACTATTCAGTATTTGCATATGTGTGACTTATTTATTTCACTTAGGAGTATATCCTCAAAATGTACCCATTTACCTGTGAATGCATCTACATTCTCATTCTTTATTCTTTGCTGTATTTTTCACATGGCATTATAAACTATAATTTTCTAGGGTTTTTCCCTGCTGTTTGTGCATTCCTTGAGGGCATAGTGTGTCTTAAGTTATCTCTGTGGTTTGAGCATCTGACACAGTAATAAGCACCTAATAAATTAGTCACTAAATGAGTTAAAATAAATTTATTGAATCAGTAAGCTAAAAATAAGTACCTTAAACTGTATTTGCTTTCTTTTCTTTTTTTGGGGGGAAGGGAATCTTCTACCTTTACATGATGTATCTTAGTTTTTGTTTTTTTCCCATTCCCCCGCCTCCCTTCACACCCTTCACCCTTCCTATTTACAAAGACTTTGTTTCCATTTCTTCCTTTTCTCATATTTTTTCTTTTCCCTTCTTCCCTTTCCCCTCACCTTCCCACGTCCCTTTCTTTAGAACTTTTCTTCCTATTTCATATTATCAATTATACTATTTGAACCTTATTTATACTTTTAGTTTTTCACAGTAGAGAAACTATTTGGTATTTACTCAAGTGTGTCCTATTTATTTCACTTAAGAGTATGGCCTCAATATAATACCCATTTAGCAATAAATGTCTCTAGTTTCTCATTCTTTATGACTGAGTAGTACTCCGTTTTATAGAAAAACCACATCTTCTCTATCCAGTCTCCAACTGATGGGCAATTGGGCTGTTTCCAAGTTTTAGCTATTCCAAACTGTGCCGCTATAAACATGGGTGTGCATATATTATTATGATATGATTCTTTTAATTCTCTTGGAAAGATACCCAGCAGAGGGATGACTGGGTCAAATAAAACCTCAAGTCCCAGCTCTTTGAGGTATCTCCATATTGATTTCCACAGTGGTTGCACCAGTCTGCACTCCCACCAACAATAGAGAAGGGTTCCTTTCTCCCCACAACCCCACCAGCATTTGCTATTGGTTGATTTCTTGATAGCAGCCATTCTTTGTGGGATGAGGTGGAATCTCAGTGTTGTTTTCATCTGCATCTCTCGAATGGCCAGTGATGTTGAGCATTTTTTCATATATTTATTTGCTGCTTTTACTTGTTTATCTAAGAAGTCTCTGTTCATTTATGATGCCCATTTTTAATAGGGTTTGTACATTGGAGAGGGGTGGATTTTTTTGAGTTCCTTATATATGTGAGAGAGTAGACCTCAGTCTGGGGAACAGTGGTAAATTTTTTTCCCACATTGTAGGTTGTCTCTTTAGCTCTGATGGTGGTTTCTCTTGCAGCGCAGAAGCTTCTTAATAAGATAGGATTCCAATTGTTGATTCTTTATACTAGTTTCTGTCCTAATGAGGATTTATTCATAAAGTCTTCTCCTATGCCAGTGTCTTAGAGAGTTCTACCTAACTTATCTGCCAGTAAGTTTAGTGTTTCTGTTTTGATATTTAGGTCTTTAATCCACTTGGAGTTTAGTTTAATGCATGGTGCAAGATAGTGGTCTAATTTTAATCTTTGGCAATTTGAAAGCCAGTTTTTCCAACACAATTTATTAAAGAGGCTATCTTTCCTCCACTGAGGATGGTTGGCACCTTTGTCAAAGATGAAGCAGCTGAGTATGTCTGGAGTTGTTTCTGTATGTTCCAATCTATGCAATTGATCCTTGGGTCTGTTTCTTTGCCAGTACCATGCATTTTTTTCCACATTGGCTTTGTAGTATAGATTCAAGCTGGGGACTGTGATACCCCTTGTCATGTCTCTGTTGCCTAGAATGGCTTTTGCTATTTTGGGTCTCTTCTGATTCCAAATGAATTTTTGGATTGTTTTTCTATTTCTGTGAAATACATTGTTGGGATTTCAATCAGTATTGCATTGAATCTGTATAGCAGTTTTGGATGTATGGCCATTTTCACTATGTTGGTTCTTCCTACCCAGAAGCAAGATATGTCTTTCCCTTTTTCCCCCCACTAAGTTTATTGGTACATTTAAAGCACACAATACAGTTACATTCATCATTGCGATCTTGTACCTTTACATGACATATCTTGGTTCTCATTTTTCCCCATACCCCTGCCCTCCCTTCACCCACTTCACCCTTCCCTATTTACACAGTTTCCATTTTTTCAGATTTTTCTTTTCCCTTATTTCCTTTCCCCTCCCCTTCCCACTTCCCCTATATCCATTTTCTTCCTATTTCACATTATCAATTATACCATTTGAGCCTTATTTTCACTTTTAGTTTTTCACACCAGAGAAACTATTTGGTATTTACTCGTGTGTCCTATTTATTTTACTTAAGAATATAGCCTCAATGTGCATTCATTTAGCTATAAATGTCTCTAGTTTCTCATTTCTTGTGGCTGAGTAGTCTTCCATTTTATAGAAAAACCACATACTCTTTATCCAGTCTCCAGTTGAGGGTCATTTGGTTTGTTTCCAAGTTTTAGCTATTATGAACTATGCTGATATAAACAGAGGTGCACACATAGCACTGTGGTATGATTTTTTTAATTCTTTTGGAAAGATACCCAGCAGAGGGATAGCTGGGTCAAATGGAACCTCTAATCCCAACTATTTGAGATATCTCCATATTGATTTCCACAGTGGTTGCACCGGTCTGCACTTCCACCAACAATGGAGAAGGTTCTTTTCTCCCCACAGCCCCAGCAACATCGGTTGTTCCTTCATTTCTTGATAGCAGCCATTCTTTGTGGGGTGAGGTGGAATCTCAGTGTTGTTTTAATCTGCACCTCTCAAATGACCAGTGATGTTGAACATTTTTTCATATATTTATTTGCTGCTTTTCCTTTATTCCCTTTCCCCTAACCTTTCCACTAATTTGCTGCTTTTAATTCATCTGAGAAATGTCTGTTCGTTTCAGATGTATTGATTATTGAGCATTGACCTTGCTTTTTTTTTTCTCTCATTGAGTTTATTGGTACATTTTAGGTATACCGTACAGTTAAATTCATCATTGGGATCTTGTACCTTTACATGACAGGTCTTAGTTATCATTTTATCCCCTTGTCCCTGCCCTCCCTTCACCCCCTCCTCCCCTCCCCATTTACAAACACTTTATTTCCATTTTTTCATTTTCTCATATTTTCCCCTTTTTACCTTTCCCCTACACTACCCACTTTCCCTACATCTTTAGCACTTTTCTTCCTAGTTTACATGGTCAATTATATCATTAAGATCTTATGTACTATTATAGTTTTTCACACCAGAGAAACTATTTGGTATTTACACATGTGTGACTTATTTATTTTACTTAGGAGTATATCCTCAATTTGTATCAATTTTCCTATGAATGAATCTAATTTCTCATTCTTCGTGGCTGAGTAGTATTCCATTTTATAGAAAAAAACTCATCTTCTTTATCCAGTTTCCAACAGATGGGCAAATGGGCTGTTTCCAAGTTTTAGCTATTACATACTGTGCTGCTATAAACACAGGTGCACATATATCACTGTGATATGATTCTTTTAATTTTTTTGGAATGATACCCAGCAGTGTTGACCTTGTATCAAGCTACTCTACTGAATCTGTCAATTAAGTCTAGAAGTCTTTTGGCAGAGTTTTTTTGGGTCTTCTGTGTAGAGTATTATATTATCAGCAAATAATGATAGTTTAACTTCTTCCTTTCCTATATTTATTGCTTTTTTTCTTTCTCTCATCTAATTGCTGTGACTAATGTTTCTAAAACAATATTGAATAGAGGTGGTGATAGTGGACATCTTTGTCTTGTTCCTGATTTTAGAGTGAACGTTTTCAGTTTTGACCATTTAATATGATGTTGGCTGTTGGGATTTCATAGATAGCTTTTATCAGGTTGAGATAAAGCTCAACTATTCTAGTTTTCTGTAGGTTTTTTTTTTTATCATGAATGTGTTTTGAATTTTGTCAAATTATTTTTCTGCATCTATTGAGATGATCATATGGTTTTTGTCCTTGACTCTGTTAATATAGTGTGTTAATTTATTGATTTATGTATGTTGAACCATCCTTGCATCGCTGGGATAAATCCGACTTGGTCTGTGTGTATGATCTTCTTCATGATCTTCTGTATTCTGTTTGCCAGTATTTTATTGAGGATTTTTAC
>NW_022900951.1:84270919-84275778 GCF_012274545.1 Fukomys damarensis
TATGTTCCAATCTATGCAATTGATCCTTGGGTCTGTTTCTTTGCCAGTACCATGCATTTTTTTTCACACTGGCTTTGTAATATAGATTCAAGCTGGGGACTATGATACCCCCTGTCATGTCTCTGTTGCCTAGAATGGCTTTGCTATTTTGGGTCTCTTCTGTTTCCAAATGAATTTTTGGATTTTTTTAATCTAGTTCTGTGAAATACATTGTTGGGATTTCAATCGGGATTGCATTGAATCTGTATAGCAGTTTTGGATGTATGGCCATTTTCACTATGTTGGTTCTTCCTACCCAGAAGCAAGGGATATCTTTCCATTCTCTTGTATCCTCTTTGACTCTTTTTTCAGAGTGCTGTACATTTCGTGTAGATGTCTTTTGTCTCCTTCATGAGATGACTCCTAGATATTTCATTTTTTGCATGCTACTGTGAAAGGAATTGTTAACCTGATTTTTTCTCAGTGAATCTGTTATTTGTGTATAAGAAATCCATTGATTTTTGATCTTGTATCCAGCTACTCTACTGAATCTGTTAATTAAGTCTAGAAGTCTTCTGGTGGAGCTTTTTAGGGTCTTTTATGTAGAGTATCATATCATCAGCAAATAATGAGAGTTTAACTTCTCCCTTTCCTATCTTTATTGCTTTTATTTCTTTCTCTTGTCTAATTGCTATGGCTAATGTTTCTAGAACTATATTGAAAAGGAGTGGTGATAGTGGACATTCTTGTCTTGTTCCTGATTTTAGAGTAAACCTTTTTAAGTTTTGACCATTTAGTATGATGTTGGCTGTTGGTTTTCATTGATAGCCTTTATCAGGCTGAGATAAAGATCATCTATTCCAATTTTCTGTTGGGTTTTTTTCATGAATGGGTGTTGAATTTTCTTAAATGCTTTTTCTGCATCTATGGAGATGATCATACGGTTTTTGTCCTTTACTCTATTAATATAGTGTGTTACATTTATTGATTTATATATGTTGAACCATCCTTGCATCCCTGGGATAAATCTGACTTGGTTAGGGTGTATGATCTTCTTCATGATCTTCTGTATTCTGTTTGCCAGTATTTTATTGAGGATTTTTACTTCTATATTCATTAGGGAGATTGGCCTGTAGTTCTTTTTTTTGGTTGGGTCTTTCCCTGGTTTTGGAATCAAAGTAACACTTGCTTCCAGGAATGAATTTGGAAGTATTGCTTCCTTTTTGATTTCATTGAAGAGTTTAGAGAGTAGTGGCAATACTTCTTCTCTAAATGTCTTGTACAATTCCGCAGTGAAGGCATCAGGACCTGGGTTTTTCTTTGTTGGTAATGTTGTATTCATAGTTTCAATTTCACTGAATGTAATTGGGGTGTTTAGACTTTTTATGTCTTCATTCAATGTTGGAAATTCATATGTATCTAGGAATCTGTCTATTTCCTCTGTGGTTTTCATTTCAATAGTGTACAGGTTTTCAAAGTAGGTATTGATGATCCTCTGTATTTCTGGTGGATCTCTTGTGACTTCACCTTTTCCATTCCTAATTGCATGAATTTGAGCCTTTTCTTTACCTTTTTTGATAAGGTTGACTAAGGTTTATCTATTTTTATTTATTCTTTTGAAAAACCAACTCTTTGATTCTTTGATTTTTTGTATCATTCTCCATTTTTTGTATCAGTCTTCATTGCGTTGATGTCTTCTCTGATGTTTATAATTTCCTCCCTTGTATGAGCTTTGGGTTTGTCTGGCTCTACTTTTTCTAGAAGATTTTGATTCATTTTTAGGTTATTTGAGCTCATTCTGTTTTCCTAGTGTGGGCATTCAGTGCTATGAATTTCCCTCATAGAACTGCTTTCATTGTGTCCCATAGACTCCTCTATGTTGAATTGGCATAATCATTTATTTATAAAAAATTGTCTAATTTCTCATTTAATTTTTTCTGTGACCCATTGGTTGTTCAGTAGAGTGTTGTTCAATTTCCATGTGTTTGTGAATTTCTTATGGTTTCTTATACTACAGATCTCCACAGTTTAATTGCACTATGGTCTGAAAATAAACAGGGGATAACTTCAGTTCCTTTGAATTTACTTAAGCATGTTCTATGAGCTAGCATGTGGTCTATTTTGGAGAATGACCCATGCTCAGGCAAAAATAATGTATATTCTGATTTTGTGTGATGGAACACTCTGTAGAAATCTCCTAAGTCCATTTGTTCAAAGGTTTGGTTCAGTTCTGTTATTTCATTGTTGATTTTTTGTCTAGATGATCTGTCTGTTTGTGACAATGGAGTATTGAGGTCCCCCACTGCAATTGTATTAGTGCTTATTTTGTTTCTATTATCCATTAATATTTGTTTTGTATAGTTGGGGAATTATTATTTGGTGCATATATATTTATGATTGTCATGTCTTTCTCTTGGATTGTTCTGTTTACAAGGATGTAGTGGCCTTCTTTGTCTATCTTAATTAGTTTTGGTTTAAAGTCTATTTTGTCAGCGAAAAACATAGCTACCCCTGCTTTTGTCAGGGATCCTGTCATATGGAAAACTGTTTTCCATCCTTTTCCTTTCAGTCTATGAATTTCTTCATGAATTAAGTGAGTTTCTTGTATACAGCATATTGTTGGATTTTGCTTCTTAATACACTCTGCCAGTCTATTTCTTTTGATTGGTGAATTGAGGCTATGAACATTGATGGTTATAACTGTTATGTATTGACTTTTCATTGCCATGTTATTTTCCTGTTGTTGGCTTTTTAATTTTTTTATTTTCCCCCTCTCCCTTTAATTTCTTGACTTGCCTTGTGCATTTTCCCTGTTGGGCCTTATAGAGTTGTGACCTTCATTCCCTGTCTTTCTAGGATATTTTTTAGAATTGTTTGGAGTGTTGCCTTGGTATTCATGAAGTTTCTCAGGTGTTCTTTGTCATGGAAGTATCTTATCTCCCCATCAATTTTGAAAGATAGTTTTGCAGGATACATCAGTCTAGGTTGGAGGTTGTTTTCTTTTAGGGCTTGAAATACCTCACTCCAGGCTCTCCTTGACTTGAGGGTTTGTGTTGAAAAGTCTACTGTGATTTTGATGGGATTCCCTTTGCATGTGATTTGTTTCTTTTCTCAAACTGCTTGTAGTATTTTGTTCTTCTATTGAATTTCCAGGATCTTGTTTATTATGTCTATGTGTAGATTTTTTTGATCATGTGTAGTTGGAATCCTATATGCCTCACTTATCTCTATGTCAAATTCTTTTGCTCTGTTTGGGAAGTTCTCTGTCATTAATTCTGTGAGAAGTTTTTTTTAATGTCATTTATATTTTTTCCTCCTTCATGGATTCCTATCAGTCTTATGTTATTCTTCTTTGCATCATCTAGGAGCTTTTGGATCAATTTCTCATGACTCCTTACTATTTTTAAGAAATCTCTCATTTCATGGTCACTGACCATCATCTTGTCTTCTATATCTGATAGTCTATCTTCACATTCACTCATTCTGATGTGAATCCTTTCAATAGAGTTCTTAATCTCCTAGATATCTGTTTGAATCTTTTTCATGGATTCCGTTTCTTTCCTATGTTGTGTTTTCATGGCTTTTATTTCTTTCCAATGCTGGGCATTTATGGTTTCAATCATGGTCCTGAATTCACTTATTTTTTAAAAATCTGTTTTTGTTCTAGAGTCTCTAATTGTGTCTTTCATTCTGCTCACTGTCTCTGTAGTTATCTGGAAAATTATTTCTCTTTTGAATTTTTCTGGAGCCTCTTTCATCTGGTGTTACTTCCTGTATTATCAGTTCAGGGTGTCAAGGTAGTCGATTGTCAGACTTTTCCACCTCCTTTCCCCCAGAGTTTACCTTTGGTGAGCTGGAAGTCTGTAGTTGTGCCTTGTTTAAATGTCACCTCATTTCTTGTTTTGTTATTGGTACTGTCCTTGTTTTAATTCCTGGGTTAATACTTCAGTCTTCCAGATATAGCTGGTCTTTAGGTTTTGAGTTTCTAATTATTCTGAGATATTCTCATTTTCATAATACCAGGAGGGCAACTGATTAGATCAATCATTACACCTTAGGCCAAGTGAGACAATCAACAACAATAGCATCAAGGACAGTTTAGAGAATGACAATTTGTGGTAGTTATCAATCTATCACTTTTAACCATGTGATATAAATCAAAATCGAGGACCCAAAATATGTTTATAGTGAATAAATTATTCAATATAGCAACTTTGCCCTTTGGGATTCAGACTTGGAAGGAGCTGGGGAGGGAGTGAAACATAAGATAGGGAAAAGTTAGAAGTGAGGCCAGAGGACACAGGAAGATCACACAAACTCTAGAAAGCTGTTGAAAAGAAGAGAAGACAGAACAAAATATTCACAAGAACAGAATAAACTAACTTTGAAAATAAAAAATAAAAATAGAGTGCCTCCTTCAATGTATATGTCTGTTGACACAATAGAAAGCATGGCAGGAGTGTGCAGATCTAAGTTAGTTAGTCTTAGCAAGCCAGCTGCTGTCCCCTAAGGTTCAGGCTGATTTCTGCCTGCAAGGCCCACGTTGAGATCTCTGACCTCCTGCTGGATTGAACTTTGCAAGGTTCTACTGAAGGTTCCAGCTGCTCTTCCCTTGAGGATAGCCCAGGTTCTGATGGGAGGTATTGATCTTTCAACTTACCAACCATGGTGCTCTGGTGTGCCTTTATTGAAGAGATTCTCTTCATTTTTCTAGTGGACTTCAATTTTCATTTAGAAGCCTCAGAGAGGCCCTCTTTCTGTTGTTCACAGGGGTGGGAGCTGTGTTGGCAGCCCACACTGATGGGCTCCTCTGCCATTCTGTGCCAAAGGAGTAGGCTCCTTCCTCCTCCTCCTCCCACTCCTCCTCGCCACTCCCTCCT
>NW_022900951.1:84275851-84286075 GCF_012274545.1 Fukomys damarensis
TTCTTCTTCTTCTTCTTCTTCTTCTTCTTCTTCTTCTTCTTCTTCTTCTTCTTCTTCTTCTTCTTCTTCTTCTTCTTCTTCTTCTTCTTCTTCTTCTTCTTCTTCATTTATTTTTTTTTTTTACACAGACTTTCTGCCACTCACAGCTTCTTGGGGTTGGGACTGCTTCTCAGTATTTGAAACCAGCCACTGTCTGACAGACTTGGAATTTGTAAAAAGTACCCTGGAAGAATCAGGAATGAAGCATCTGTATGAAGTATTGAAACAACCAAATTGTATATAACATGTATTTAGGTAGCTAATATCTGGGTAATTTGTTGTTTGCATTTATATCACTTTTCAGTCAATTTCTACTTTTATGGTGGTGGCATGTATAAGGTAATGAAATAATTCTGTTTTCTAAAGGTTGTACCAATATTTTAACTTACCTGCTTCTTGTGGGGCACTAGCTGCTGTTTTTAGCACTAGCCAGTGACTCAATGAGCTGGAATTTAGTGAAACAAAACTATAAGCTTCAGCTTTGAAATTGCTCTATGAAGATTTAAGAGACCCATATTGTAAATTTCAGAAGCTCAAGTAAGTTGTAACTGTTAGTTTCCATTCTGTAGGAATATTTTTAAAATAGACATTTCAAGTTTCATATCATGTAATCAAAACACAGCTCAAGGAATCATAGAGAAGAATAAAAGTGGCAGTCCTTGAAATTCTTCCTTTGTAAAAAGCTTAGGAAAACAACTTTTAAGTGGCAGTGCTATCAGTGGCAATTATAACATACTTATTGAACAATTACTTTGTACTTTGTATCATGTTGAATGCTTGAGTGCTTTGGGTGTATGATTTCCTTTAGTCTGCAAAACATCTCTGGAAGGTCTAGATTATCATCTGTATTTTAGCAGAGAAGGAAATGGAAGCCCAACATCATTAGGCTAAAAAAATATGGCAAATTCATAAATTCAAAATCCCAGTGTATCTGACTTCAAAGTCCATGGCATTCACTTTAATGAAATATCTGTTATCATATATGTGTTATTTAGAGTTCTCCAGAGAAACAGCCCATGAGAGAGAGAGAGAGAGAGAGAGAGAGAGAGAGAGAGAGAGATCAATTTAAAGGTATTGGCTCATGTGAAAATGGATGTTAGCAAGTCCAGAATCTGCAGGGTAGTCTGGAAGGCCAGAGTTGCAGGGAAGAGCCCATGTTGTAGTTCACCCCAAAGCTGAATTTTATCTTCTGAGGAAGAGGTCAATCTTTTTCTATGAAGCCTTCCCACTAAATAGACAAGCCCCACCAGCATTACTTTATTCAGTCTGCTGATTAAAATGCCAATCTTATGTTAAAAAGTACCTTCAAAGAAACAGACAGAATAATTTTTTGTCAAATATCTGAATTCCATGGCCTACCCAAGTTGATTTATAAAAGTAACCATCACAATATATCTGTGGGACTTTTTAAAGCAAAAGCTCTGTACCATTAAATCTTTCTAAAATGCACTTTGAGAGCTCACTCTTTGCAAAGTACCTTCATTTAACATTTCTAAATTGGGGAGATATAAATATATCCCTTATGAATCTTCTTCAAGAGTAAGTTTGGGGGGCTGGGGATTTAGCTCAGTGATGCTGCTGACTGCCTTGCAAGTGCAAGTTCAATCCCTGGTATAATACAAAAAAAGTAAGTTTGGAACATGGTCCATCAAGAAAAAAAGTGATTAAAAAATTATAATGTAAATCTAGAAATTGTTGGAACTGGTAGAAGAAAAATAGGAAATGATTCAAGGAATTGGACCACTTAATATGGGAAAACAGAGATTGAGAAGACAGGGAAGTCACTAAAAATCACTTTCTTTACCACCCCCAATCAAGAATATTGTGTGGATAATAGTGATGGGCTGGGTCTAAGGATGGAAAATGACTAGTGCAGATTTACACTTGATCTTAGCCCAAAGGCCAAGAAGGGATGACTAGTGGAGATTTAGATAAGAGGGGGAAAAAACCTTTTGATGTAAAGTTTATTGAGGATGATTATAGAATATTTCATCTGGAATTTGAAAGGAGACATAGAGTGCTAAATTTACATAAGAATTTAAAATGAGATTAGATTATCAGTATTTCCTCCCAACCATTTTCTTTTCTTAGGAAGTCAACATTTATTGTGTTCCCACTGTGGGATGCATTGCTTTTGAAGCATTTCACAAGTCCTTGACATGAGCAGGAGGTAGGATATTATCACAGGCTCAAGACTTGGAGTCTTGTATCTGCGATCTTTATTTTTTTTGTTCATGAGGCTTTGTGTGTAGTATGCTAGAGTGGCAAATTCTGTCTCCTCACATCTTTCTCCAGAAAGTTCAGAGGCTGTTTGCAAGTATATTGACTTTGTTCTCAATTGTAACCCACACTTCACTGAGTTGGACCTGAATGAAAAATCCTCTGGGGAACAAAGGGGCAAAATATCTTGGTGAGACATTCCAACTTTAAAGTGGAGAAACTAGAGCAAGTTTCTTAGAATTATCTCACATCATCTAATGACTATTGAACATGTTGAGTTCTTGCGATGTGCTTGGTGCTGGCCAGAAGTTATCTCACTCAATTCACTCCTTATGATAATCATAAAAGGTTAGTTTTCCTACCTCTTTTGTACAGGTTAAGAAACTGAGGGTCAGGTGAAAAATAACTTCTTCAAAGTCATACCACTAATAAGTTGATACAGTCAGGATGTGACTCAAAAATGAATCTTCAAATCAAATATTTTTCCAGTATACTCCAGCTTTGTGTTTATAGGAGTGACATTACTTAATATTAATTACATAAAAAATATTTTGGTGGAGTAACCAAAAATTCTTTAAATGATAGGACTGCCCTTAAGACTACAGTAATATATACTGAATACTGTGGATAGTTTAGAAATATCAGATAAAGCCATGAGACCTCAGGAGGAGGTTCTGAGAAGGAGGTGGACTGGAGCAGGAACTAAAAGGAGGAGATACATGAGGGTGGCAGAATATTCCAAGGAAGACAATGGCAGTGGCTGATTTTTCTTTTCTTTTGCCCTGGGTAGCTTGAGTAAATGTTACCTCACAGGTGCTAGTTGTGTGGAGCTTTCTTCTTTCCTGCAAGTAAATCAGACTTTAAAAGAATTGTCAATGTCTCGGGGGACATAGGAGTACAGCAACTCTGCGAAGGTCTGCTGCATGCAAATGGCACACTTGAAAATCTTGTAAGTATCTGTTTGTCCTTGTCCATCTTATGAGCCTTGAAATTTAAGGGTCAGTGGGACTTCCTGCTGCCATAAACAGCTACCCTGTTGTTTCTATCCTTCCAGTCTTTATGAATATTCTCTCTCTGAAACTTGTTGCGAGTCCCATGCCCAAATTCTGAGCTCCTCCTGGACCCTGACAAGACTGCTTCTAGTTAATAATGAAGTTAAAGATTTGGAACTGAAATTGCTGTGTGAAGGATTAAAATAGCTGGACTGTCAGTTAAAGGTTCTGGCATGAGTATCATGGGCTATAGCCACAAGAAGAGTTTCTTGATATTTCAGCAACTCCCAAAATTAAATGGGCATTTTTTGGCTTGGTGAGTGAATCTCCAGGGAAGCAGTAAATGAAGAACCAAATAATTTAGATGAGGAAATAAATCATCCATTCTCTGTGATCTGCTTAGTCCTGACTCAAAGGATATTTTTACATGACACTGATTTCCTAGTGCATTTTTTCTAATGAAGGTACAGTTCCTAGTTACTCAGTGCAGATGAAATGATTTCAGACTTTACTTATTGGCAGTTTCTGGACCTTTCACTGATGGGGCATGTTGTCACGATTTGTGCAGTGCACTCTACATCAACGGACACCTCAGAGACATTGACCTCGGTGTCAATGCCCTAGGACACGAGGGCACACAGGTGCTGTGTGAAGGGCTGAAACAATCTTACTACAAGCTGTAGACCTTGTGGTAAGTGTACAGGGATTCTTTTGTCTAGTGAGCTTTTTTTTTCCAGTTTGTAGATGAAAGGGAGGGCCACTAGGGAACTTGAGATAAAATTGATTTCTTTCTCAAATCTTTGATCCCTTACAGGTTAGCAGATGTAAGCTCACAAATGTGTGTTGCAGAGCCCTTGTCTCTGTCTTCAACAGAAATTAGAACCTAATATTGTTAGACTTTAAGTGGAAATGACCTCAAGGATTTTGGAGTGCAAATGCAGTGTGATACACTAATTCATCCAATGTGTAAACTTCAGACATTTTAGTAAATCATTGTGATGGGGTAGGTGGAAAAGAGGTCGGGACAAGCATTGTAGATTTGTTGATAACACATTTCAGTGAAGTTAGAGGATAAAAACTGAGGGCAGGGCAAGCCTACAAAAAATAGTAGAGTAAGTGAAATTATCAATAGAGCTATCCTCCTTGGACATAGCACACAGAAGAGAAGTAGAGAACAGGAAGCCTTGTGTTTAACAGCTAAGGCAAGCAGCATGGTAGAAGAAAATGCACATAATATATTGATTTTCTAGGTCTGGCTCAGAAACTAGGTCTAACATTTACTGTCTACATAACCATTCTACTTAATGTCTTTGCACTTCAGCCTCCTTTTCTGTAAAGTGGGGATGACGTTGATACTCAATTACCTGAGATTAACATGGGGATTGAATTGAGAAAACAATTATGAATGTGCCTAGTACAAATCTAAGTGTGCAGGAGGTATTCCAGAAACGTTAGGCTCTTTTCCTTTCTACTTCTAATATCTTCTAGAGTGGATATTATGTACATTATGAGAATCTTTAAAATTCAATGGGATGAAACTCTAATGTTGCAATTACACAAGGTAGAGGTCTTGACTCTTTCTGATCAGTGTCCATATGTTAGCTCAGCAGTCTGGAATAACACATGAAGTCATTCTTAATTACAATACAAATATGAGCCATTAGCAACTAACCAGTGGCCAAATGACCATTTGTTTCTGGCATTCAGAACAGGAACACATAATGGAAAGTAAAAGCTGAGTGCAAAAATTCCACATTCCAAAGCCAATTTGATAGATTGAAATGTAAATGAAAACATCATAAAGGCCTCATTACAAGTCAGGCTAAAACAGAAATTGGCTCTCTAAATAGTGAAATGAAATAGTTCAGTTGTCAGGACTCAAGAGTATAATGATTACTGCCCCAGCAGAAGGAATTATGCGCAGTAGGCCTCAGGGGATGAGACCTCCATGGTATCATTCTCAGAAAAGATGTGGTTGGATCTTCAGTTGTCAAGAAATTACCACAACTATCAACCTTAATGTTTCCTTAAATGCAGAGTAGTTTTAATGTGGCACACTCCACAGTGTGTGTGCTGCGTTGTTTAGAATATCAGAAAGGAGAAATAATTTTATTGGTAATGGCATGCCATTGTTTTTTATTGTAAATTTGTCCACTATTTCCTATTCTCTTGTGCTTTGTCTTTTAAACAGTAAATTTTTGCTGTGGTTTTAGGCCAACTTTTAAATCTTTGTAACTTGTCAATCAACAAGTTGATAGTAATGTGCAATAATAACTTTGAATAAAAAATAAAAGATATACATAGAAAAGACAGTTTGCTGACCTCGAATAAATTGTGAGTGTTAGAATGTATATAAGACAAAACTTAATTCAATAGAAATATACACTTACCCAAGTAAGGCAAATGAAAGATAGGGATCATTTAATGTGGTGGCCTGAAGAATAATCAATCTAATAACTTTTTCCAAAAGGGGTATTCTTTTCTGAAAATTGTAAAGGCCGGAGGAAGTTTAATTATCTAAGAGCTGCATGAGTCTTATTCTTATTCAGGGTCTGAATCTTATTCTTCATCATATTTTCGTTTATAAATTTCCTGGCACAGGGCTGGGAAGTACATATAGTTAGTAATTTAGAGCATCTGACAGGAAGAAAAGAAGACAGCTAATTATAGTTCAATAAAAATTAGGTGCCTAGACATTCAGAAGGTCAGAGGAAAATGAGAAAATTATATTCTCAAAGGGGGCAAAGTGTGGGGAACAGGGAAAGAGGATATTACCAGAACTCTGGCAGTGAGTCCTGGTTTCCTGTGAGCCACAACAGCATAAGGTGGATTAATGAATAAAGACAAGAAATGAGACTTAGAGAAGCTGAGATTTAGGTCGGATCAATGCTACTCTGGGCAGCAAAGATGAAAGCACCCTGAGTTTACCACACCTTTACTCAGTTCATAGGGAGGGAGTACCAGATGAAGGAGGGTGAGGACAATCCTAGAACAATGAGGAATTTATGCTGATGAAGATCTTAGGTCTATGAGGAATTTACACTGATTAGGAATTTGTCCCTCCAGGTGAAACCTTTCTCTTACTACTCAATTCTCAATGAACCAGTATGTCTTCAGCTGATGCAATCCTGACCTGTAGTGTCACAGTGTCATAGGACCATTCAGATTTTAGCTGTGACTGAAGGCAGAAATGAAGTTAAGTTTTAACATGCTATAGCCAGCCTGCAGGCAGGAAAAGTAGGCCTAATCATAACTCAATTGTGAAATGGTTTTTCCTCAAAATTATGTAGAAATGCTCCCAACAGCAAAACTCACCTTCAGTCCTTCTACAAGTGCTTACTGAATACCTCTAATGTGCCAGGAAGATGCACCCAGGTGCTGTGAAGATAAGAATGAATAAAGTATGAGACATGGTCTGTTTCCTTCAGGGGCTATGGGCTCAGTGAAAGAGACAGGCACATAAACTGATTAAAGCAGTGAGACAAGCATTCATGAGGTATTAAGGGGAGTCATAGCAGGATACAATTAACCCAGCCTGAGATGGTCAGGAAAAGTTTCTTGGAGGAAGAACTGAGGATCAGATTAATGTCTGGCTGAGTAAGGAGTGCCACACCCATCTCTCATGAGAACTCTGTGAGGCCTATTAGGGCTGGAATAATCCACCCCCCGTGGAGAGGTCTTGGCTGAGTAAGGAGTGCCACACCCATCTCTCATGAGAAAACTCTGAGGCCTATTAGGGCTGGAATAATCCACCCCCTGTGTGTAGAGATCTGACCTTAGACAGATAAACTGTTCCTCTCAAAAGCCTCTAAAGTCCCGACTCCATTCACCTCAGCCCCTAAAGCATACAATCCCCATGCTAACATGTGGCCAATAAGGATGTGCCAAATATCCCGACTCCACCCTGGCTTCACCCCATCTTACCCTATATAAGCCTGTACATTTCCTGAATAAAGCAGAAGCATTCCAGAAACCTCCCTGGAGTCTGCCTGGTGATTCCACGCCTTGCCCTCTCAGCCTGGGCCCCTGAACTTTGTTCTGCAAGCGGGCTCGTGGACAAAAACAGCAAAGGACCACCTGAGTTAAAACACAGGACTATAGACAGGTACTGGAGACCTCTGCAGTAAGTTCCAGTCTCCTGACAAGTGTATGACAATGGGTTGAAGAGAGACTCAAAACAAAGTCTTTGGGGAGCCAGGATGGCCAATGCTGAGCAACCAGCGAAGGCCCTGATCAGTCCAAGCCACTGATTTTTATTGGCAATCAAATTGGGGTAAAGGGTAACTATATGCAAAGGCATGCAGTCATACAGTTGCTATTCATGATAATGCAGGTATGGCTTGTAAAGGAAAAGACAAAGCACTCTTGAATTATGAACGGAGCAGACAAAATATAGGGTTGTAATTAGAACC
The DNA here is from genome assembly GCF_012274545.1 of Fukomys damarensis. Lineage (NCBI taxonomy): Eukaryota > Metazoa > Chordata > Mammalia > Rodentia > Bathyergidae > Fukomys > Fukomys damarensis. Next base: position 84,283,515 of record NW_022900951.1, read on the forward strand.
TTGGTTTTCCAGTTAAGGTTTTAGTCATGGGAATGAATTTTGGGTCTGAGTTACTTCAACCTTAGCTACTATGTTATCTCACATTGAGACCCACAGTGTCAGAGGCCATTTCTCTCTGCTGTGGCTCTTGGTGGGAATGTCATGCTAACCTGTGTGCTACCACAGTGCTTATGAGATACTTCTATGAGTCACATAACCTTCAGTCAGACTCTGTTCTTAAAATCAACCAATTGAAGGGCTAACTCTTCACCACTTGCACTGCTTACAGCTTGCTTTAGGCATAATTGATAGGGTAGTCCCCTTTAGACAGGGGAAATGGAGGTAAGCGTGAAGAAAAGTACTCTGGGCTTAGGAGATAGCATGAGCAAAGGTACTCAGACAATAAATAGCATGGTTTGTGGTACTTGAGAGGAAGGAGTGAAGACTCTCCAGGAAGTTTTGTGTTGCTAGAGCATAAAGTACAAGTCATAGATTATCAATAAATGAGACTGAGGATGTGAGGTAGCCAGAAACTTATGTAGCTATGTATGTTAGGTAAGACCTATTAGAATCCTGAGACTGACTCAGCTGTTTTTCTCTCACATAGTCCAATAGTAATAATAATGGTACGTTTGTGGCCTTTTCTTATCCCACCTTTCTAAGTTTGGAGGCCACCTTTCTGAAGAAAGGGCTAGTTTTGATTACAAAGTTAGATGGAAAACCATTGCCCTGCTTTTTGCAGTGATCGCCTGACTGAGGGTACAGCAGAGGATGAAAGAATAATATACAAAGAACAAAGACATAAGAATAAAGAACAAATGGTAGTTTATTACTTGCGGGTTGGGATCTACCTTAGCTCTCTTCTGGCTAAAACCACACAATCTTAGCTCAGACCATTTCTGGACTTGTTTATACAACATAGAAGGTGGTATAAAGGCAGATATAAAGAATAGCAGGACTTAAGGCACTAATTAGCCAGGTTATAAAAGGGAAGAAGAGCTGCATTTTTGTAAAGGACAGGTCATATGGTTAACAAGTTACCAGTGTTATCTTGCAGGTTATAATTAACATGCCACCTGCATTATCTTTAGCTAATGTTTGATCTGGGAGAATGGCTGCACAGTCATAATTCTTATTTAAAATTAAGTTTATTGGTACTTTTTAGGTATACAGTACAGTTACATTTAACATTGGGATCTTGTACCTCTACATGATGTATCTTGCTTCTTATTTTTTCCCCATACCCAGCCTGCCCTCCATTCACCCTCTCCACCATTCCCTATTTACAAAGACTTTGTTTCCATTTTTTCCTTTTCTCACATTTTGTCTTTTCCCTTCTTTCCTTTCCCCTACTCTCCCTACTTCCCCTACTCCTTTAGCCCTTTTCTTCCTATTTCATATTGTCAGTTACACAATTTGAACCTTATTTACACTTTTAGTTTTTCACACCAGAGAAACTATTTGGTCTTTACAAGTGTGTGTCCTATTTATTTCACTTAAGAATAGGGCCTCAATATGGATCCATTTAACTGTACGTGACTCTGGTTTCTCATTCTTTATGACTGAGTAGCACTCCGTTTTATAGAAAAACCACATCTTCTCTATCCAGTCTCCAACTCATGGGCAATTGGGCTGTTTCCAAGTTTCAGATATTCCAAACTGTGCCGCTATAAACATGGGTGCACATATGTTGCTGTGGTAGGATTCTTTTAATTTCTTTGGAAAGATACCCTGCAAAGGGGTAGCTGGGTCAAATGGGACCTCTAATCCTAGTTCTTTGAGGTATCTCCACATTGATTTACACCGTGGTTGCACCAGTCTGCACTCCCACCAACAATGGAGAAGGGTTCCTTTCTCCCCACAACCCCACCAGCATTTGTTATTGGTTGATTTCTTGATAGCAGCCATTCTTTGTGGGGTGAGGTGGAATCTCAGTGTTGTTTTCATCTGCATCTCTCGAATGGCCAGTGATGTTGAGCATTTTTTCATATATTTATTTGCTGCTTTTACTTGTTTATCTAAGAAGTCTCTGTTCATTTATGATGCCCATTTTTAATAGGGTTTGTACATTGGAGAGGGGTGGATTTTTTTGAGTTCCTTATATATGTGAGAGAGTAGACCTCAGTCTGGGGAACAGTGGTAAATTTTTTTCCCACATTGTAGGTTGTCTCTTTAGCTCTGATGGTGGTTTCTCTTGCAGCGCAGAAGCTTCTTAATAAGATAGGATTCCAATTGTTGATTCTTTATACTAGTTTCTGTCCTAATGAGGATTTATTCATAAAGTCTTCTCCTATGCCAGTGTCTTAGAGAGTTCTACCTAACTTATCTGCCAGTAAGTTTAGTGTTTCTGTTTTGATATTTAGGTCTTTAATCCACTTGGAGTTTAGTTTAATGCATGCTACAAGATAGGGGTCTGATTTTAATCTTTGGCAATTTGAAAGCCAGTTTTTCCAACACAATTTACTAAAGAGGCTTTCCTCCAGTGAGGATGGTTGATACCTTGGTCAAAGATAAGGCATTATGTCTGGAGTTGTTTCTGTATGTTCCAATCTATGCAATTGATCCTTGGGTCTGTTTCTTTG
>NW_022900951.1:84286575-84297165 GCF_012274545.1 Fukomys damarensis
CCTAGTGTGGGCATTCAGTGCTATGAATTTCCCTCATAGAACTGCTTTCATTGTGTCCCATAGTCTCCTCAATGTTGTATTGGCATTATCATTTATTTATAAAAATTGTTTAATTTCTTATTTAATTTCCTCTGTGACCTATTGGTTGTTCAGTAGAGTGTTGTTCAATTTCCATGTGTTTGTGAAATTCTTATGGTTTCTTATGCTATGGATCTCCACAGTTTAATTGCACAGTCATTTGAAAAAATATACAGGATAACTTTAATTCCTTTGAATTTACTTAAACATGTGTTATGAGCTAGCATGTGGTCTATTTTGGAGTATGACCAGTGTGCAGCAAAAAATAATATATATTCAGATTTTGTGTGGTGGAACACTCCTTAGATGCCTATTAAATGCATTTGTTCAAAGGTTTGGTTCAGTTCTGTTATTTCATTGTTGATTTTTTTGTCTAGACGATCTATTTGTGACAATGGGGTATTGAGTTCCCCCAGTACAACTGTATTGGTGCTTATTTAGTTTTTCATGTCCCTTAATATTTGTTTGGTATAGTTTCGTTCATATATATATATGTATGTTTGTCATCTTTTCCTCTTGCATTGTTCCCTTTACAAGTATGAAGTGACCTTTTTTGTCTGTTTTAATTCATTTTGGTTTGAAATTTACATTGTCTGAAAATAAGAGAGCTACCCCTGCCTTTTTCTCCATTCCTGTCACATGGAGAATTGTTTTCCATCCTTTTACTTTCAGTCTATCATTTTCCTTTTGAACTAGGTGCATTTCTTGTATTCAGCATATTGCTGGATTTTGCTTCTTTATCCTTCTGCCTATTTCTTTTTATTGGTGAATTGAGGCCCTTAACATTGATGGTTATAACTGATATGTGTTGACTTATCATTGTCATGGTATTGCCCCATTGTTTGCCCTTTTAATTTCCCCCCTCTTCCTTTAATTTATTATCTTGCCTAATGGATTTGCTCTGCTAGGCCTCATGGAATTTTGACCTTCATTGTCTTTTTCTAGGATGTTAATTAGTATTGTTTGGAGTGCTGGTTTGGTATTCATGATGTTTCACAGGTGTTCCTTGTCATGGAAGTATCTTATTTCCCTGTCAATTTTGAATGATAGTTTTTCAGCATACATCAGTCTAGGTTGGAGATTTCTTTCTCTTAGGGCTTGAAATGCCTCACTCCAGGTTCTCCTTGAGTTGAGGGTTTGTGTTGAAAAGTCTGCTGCGATTTTGATGGGCTTTCCTTTGCATGTGATTTATTTCTTTTCTTTAATTGCTTTTATTTTGTTCTTCTGTTGGATTTTTGGGATCTTGATTATTATATGTCTATGTGTAGATTTTTTTTCTATATGCCTCACTTATCTGTATGTCAAATTCTTTTGCTCTGTTTGGGAAGTTTTCTGTCATTAATTCTGTGAACAGTTTTTTCTATCAGTTGTACTTTCTTCTGCTTTTTTCTGGACTTCTATTAGTCTTAAATTTTTCTTCTTTGTGTCATCTATTAGCTGTTGGATTGATTTCTCATGGTTCTTTACTATGTTTAAGAGATCTCTCTTTTCATGGTCAGGGACCACCATCCTGTCTTTTATGTCTGATATACTGTCTTCAGATTAGCTCAGTCTGCTGTGTATACTTTTAATAGAGTTTTTATTCTCCTCGATATCTGTTTTCATCTGTTTCATGGATTCTGTTTCTTTCCTATGTTGGGCATTCATGATTTCCATTTCTTTCATATTCTGGGCCTTCATGGGTACTATTATGTTCCTGAACTCATGTATTTTTAAAAAAATCTGTTTCTGTTCTAGAGTATCTAATTATATCTTCCATTCTGCTCACTATCTCTGTAGTTATCTGGGAAATCATTTCTGTTTTGAATTTTTTCTACAGCCTCATTCGTCTGTTTTGTTACTTCCTGTGCTATGAGGCAGGGTGTCCTGGTGGTTGGTTGTCAGACTTTTCCACCTTGTTTCCTCTAGAATTTGTCTTTGGTAAGGTGGAAGTCTGTGTTTGTGCCTTGCTTACATGTTTTCTCATTTCTGTTTTGTTGTTGGTATTATCCTTGGTTTAATTCCTGGGTTAATACTTTAATCTTCCAGATATAGCTGTTTATTTATGTTTTGTATCTCTCATGACTCTGAGACACTCCCATTTTAATAATACCAGGAAGGACACCTGATTAGATCACAACACTTTAGCCAATCAGCTACACAATATCATCAAGCACAATTGAGAAAATGACAATTTGTGCTAATTATTAATCTATCACCTTTAACCACGTCAATCAAATCAGAATTGAGGACCAGCCCAAAATATGTTTTTAGCGAATAAACTCTTCAATATAGAAACTTTACCCTTCAGGATGGGGACTTAGAAGGAGATGGAAAGAGAAGGTTGGATAGGTTAAAGGATAGTAGAAGGTTAAAAGTGAAGACAGAGGACACAGGGAGATCATGCAAATCTACAAAACTGTTAAAGAAGAGGGAAAGGCAGAATGAAAGATCAAAGACAGTAATAGAACAACCTAACAGCAATAGGGAAGCTAGAAACTGTACTCACTTTCCTTTGAAAGTAATAACAGTAACAATTAAGAGAAGGAAAAAGAGAATAAAAGAAAAAGAAAGAAGAAATCCAAATTAGGGCAGGAACAAGAACAAAAAGGGAGATGAAGAACAATGTGGGAGCACAAGTGATTGAGTGGGAAAGAGATAGAAAATAAAAAAGAAAAAGAAGCAAGGAAAAAAAGCAAGAATTTAAAAAGAGTGGGAAAAAACTAAAAATAAGAGGAAAAGAAAATATATTTTTAAAAATAAAAAAATAGAAATGAAGGGCTTCCTTTAGGGTATGCCTCTGCTGTCACAATAGACAACATGGGCAGCAGTGTGCAGATCTATGTCAATTAGTCTCAGCAAGCCAGAAGTAGAACCTTGAGATTCAGGCTGATTTCTAGCTGCAAGGTCCAAGTTGAGCTCCCTGACCTCCTGAAGTATTAAACTCTACAAGGTTCTACTGCAGGTTCCAGCTGTGCTTCCCCTGAGGATAGTCCAGGTTCCAATGGAGGTGGTGATCCTTCCAAATTACCAACTAAGGTGGTCTGGTGTGCCTTATTTGCAGAGATTTTCTTCACTTTTCCAGGGGGCTTCAGTTTTCATCACAGATTCTGAGAAAGGCCCTCTTTCTGTTGTTCACTTATTCTGTATTTTCTGGAGCTCAGGACAATGGCCTTTACGACCACCTTTGCCTCTGCGGTGTGGATCCAGCTACTGGTATATCCAGGAAGCCCGAGAGTGGGTTGGTGCTAGGGTGATGCTGCTGTGGTACCTACGTGGCTCCCCTTCTCACCATACTGCACTGCTTGGAGACCCAGGGTGCTGGGGGTGCAGAGTCATAACTCTTCATCTGCAATGTTATCTTGCTATTAGAGGCATCACAATCTCATTGATCATTGAGATTTCAATTATTGGCACAGGTAATTTGGTCTCCATATGGCAGCCAAAGGTTCATTTAGCAAGTCACACATAGACCTTGGATTGACTCATACTTTTAATCAATAGCTGGATTATAAGACAATTCAATAATATTTTAAAGCATGCTTAGTCAACTTTCAAGCTGGTCTCCTGCAGGGTTGATCTTGAGAAACTTATTTTACATAGTCCAGTAGAAGTTGAGTGACTGGGCAGTGATGTCCTGGCTAATCCAAGATCCCTGCTTGCTTTACAGTGACTATATATGTATGCTCCAAGGTTACAAATAGCTTAGTTTACATACAAATATGGAGCCATTATTCTGTAAAATACTACTGTGACAGTGTATAACAGAGTCTCATAATCAACAACCAGTGTATAATATGCTGAAGCCTTCCCATGACCACAAACAAGGCTCTGGAGTTGAGCTAGGAACATCACTTAAGTTTTCTTTTAAGGTAATTTTGTATTAGGGGTCTTGGTGTCTTTCCAGGCCCTGGGTCTTGGTTGAAACTCCCTAACTATTCATGATACATCTTACTAATTTTAAATTTAGAAATAAGGGATTAAGAGTAACTGATCTCTTAACTTCCAGAAAACTTCTGAGCATTTGAGAAAATTGGCCCCTCTAGCGATGAGTTCTACATGTTAAGAGGGAAAGGAGATTTTGCTAAATCAATAAAAAAAATCCTAAAGTTTTTGAGGGCTGGGTTGTGTCTCAGTAGTTGAACACTTAGCTGCATTGTGCAAGGCCCTGTATTCAATATACAGCACACACACACACACACACACACACACACACACACACACACACACAGACCAACACACACACACACACACACACAGAGCCTGGTGCAGTAGCACATGCTTGTAATCCCAGTACTCAAAAGGCTGAAGTAGGAGGATCACAAATTTGAGACCAGCCCTGGCAACTTAGTAACTTAGAACTTATCACTAAATAAAAAATAAGTAGGTCTCAGAATGTAGCTCAGTGCAAAAGCCCTGTGTTCAATTCTCAGTTGTGAAATAAAAAACTAAATATTTGGTTACATTCCTATGGCATTAAATGTCCACTTACCCTACAATCATATAACTAATAAGGTCACTCATTTTACTTTGCTAGACCCAAATTAGCTTTTGTCAATTAAAAATCATAAACTATACTTTACAACATAATTGGAAGAACTTGTACTTTCTTTTGTAGTTGATGGATTGTAATCATGGATACACATGTGGAGTTTGAAGTCCTGAGGGATACTCAGGGGAAGGTTTTTAGTAAGTAGGCAGTTGGGTATGGTAGTATGTCCTGAGAAATGATCATTTTTTACAGAGATGACAGATGAAGCCATAACAGTAGGTATCTGTTAGGAATTGTGGGAAGAGAAAAATCTTGGAGGGATCTCTTTGGGGAATAAACCCTGTGAAGTACCAACCTTTAGGATGTGTGTGGAAAGGAAAACCTGTGGAGATAACCAGGAGATGATGGTGTTCTGGAAGCTAAGGGAAAAGTGAATTTCGAAAACAAATGTGCAACAGTATCAAATACAGCAGAAAAATCCAATGGGATGAGTGCTGAAAGATATTTGTCAGATTAAGCAATTAAGATAATCTAAGTGGCCTTGTTAAGGGCTACCTTAGTGTTGTAAAGCCAGAAACTGTATTGCAGTGCCTTGAAAAGATGGGACATGAAATGAAGAAAGAGAGCAGAGATTACTTTTTCAGGAAGCTTGTGAAAAGAAATGTGAAATTATAACTGGAGGGAGTTGCTGGGCTGGAGAAAGTAGAGAGATTTTTCTTTTGCACTTTTTTGCCTTGTATTCAGTAAATCTATTGTGTGACCAAAAATAAAATAAATATTTGAATTTAAAAATGCGTTATAGTAAAAGACACATTAATAGTACTAATGTCCCTCAAAATACTCCCTCTCACTTCAAACATACTTATCCCATTACTCTTGCCACTTTCTGTAGCAGTTCTGGAAGTCTTCTTTCATGATTACCTTTAGTTTCACTATTGAGGCTGCCTTGATATTATAAGTCAATTCAAAATGTTTACCTTTCATGGTCATTTTGACTTTGGGGAAGAGCCTTAAGTCACATGTGCAAGATCCAGTGAATAAGGTGGATGAGGACACATCGCAATGTTTTATGAGCCTGTCTGTCCATTGAATGGCACTAGGCAACACCATTTCCTTTTTTAATCATACCTTGTGAAGACAAAAAATGGACTTCAAGAACTGCTTCAGAAAATGGCAAGAATTATAGGATAAGTGTATTGAAAGCAATGGAAATATTTTGAGGGTGGTTAATGGCAATGTGTCTTTTACTGCAATAACTTTTAAAAAATTTAAACATCCACAGTATATTTTAATCACACCTCATATATTTGTAGGTTGAGAGAAAGGACCCCATAAAGAGGGAGAAGTTGCAGCTACAAGAGGAGGGAATACATGAACTATTGGAACAGAGCTTTGGACAAGGCAGAGAGGGATAGAAGTTAGTCCAAGAGGAAGTAAGCCACATCATTTGAAACTCAAGGAGATGAGCTAAGACTGGAGGAGGAAGACAACCACGTGGATGATGTAACTGAATAGTGCCATGAAGTAAGTGTGAGTGGAAATCTTTCCTTTGCGACTCAAAAGCTACTGCAGATATTTGTTTGCTTGACTTTACTCAATATTCTTTTCATTTTTCACAGGTATCATTCACATGTAGACACATTTAGAAAGATGGAAGCTTTAAAAATGAGTAAACCTCGAATCACCTGGTGGTTTCTAAGGATTGCCCTGAATAGACTGCATATAGTCTCTTTCCATCTGGTACCATCTTTATTTATTTATTTTTATTCATTAAGTTTATTGGTACATTATGATCATATTCATTATTGGAAATTTGCACCTGTACATGATATATCTTGGTTCTAACTTTTTCCCATTCCCTTTCCCTCCCTTCAACCCCTCCAACCCTCCCTATTTATATAAACTTTTTCCCCTCTTTTAAAATTCTTTTTCTTTCCCTTCTTTCCTTTCTTCCACCCTCCTCCCTAGTTCCCTTTCATCTTTGAACATTTTCACAATATCTATTGTTAGATCTAGGACCTTACTTCCACTCCAAGGAGCTTGAGCAGCTGAAAGGGCCTCCAAGATGTTGGGCCTATAGCCCAACAATTGCTCCAGGTGTAAGACCTAGGACCTTACTTCCAGGAGCTTGAACAACCGAAAGGGCCTCCAAGATGCTGGGGCCTATAGCCCAGTGATTGCTCCAGGAGCTTGACGAGCAGAGAGAATCACCCAGGAAGGAACACACCAGACTAGTTGGAAAATAGACCTTTATTAGTCTGGTGAGACGGCACTCCTGGAGCCAAGTAGCTCTGAGAGGTGTCAGCTCAGGGGCTTAGGCTATTTTTATAAGGGGATAGGCAGGGTGGGGTTCTATAACAGATGCTTACAGAATGTCCCAAAGTTTTCAAAACATTCATTCTGGGCAGACAAAGGGTGAAACAATCTTATCTATTCACCCAGAACTACTAAAAGTTCACCTGTTAATTTACATTAACCACAGTTGAGACTAGGAACTTACTTAAGATTACAAAATTATGCAGTCCCACACTATTATAGATATTTGGTCCTCATTAACACTTTCCTATCTGGTTCTTTCTTTGATGGCTATGCAGTATTATTTTTCCAGATATGTTAACCTGTGCTGAGGATTCTTCTATGAAACAAGCAGTAATGATTGCAATTTCTTACATAAACCATCCACCAAATAGGATGCAATAAGCAGAAGTGCCTTAGTTCAAATATTTTCAGGAATAATACCTGACATTCATATATTATATTAACATATTTACTTTCACAAGAACCCCAAAGGTGGGAAAATGAGTTTCAGAAAAGTTGTAAATGACTCTCAGTTTCACAACTCATTAGTGGGAAAATTGAGACTGTAATTGAGCCAGGTGTGTCAATATCCAGACTATCAGAGAAACAGTCAAATCAAAACAAATGAATGAGTCCAATTAAAGAAACAAGATGTTTTATTGAAAGACAAATGACTATACAAATGCATCATATCTTATGGTACTGATTTTACATAAATTTGCAATTCATGAATAAGAGAAGAATGAACTCAGAGAAAGATTCATGGAGGAGGTAAAACTTGAAATTTAAAGAATGATTAGGATTAAGATAGGTGATATAATGGCCAGTAGCTTTAGAGTGCAGAATAACAAGCCTGCATTGTGAGAAGTTCCCCAAAAAAGCCTGAAGAGAGTATGTTTTACAGTAGAATTTCATGAGCTGCCATTTTAGACTCCTAAAATGATCTCCAGTTCCCAGCCTCAGGCTCCTTTTCTGGACTTTTAATAACTCTCAAATGTGTATGTATTTGTTCATGGACTTTTAAAACTGACTTCATTTCTCACATCATCTGGCTCAGCCCAACACTGAGCCTACTTAACTCCTTTATCTTTGTCATTTTCTTATCACTGGAACATGATACTCAATGCCCGTAACAAAAGGAGAGTTTAGTTTTGGTTCATGTTTTGAGTCCACACACAGTTTCCTGGCTCCAAGACAGGACAGCATGGTTGGGGGTAATAGCAGAGGAAAAGCTGCTCATATCATGGTAGTCAGAGAGCAAGGAGAGAAATGAGAAACAGGGGAGTGAGATATAACTTTCCAGGTCACAATCCCAGTGATTTACCTCTTCTGATCAGACTCAATAGCAATTTAGCTATAGTGCTGCTATGATCCTATCCTCTTCAAAAGCCCTGCTTATGAGTGCATGAGGCTCATAGGGGACATCTAGATATAAATCATAACACCTTTCTTTCTGTCTCTGCCTAGTTTTTACAAAACACCAGATGAGACAAGCGAGAAAAGGGAATGCCAGGCAAGGAAAACAACACAAAGTCAGTAAAATGGGAGTGAATGTAGTGTGGCATCAATGGAAAGTAAGCTAACTAAACTAGAATTGTCTCCGGAGTGTACTAAAGTAGCTGTGTGACTTAACAAGTCACTTGGTCTCTTAGTCAGCTTTTTTGTCATTGGGACAAAATACCCAACACCCAAACTTAAGAGAGGTTACATTGGCTGACAGTTTCAGGGGATTCTGTCTGTGTTCAGCAGATTCCAAGGCATGGTAGAGGAAAGCTGCTTATGTCATGTTGGCCAGAAAACACAGAAGGGAGGAGCTGGAAACAAGAATACACCCCTCCAAATCACGCTTTCAGTGATTCACCTCTTTTGACCCAACCCCACCTCCTAATAGTACTTTGAATGCCCCCATAGTATAATCATCATGCAAAAGCCCCAGCTTTGAATACATGAGTCTTTAGGGGATATTCTAGACTGTAACCATGACACTTAGATTCCTGTACTCTCATTTTTCTTATTTGCAAAATGGAGGTAAATTGGTGTTAACCATACAGAATCCTTTTCTGACATGCTGCGTATTCCACAGTGGCACCAATTAATCTTACCCATTTGTATGAGTGTGTGCCTGTACCTGTGTGTCATTCAACTCTGTCATTTTTGAATTTCTAATTTTTTTTTCTGTTGCAGTTGGTTTTAACTGTGCATTTTAACTAAGGTGTGTGGACTAGAAGCAGTGAACCTAGTGGTGGAGGAAGTGAATCTACTGGGGGAAGAGATACATAATGAGGAGTTATTTAAGGTGAGAGATTGTAGAAGAGAGCAGCTGCTTCATGTCCTCAGCCATAATTGTACGTTGTTCCCCACTGTCCTGGGAGAGGGTAACTCTTACAAGGGGACCACATCTGTCAAGAAGAATGGTCAAGGTGGCCAAGATAGTTTGTCGGCAGCTTTTTCAAGTTTTTCTTTCCCTTTAGTTATTTAGCACATATTTGTTAAGCATTTATTTTATACCAGGTTTTGTATTAAGTACTGGATTTATAGAGATAAATAGACCATTTCCTGAGTATTTCTGCTATCATGTTCTCCAACTACTGTAGTCCCTCTGTCAGTGTGGTAAAACTCTAATTAAATTCAGGCACATTAAGACCCAAGGATACAAAGTGAGTTGAAAAATTACAGAACTGTGTGTGTATATAGTTTGTGTATAGAAGAATGTATGTGCATGTATAGATGACTTTTCAGAATATCTATGAAAGGATATATTAAAGAACTACTGAAAGTGATTACCTCTGGCAAGAGGAATTTGGAAAACAGGTCAGGAGAGAGAAAAAGGCACTTTTCATCTGTAGCCCTCTCTTCTACCTGATTTTGTACTCTGTACATATATTACATTTATAATTAATAGATGATGCTAAAAATAAGTGTGAGTGAGTTATTTTTATTCACCCCTTGTCTGCCCAGAACGAATGTTTTGAAAACTTTGGGACATTCTGTAAGCATCTGTTATAGAAACAATCTTATCTATTCACCCAGAACTACTAAAAGAATTGTTTTCTATCTTTTCACTTTCAGTCTATGGGCTTCATTTTGCACTAGGTGTGTTTCTTGTATACAACATATTATTGGATTTTGCTTCTTATTCCATTTTGCCAGTCTATTTCTCTTAATTGGTGAGTTGAGGCCATTGACATTGCTGGTTATAACTGATATGTATTGACTTATTATTGACATGTTATTGGGCTTTTGTTGACTCTTTTTACTTTTTCACCTTCGCCTTTTAATTTCTTGCCTTGCCTATTTGATTGGCTCTGTTGGGCCTCATGGCATTGTTGCCTTTATTGTCTTTTTCTAGGATCTTGTTTAAAATTGCTTGTAGTGCTGGTTTGGTATTCATGTAGTTTAGCCTCATGGCTGTTGCCTTTATTGTCTTTTTCTAGGATCTTGTTTAAAATTGCTTGTAGTGCTGGTTTGGTATTCATGTAGTTTCTCAGGTGTCCTTTGTCATGGAAGTGTCTTATTTCCCCATCTATTTTGAAAGAGAGAGTTGCTGGATACATCAGTCTAGGTTGGAGGTTGTTTTCTTTTAGTACTTGAAATATCTCATTCCAGGCTCTCCTTGCCCCAAGGGTTTGTGTTGAAAAGTCTGCTGTGATTCTGATGGGCTTTCCTTTGTATGTGATTTGTTTCTTTTCTCTTACTGCTTGTAGTATTTTGTTCTTCTGTTGGGTTTCTGGGATCTTGATTAT
>NW_022900951.1:84300228-84301060 GCF_012274545.1 Fukomys damarensis
TGACAAAGAACACCTGAGAAACTACATGAATACCAAACCAGCACTACAAGCAATTCTAAACAAGATCCTAGAAAAAGACAATGAAGGCAACAACACCATGAGGCACAACAGAGCCAATCAAATAGGCAAGGCAAGAAATTAAAAGGAGAAGGTGAAAAAGTAAAAAGAGTCAACAAAAGGCCAACAACATGTGAATAATAAGTCAATACATATCAGTTATATCCAGCAATGTCAATGGCCTCAACTCACCAATCAAGAGAAATAGACTGGCAAAATGGAATAAGAAGCAAAATCCAACAATATGTTGTATACAAGAAACACACCTAGTGCAAAATGAAGCCCATAGACTGAAAGTGAAAAGATAGAAAACAATTCTCCATGTAACAGGAGCCCAGAGAAAAACAGGGGTAGCAATCTTAGTGGCAGACAAAGTAAATTTCAAACCAAAACTGATTCTAGTAGTATTGATGTAGGACGGTACTGTATCATACCTCTGTGAATGTAAAATATCTTATACATACTGTATGATACATAGTAGGGACCATGCTTTATCGGAGCTACATTTAATGATATTACTCTAGAATGTTCTCTTTCCAGATGATGATTAAGATGCTAATAAAAAAAATAGTTCCAGGTACCAGAACAGCAACAGAACTTTGCTGTTTTCTGGATATTATTCTTTTCTTTGTTTCTTTTTGTTTTTGTTTTGTTTTGTTTTGTTTAATGGAATGTGCTGAATGTCTATAATTTTGTTCAGATGACTGCAGAACCTGGAAAAGCTGTTGCTGCTATCAATGCATAACATAGTGCTATCATTAGTCTTTTTATATAA
>NW_022900951.1:84301446-84311611 GCF_012274545.1 Fukomys damarensis
AGAAAAAAATATGAGAAACTGAAAAAATGGAAATAAAGTGTTTGTAAATGGGGAGGGGGGAAGGGGGTGAAGGGAGGGCAGGGACAAGGGGAAAAAATGAGAATCAAGACCTATTATGTAAAGGTACAGAATGCCAATGATGAATGTAACTGTATTGTATACCTAGATTGTACCAATAAACTCAATAAAAAGAAAAAAAACATCTGCTGTGATTCTGATTGGCTTTCTTTTGCATGTGATTTGTTTCTTTTGTCTTACTGCTTGTAGTACTTTTTCCTTCTCTTGAGTTTCTGGGATCTTGATTATTATATGTCTAGGTGTACATTTATTCTGATCATGGGTGGTTGGAGTCCTATATGCCTCAATTATCTGTGTGTCAAATTCTTTTGCTTTTTTTGGGAAGTTTTCTGTCATTAAGTTTGTGCACAGCTTTTTTAAGTCATTTGCATTTTCTCCTGCTACTTCACGGATTCCTATGAGTATTACATTATTCTTCTTTGTGTCATCTAGGAGTTGTTGGATTGATTTCTTATGATCCCTTATTGTTTTTAAGAGACCTCTCTTTTCCTTGTCACTGACTACAATCCTATATCTTCTATATCTGAAATTCTATCTTCACATTCTTTTATCCTGCTGCAAAAGTTTCAAAAGAGTTTTTAATCTCCTGGATATCTGTTTGAATCTGTTTCATGGATTCTATATCTTTCTTATGCTGGGCCTTCATGGCTTCTATTATGGTCCTGAGCTCATCTATTTTTTTTGTGTGTGTGAGTTTCTGTTCTAGAGTCTCCAATTATGTCTTTCATTGTGCTTACTTTCTCTACATTTATCTGGGAAATTATTTCTGTTTTGAATTTTTCTAGAGCCTGATTGATCTGTTTTGTTACTTCCTATGCTATGAGTTCAGGGTGCCTTGGTGGTTGATTGTCAGTCTTTTCCACCTCATTTCCCCTAAAGTTTGCCATTGCTGAACTGGAGTTCTGTCTTCTTGTCTTGCTTAAGTGCATTCTCATTTTGATTTTTGTTGTTGGTGCTGTCCTTGGTTTAATTCCTGCATTAATTTGATCTTCCTGATATAGTTGCTCTTTAGGTTTGGTATCTCTAATGACTCATAGACACTCTCATTTTCATAATATCAGAAAGGACAACTCATTAAATCAATCACAAGCCTTTAGACCAATTGGTACAATCAGTAACACAATAGCATCAAGCATACTTTAAAAATTGATCATTTGTGGAAGTTATTAAACTATCGCTTTTAAACAATGTGAATTAAATCAATATCAAGGAGCAGCCAAAAATATATTTATAATGAATAAACTCTTCAATATAGCAACTTTACCCTTTAGGATGGGGACTTAGATGGAGTTAGGAAGAGAGGAATAGATAGATAGAAGAATTGGAGAAGGTTTCAAGTGAAGCCAGAGGACACAGGATGACCATGTAAACTTTAGGAAACTGTTGAAGAGGGAAAGACAGTGCAAGAACTAGGACAAGAATAGAACAACTTAATAGTAATAGGGGCTCACATTTTTTTTCAAAACTAGTGACCCTTGAGTGAAGGAAAGAGAGAAGAAAAGAAAGAAGAAAAATAAAAAAGAAGAAATCTGAATTAGGGCAGGAACTGGAACAGAAAGGGTGATGAAGAATAATATGGGGGAGCAAGAGACTGAGTGGGAAAAAAGAAGAAAGAAAAAAAGAAGATTTTGCAGAATGGAATGAGGAAAAGAAAGAAAAAGAATTTGAAGAGCCTCTTTCAGGGTATTTCTCTGCTGTCACAATAGACAATGTGTGCAGCAATGTGCAGAACTAAGTCATTTAGTCTCAACTAGCCGATGACAGGCCCCTCAGATTCAGGCTGAATTCTGGCTGCAGTGCCAAAATTGAGCTCGCTGACCTCCTGCTGGGTTGAACTCTGCAAGGTTCTACTACAGATTCCCTCTGCCCTTTCTCTGGAGATAGTCAAAGTTCTGATGGAAGGTGGTGATCCCTCCAACTTATCAACTATGGAGGTCTGATGTGCCTTTACTGCAGTTGTTCACCTCCTTTTTGTCTTCTGGAGCTCAGTAAAATGACCTTTATGACCACCTGTGCCTCTGCAGCTTGGATGCGGGAACTGGCACAATCAGGAGGCCTGAGAGTATGGGGGGTATGTTGCAGAGGCACCTTCACACTAGACTCACTGGTCTGCTGGATGCAGGCTGGGGTGAGGATAGACTCACTGCTTTGCTAATTGGTCCTCACTGGTCTGCTGGATGCAGGCCAGAGTGAGGGTTGGATCTCCATGTAGCCTATGCAAACACTTTTAAAATTATTTTCTTGTGTTGAACTTCAGGGATTTTGACTATGAGGTGTCATGGAGAGTTTTTTTTTCTGACTATGGCTATTTTGAGTAGTATATGTCTGAATTTTCTGTCTGTAAAATTATTTTACCTTATTTGGAAAGTTTTCTGGTATTAGTTCAGTAAACAGGCTCTTATGGCGTTTTTATTATTTTATGATTTTTCACTAATACTAATTAATTTTGGATTAGACTTTTATCTATAATCTAGCAGGTGAAAGATCCATTTTTCATGTTCTCTTGGTGTTTTTAAAGTATCTCTCATTGATTTGTCACAGACAACAGCCTTGTCTTCTAGTTCTGACAATATGCTCACAGTTTTCATATCTCTTGCCCACACTTTTGATGAAATTTTTAATCTATTTAATTTCCATTTGGAGCCTTTTATGGACTCTAGTTCTTTTATGTTTTTCATGCATATTTTGCGTCATTTTATTTAGCACTTCTATTTTTTTCTTAGTGTTTTCTGTAGACTTGCTGATAATTTTATTTGGCCCAATATCTTATTGGTTATATCCTTTGTGAGCTTGCCAAATGCCTTATTGATCTGTTTGGTTATCTTCTCTATTATCATATCAAATAATTTGGGTGTGTGGTGTTTGCTTTCTTTCCCTTCAATGCCCCATGCATCAGCTTTGGGGGAGTTGGGAGCTTTGGGAGGCATTTTGTTAACCTGTTTTATGTTTCTATGTTTTTCATTTATTTGCTTGTTTTTTGTGTTGAGGCTTTTGGGTTGATTGTAATGGAAAGCTTTCTTTCTAGTATGGAGATTTCTTTAGTTAATGTCTACTTTTCAGTGTTGTCTGGATGTGGCTAACTACTGGTTTTGTCTCTGTTTCAGTATCTAACCACCCCAATTTAGTTGAGATGGGAAGTTTAAGCATCTTTGGCACAGTACTTAGTTTTCCAGGAATGTAACACATTATTGTTTTTTTTCTTTTTATTGAGTTTATTGGTACATTCTAGGTATACAGCACAGCTACATTCATTACTGTGATCTTGTACCTGTACATGACAGGTCTTGGTTCTCATTTTCCCCCCTTGTCCCTACCCTCCCTTCACCCCCTCTTCCCCTCACCATTTACAAACACTTTAATTCCATTTTTTCATTTTCTCACATTTTTTCTTTTCCCTTATTCCCCTTCCCCTCACAGTATTGTTAATGACTCCAAGGCACTCCAAGCATTGGCATCTTAAGAGAACCAGTTAACAGCAATAGCTATGTCACCTTGGCTGTAGCAATAAAATTAACATCAATTATAGCATCAAGTACAAACTGAATATTGACTGTCTTGCTTACTTTCTCATTGCTAAGACAAAATATCTAAAACCTAAAGTTAAAGGAAGAAAGGTTTATTTTGTGTCACTGTTTGTACAGGTTTCAGTTCATAGTCAACTGGTTTCAAGGCAGGGCGGAATGCAAGAGGAGCATTGCAGAGGAAAAACAATCCATTGCAGAGTAGGTAGGCAGTATAAGCAGCAGCATTAAGCACCCCTTTAATCCCATCCAGGTTGCAAGCCTTTGAGGTGGTGCTACCCACATCCAGATGGGCCTTCCCATTATCCACACCTAGAATTATGCAAAACTAATCAGTGGGCTAATTAGTTATTACACATCCCTAATCCTAGTATCACATGCCCTTAATCCACACTCACACACCCTAGATCCAAATACCTCCATAAAGGGCCACCTATGAGTGTATGAGGCTTTGGGGGGTCATCTAGATACAAGCTATAACAATGGCAAACCCTAAGGACAAATAAACTGACATCTTTACCCATAAAATTAGATCTATAATTATAGTATGAACACCAGGAGGAACCAAATATTTAGCTACTATTGACCTATAGTAAATAATTACTAAATGGAACAACATTAACTGTAATAATGATAGCACAGTATTCAATAGCAATAGCATAAATTTAACTACATAGAGACTTGCAAATCTTACTAGCTGTACTAGTTAAGGTGGAGGGGGTAGGGAAATGGAGAACTAAAAAAGTAAAATTTGAAAAATAGATCAATGGGACATAAGAAAGAGCAGAGAAAAAGAGGAGACCCAATTAAAGAGTAAAAGAAAATTAATAGTGGTAGAGAAAAGTCACTTGAGGGCATGAACAACAACAACAACAACAACAACAAAACAGATCTAAAACAAGAGATGAATGACAAAAAGAATTTTAAAAAGTGGAAAGGGTAAAAAGAAAAGGAAGGATAAAAAGTAAAAGAGGAGAAAAGGAGAGAAAAACCCCACCCCAACTCCAAAAAAAAAAATACAAACTAATGAAAGAAAAACAAAAATAATAGAAAATAGCAAAATTTGAAGAAAGACTGAATCAAAGAAAAGCTCCTGTGTTATTGAATGTGTGATTTATTTCCATGATCTGCAGTTTTAGGATCCAGCCAGTCATAATTTTTTCTGCTTTAGTGCCTATTGGTTTTTGCTGTGTTCTCCTTGGACTAGAGGATCCTCTGTTCATACCCCTTAGACTGTGATTACCATCCAATTCAAGCCATGTCCTTACTCTCATTTGTAGATGGGGGATGCATTCAATTGTCTAGTCTTGGCTGGATGAAGGCCTTTTGGTGTAGTGTCCTCAGGCTTGGCCTCTGTTCTCTTTCTCTTATCACTAAGTGTTTTCCTTGTCCATTATCAGTTTGGTTCATTATTGCTTGCCTCCACTGCCTCACTCCATGCTCTCCTTGGGGAAGGTTGCTGTTTCACCAGTTAGGATCTGCTTGCTCCTTTGTGAGCTGAGCACTACTCCTATGGCAAAGGTCTGCTTGCTCAGATGGGGCAGGGTGACATGCCTGTCAAGTAGGTATTTTTCTCCTGGTGGAGGGGCACTGTTCCTCTGAGGTGGGTCTGCTTGCTCATGTAAGAGAAGGGCATTACCCCTCTGGTACATGCCTACTTGTCACATTGGGGGAGCAAAACTGCTCTCCTGGTGGGGGTTAACTTGTTCATGTGGTGGCCTTTTTTCCTTTTTTAATTACATCTTTTTCCTTTCATTTCTCCTTTTAAAGTTTTCCCCTCAAATTTTTTTCTTATTTTCACATTATTTTCTCCTTTTCTTTCTTATATCTTCTCTTTCCTTATTTTTTGTCTATTAGATTGATCTAATTATATAAATATCCTTCTACGCTCTAATGGAATCCTTTGTCTCACTTCTTTCTCCTATTTCTCATTTCCTATAGTTTAGACTATATAGTTTTCATTTTTTTCTTGTTACATTATCCTGTTCCCAACCTCCTGTATCTTTAATAATATAATCATTGTTATGGCTTGTATCTAGATGTTCCCCAAAAGCCTCATATAGTAGGTGAGGCTCTTCAGAGGTCACTAGATCTAGGGTGTGTGATGCTGAGATTAAGGTGTGATGGTAGGATTAAGGATGCCTTTACCTTGGGTGTGTCTTTCCTATGTTGGGATTCCATTATGTTCCTTAGCTCCTCTTTTTTTAAATCCATGTCTTCTCCAAAGTTATTAATTATGTCTCACACTATGGAAATAATTTGTTTGTTATCTGAGAAATTATTTCTGATTTCATTTTTTCCAGATTCTCTTTCATTGCCCATTAAGGGAGTCCAGGTGGTTGACTATGAGATTGTTTCATCTTGTTGCCCTTTGGGGTTTCCTTAGGTGATCTGGAAGTCTGGTTTTGAGACTTATTTTTCTTCTCATTTTAACAGATGCAGCCTGCTACACCTTTGTTGAGGCAACTTTTTGCTTACCCAGTGGTCTTCAATTCTCAGCAAGCCATATAACAATCTTTTCTCTGATGCTAACCAGTGCACCAATTTCAGGGTTCAGAATATTTGCCTTCTGGATCCCTGAGCTGACCTGTTGTTTGGGAAGTCTTCTGTCTGGGGCCAGTGCACACTAGGCATTTCTTTGGCTAGGGCCTGCCCCTTATGTAGCTGTTGTCTGGGAGTGCCTTTGGCTGGGGGCTGAGCACCCCTGTTGCTGGTGTCTGTGTGGGCTTCTGGCTAGGGTGTGTGCCCACTTGCCAATGGTATCTGGGCAGGCCTCTGGCAGTTTCTTGTGTACCCGTGCAGTTCTTTTCCTGGCAGTTCTTTCACTGGGGTTTGTGGGACCAAGTAGCCTGGGTTGGGGTGGGGTCCTAGCTGGATGTGTCTGCAGCCATGCTGTTCTGGTCCACATTGGCTTCTCACTGGGATCTGCATGCACTTACCAATGGTATTGGGCTGGGCCTCTGGCTGTAGCTTGTGCACCTGTGCAGTTCTTTTCCTGGTAGTTCTTTGGCTGGGGCTTATGGGCCCAAGCTGCCTGGGTCAGGGCAGAGCACTGGATGGACAGGCCTGCAGCCTTGCCACTCTCGTCCACACCAGCTTCTCACTGGGATCTCCACATTGTATTTTTCAATCACACCTCATATGCACAATTTAAGAAAACAAGTTTTTTCAAACAGTATTTCTCTAATATTTTCTTCATTCACTATTAAGTCTATTTTGGATGAATGAACTTCACTTTTCTGCACAAGGGCTTATGTTAGGATAGAAGGGAAGGAAAAGGAAAAGAGGTGAGAGGAGGGGAAGGGAGAAGAGAGGAGAAGAGGGGAAGAAAGAAAGTATAGAAACAATGAAAGAAATGATGTTTCAATACAGCCTAGAGGAATATAAAGCACCTTTTAGAATAATGCTTACAAGGTTATTAACATGGCAAAGTATTTACAATATATTCTAATTGAAAAACAAGTTACAAAACAATGTGCATGATCAAATTTTGTTTTCATAAAAACATGCATTGTTATATAGGACAACTACAGATCAGAAATGCCAAAATGTTACTCATGATTATTTCTGGTTTATGGGATACCTTTTATTCAACAATATTTTCTAAACCTTCCACATCAAACATGCAATTTTTGTAATAACAAAAAGATCCCTAGCTATTAGATTACTCCCCCTTGCCCTCTAGCTACCACTCTATCTCCTTCCTTTAAAATCTAGACTTTTTGAATAGACTTCATTTGTTGTTCCCATTTCTTTCTTCCTCTTTCTCTTCTCAGTTGTTTGTGATGTACCTAGAGCTCCCACCACCCACTGGGAAACCATCTTCACTAAGGACATCCACAATATTCTGTTGTTAGTCTGGTGGATGTTTTTTCTGTACTTCTGTGACTTGACCAAACTACTGGACTCAGTTTGATATCATACTGTGGATTGTTCTGTTCTTCCTTATACTTCTTCATCCCTTAAATCCTAGGACCACTCTTTCCTAAATTTCTCAATAGCAAGCATGTGAACTGCAAAGGCAGACAAATCTGGGTGAATCCTGGCTCTGCCACTGACTGGCAGCATAAACTTCAGCAGGTTATCTTCTTGTCTCTGAGCTTGATTCCTTCTCAGTAAAATGGGAATGACAATGCTTACTTCATACAGTTTTATTTGGGATTAAAAGCAATATATGTAGACTATTTATGATAGTCATTTGGCACAAGACAAGCAGTAATAAAGGATATTGATGGCATTAATAGAATTAATATTGTGCTACTTCTTTCAATACTCTTTTTAGCTTCCTCTTAAAAGTCATTGTTTTCTTGGATTCAGTCTTGGTTCTTCTTTTCTGATACTACACAATGTCCCTGCATGAGCCATGCTCATGGCCTTATCATTTTATAGTGATAAACTGTCAAATATGTACCCCATTCCAGAATTTTTTTCCTGAGTCGAGACTTTTGTAACCATCTCTTTGAGGATCATTACTACTTGGATTAGAACTGGGAGTATTGTGTATCCCAATGGTTATTAACTGAGGCCCATCACCCCCAAGGAAATATTTGGCAATGTGTGCCTTTTGGTTATCATGACTGCAGGGTTGCTACTTACATCTAGTGGGTTCAGGCTAAGGATGCTGTTAAACATCTTACAATGCACAAGACAGCCCCACAACACACAGAATTATCATTAATATCAAGATTGAGAACCCATCGCATATGTAATCTCTACAAGCCCAGATCTGACATTCTTGTAAAGGATATTCAATTAGTGATGCATATGGATCTTGAGATTTATAGAAGGAAATAGCATGATTAAAATCACAGAGGGTTTTAGTATCAGTCTAATAATTGATTCCATTTTGCTCCACCTGTCCCTCTTGTTGTTCTTCCTCTACTTCATTTGTATTCTTCCTGAGTTTATTCCTTAAATAACTGTGCTTTCAGCCTTTTGTCCCCATCTCTGGCCTCCATCAAGACTCCCTGATTGCTACCACCTATTCCCATGGCTTTAACTTTAACCTACATATTAATGACTTCCAATTCTTTATTTCTATGTCAGATTTTATACAAACTTACTTATCTATGTCTATATAGGCCTTCTAGATATACATAATCTTTTGTTTAAAAAATTATTGGTACATTTTAGGTATCAATATAATGACAATCATCATTTGTACCTTTATGTAATATATCTTGCTTTTTATTTTTTCCACATTCCCCTTCCCTCCCTTCAGCACTTCCACTCCTCCATATGTACAAAAACTTTGTTTCCATTTTTTAGTTTTCTCATATAAATTCCATTCCCTTATTTCCTTTACTCTACCCTGCCCACTTCTCCTTCAGTTTTGCCCCCTTTTTTCCTATTTCACATTATATATTATGCCTTTTGATCTTTATTTACACTTTCACACCAGAGAAACTATTTGGTATTTACACATGTGTGTCCTATTTATTTCACTTAAGAATACTGCTTCAGTATCCATCCATTTAGCTATAAATATCTCTAGTTTCTCTCTTTATGGCTGAGTAGTAATCCGTTTTATAAGAAGCCACATTTTTTTCTTTTTTTTCAGCTTTAATTGAGTTTATTGGTACATTTTAGGGATACAGTATAATTACATTAATTGTTGGGATCTTGTACCTCTACATGACAAGTCTTGGTTCTCATTTTTTCCCCTTGTCCCTGTCCTCCCTTCACCCCCTCCTCCCCTCCCCATCTACAACCACTTTATTTTCATCTTTTCATTATCTCACATTTTTTCTTTTCCCTTTTGACCCTTCCCCTACCTGTCCCACGTTCCCTACACCTTTAGCTCCTTTCTTCCCATTTCTCAATGTCAGTAATCTTATTAGGATCTTCTGTATTATTGCAGAGTATTCACACCAGAGTAACTATTCAGTATTTACACATGTGTGCCTTATTTATTTCACTTAGGAGTATATCTTCAATAGGTATTCATTTTCCTATGAATCTATTTTCTCATTATTTATGGCTCAGTAATATTCCATTTTATAGAAAAACCGTATCTTCTTTATGCAGTTTCCAACTGATGGGCAAATAGGCTGTTTCCAAGTTTTAGCTATTACAAACTGTGCCACTATAAACATTAGTGCGCATACTTCTCTGTGATATAGTTCTTTTGGAAAGATACCCAGCAGAGGGATGGCTGGGTCAAATGGAACCTCCAGTCCCAGTTCTTTGAGGTATCTCCATATTGATTTCCATAGTGGTTGCACCAGTCTGCACTCCCACCAACAATGGAGAAGGGTTCCTTTTTCCCCACAACCCCATCAACATTTGTTATTGGTTGATTTCTTGATAGCAGCTATTCTTTGTAGAGTAAGGTGGAATCTCAGTGTTGTTTTTATGTGCATCTCTCGAATGAACAGTGATGTGGAACATTTTTTCATATATTTACTTGCTGCTTTTACTTAATATTGATTTATAGTGGTTGCACCAGTCTGCACTCCCACCAACAATGGAGAAGGGTTCCTTTTTCCCCACAACCCCATCAACATTTGTTATTGGTTGATTTCTTGATAGCAGCTATTCTTTGTAGAGTAAGGTGGAATCTCTCA
>NW_022900951.1:84313563-84338548 GCF_012274545.1 Fukomys damarensis
TATAGTTGGGGGCATTTATATTTGGTGCATATATATTTATGATTGTCATCTCTTCCTCTTGAATTGTTCCCTTTACAAGGATGTAGTGTCCTTCTTTGTCTCTCTTAATGTGTTTTGGTTTGAAATTTACTTTATCTGAGACTAAGACTGCTACCCCTGCTTTTTTCTGGGCTCCTGACGCCTGGAGAATTGTTTTCCATCCTTTCACTTTCAGTCTATAGGCTTCCTTTTCACTAGGTGTGCTTCTTGTATACAACATATTGTTGGATTTTGCTTCTTAATCCATTCTGCTAGTCTATTTCTCTTGATGGGTGAATTGAGGTCATTAACATTGATGGTTATAACTGATATATTCTGACTTATTCTTGTCATGTTATTGTCCTTTTGTTGACTCTTTTTACTTTTTCTCCCGTCGCCTTTTAGTTTCTTGCCTTGCCTATTTGATTTGGTCTGTTGGGCTTCATGGTATTGTGATCTTCATTGTCCTTTTGTAGGATATTGTTTAGAATTCTTTGTAGTGCTGGTTTGGTGTTCATGAAATTTCTCAGGTGTTCTTTGTTGTGGAAGTATCTTATTTCCCCATCTATTTTGAAAGAGAGTTTTGCAGGATACATCAGTGTAGGTTGGAAGTTATTTTCTTTTAGGACTTGGAATACCTCACTCCAGGCTCTCCTTGACCCAAGAGTTTGTGTTGAAAAGTCTGCTGTGATTCTAATGGGCTTTCCTTTGCATGTGCTTTGTTTCTTTTCTCTTACTGCTTGTAGTATTTTGTTTTTCTGTTGGATTTCTGGGATCTTGATTATTATATGTTTAGATGTAGGTTTTTTTTGATCGTGGCTAGTTGGAGTTCTATATGCCTCACTTATCTGTATGTCTAATTCTTCTCTTCTGTTTGGGAAGTTTTCTGTCATTAGTTCTGTGAAGCGCTTTTTTAGGTCATTTGTGTTTTCTCCTGCTCTTTCATGAATTCCTATCAGTCTTATGTTATTCTTCTTTGCATCATATAAGAGTTGTTGGATTGATTTCTCATGATCCCTTACTGTTTTTGAGAGACCTCTTTTTTCACAGCCACTGACTGTGATCCTATCTTCTATATCTGAAATTCTATCTTCGCAATCTTTTATTCTGTTTTGTACACTTTCAATAGAGTTTTTAATCTGGATATCTGTTTGAATCTGTTTTATGGATTCCATTTCTTTCCTCTTTTGGGCATTCATTGTTTCCATTGCTTTATTATGCTGAGTCTTCATGGCTTCTATCATGGTTTGAACTCATCTATTTTTTTGTCAGTTTCTGTTCTAGAGTCTCGAATCATGACTTCCATTTTGCTCACCATCTCTATGGTTAACTGGGAAATTATTTCTGATTTGAATTTTTCTAGAGCCTGATTGATCTGTTTTGTTACCTTCTGTGCTATGGGTCCAGCGTGTCCTGCTGGTTCACTATCAGACTTTTCATCCTCATTTGTCCTACTGTTTGCCATTGGTGTACTGTAAATCTTTCTTTGTGTCTTGCTTAAGTGTTTTCTCATTTTTATTTTTGTTGTTGGGTTGTCCTTGGTTTAATTTCTGAGTATTACTTAAATCTTCCTGATATTGTTGCATTTTAGCTTTTAGTTGCTAATGACTCATATACATCCTCATTTTCATAATATCAGAGAAAATAACTCATTAAATCAATCACAATCCTTTATCCCAATTGATACATTCAGCAGCCCAATAGGATCAAGCAGAGCTTTCACACTGACCACTTGTGGTATTTATTTATCTATCACCTTCAAACCATGTGAATTAAATTAATATCAAGAAGCAGCCCAAAATATGTTTGCAGTGAATATGCTTTTCAATATAGCGTCTTTCCCATTTAGTATGGGGGGTTAGACTGAGTTAGGACGAGAGGAGTAGATAAGTGAAAGAACTGGAGCAGGTTTGAAGTGAAACCAGAGGATGTAGAATTACCTTACTATCTTTACAAAGCTATTAACTTCAGAGGGGATAGACAGAGTGCAGAAATAAGGACAAGAATATATCCCCTTAACAGTAATAGGTGCTTGCCTTCCATTGAAGCTAAGGGGCCATGAGTGAGGTAAAAAGACTGGAGAAAAGAACATAAAGAAAGAAAAAACAAAAAACAACAAAAAACACAAAACAAAACAAATGGAAAAATAATAAAAGAAGAAGTTCGAGTTAGTTCAGGAGCAGGAATCAAAAGGGAGATGAGGGATAATATGGTGGAGCAAGAGACTGAGTTGGAGAGAGAGGACAGAAAAAAGAAAGAAATTTTAGGGTGGAATGAGGAAAGGAAAAAAAAAGAATTTGAAGGGTCTCTTTCAGACTATGCCTCTGTTGTCATATTATACCACATGTACAGCCATATGCAGAACCAAATTCCCTGATCTCGGCTAGCCAATGGCAGGTCCCCATGACTGAGACTGACCTCAGACCATGAGGCCTAACTTGATTTTCCCAACCCTCAGGGTTGAACTCCACTCAATTCTATTACAGGATTCCCCTGCCCTGTCTTTAAAGATGTTAAAGTTGGGAGCTTAGAAAACTACCCTTCATGAGCACCTCTGCCTCTGCAGAGTTGGTCCAAGGACTGGCCCAATCAAGAGGTTTGAGAAAGGGGGCGGGGGAGCAGGTTGTGGGGGTGTTTCAAGGGCACCTGTGTGGCTACCTTCCTTACTGGGCCTGGTGGCGTGCAGTCTGGGAGGTTGCACACCCTCTGGGTGGGCCCAGGCAGGCAGCTGGAGAGACCTCCTGCAGGGTCCTTGGGTCCTTACTGGATCTGGTGGTGCACAGTCCGGGAGGTCACGCACCCACCGGGTGGGCCCGGGAAGGCAGCTGGAGAGACCTCCTGCGGGGTCCTTGGATCCTTACTCCACATTTTCTTTATGTAGTCTCCAGTTGATGGGCAATTGGGCTGTTTCCAAGTTTTAGCTATGAACATGGGTGCACATATATCATTGTGGTGTGATTCTTTTAATCCTCTGGGTAAGATACCTAGCAGGGGAATAGCTGGGTGAAATAAGACTTCCAATCCTAGTTCTTTGAGGAACTTCCAATCCTAGTCCACACTGATTTCCGCAGTGGTTGCACCAGCCTACACTCCCAACAATGGTGGAGAAGTGTTCCTTTTCCTCTACAGCTTCACTAGTATTTGTTATTGGTTTATTTCATGATGGCAGCCATTCTCTGGGATGAGGTGGAAACTCAGAATTGTTTTCCTTTGCATCTCTCAAATGACCAGTGATGTTGAATTTTTTTTCATTTGTTTATTTGCTATTTCTACTTCTTTGTCTGCAAAATGTCTGTTCATTTCAGATGCCAATTTTTGGATTGGGTCATTAAATTTGGGAGGTCTGATTTTTAAAAGTTATTTATATATTCTGATAGTAGACCTTTGTCTGAGGAACAGCTGATAAAAATGTTTCCCACATTGTGGGTTGTTTCTTCACACTGTTGGTGGTTTCTCTTGCCGTGAAGAAGCTTTTAATAAGAGATCCCACTTGTTGATTCTTTGGGCCAGTTCATGTGCAACTGAGGTTTTGTTCATAAAATCTTTTCCATGCCATGTCTTCAAGAATTCTACCTAACCTCTGTTCCAGCCAGTTTAGTGTTTCTGTTTTAATATTTAGCTCTTTTATCAATTTTTCCTTTAGTTTAGTGCATGGTGAGAGATATAGATCTAGTTTTAATCTTTGGCAAGTTGAAACCCAGTTTTTCCAGCACCATTTATTAAAGAGGCTGTCTTTCCTCCAATGAAGGTGTGTGGCTCCATCGTCGAAGATAATGTGGCTGAGTATATCTGGATTTGTTTCTGCATTTTCTAATCTGTTCCACTGATCCTCAGGTCTGTTTTTTTGCCAGTGCCATGCTGTTTTTATCACAGTATATAGCATAGTTTCAAGTTGGGGATTGTGATACGCTCTACCTTGTCTTTATTGCCTTGAATGGCTTTGCTGTTCCAGGTCTCTTGTTCTAAATAAATGTTTGGACTGTTTTCTCAAGGTCTGTGAAGTATGCTTCTGGAATTCCATTTGGGATTGTATTGAGTCTATATGGGGGTTTTGAAAGTATGGCATTTTCACTCTATTTGTTCATTCCACCCAGGAGCAAGGGATGTCTTTCCATTTTCTGATATCCTCTTTGATCTCTTCTTTCAGAGTGCAATACTTTTCAAAGTAGAGGTCTTTGATTTCTTTTGTTAGTTTGATTCCTAGGTATTTCAATTTTTTTATGTTATTGTGAAAGGAATCATTTGTCCTATTTCTCTCTCAATGAGTTGTTCATGTACAGGAAAGCTATTGATTTTTGTGTGTTGACCTTGAATCCAGCTACTTTACTGTATTTGTTTATTAAGTCTAGAAGACTTTTGGTAGAATTCTTAGAGTTATCTATATACAGTATCATGTTATCTGCAAATAATGACAATTTAATTTATTAATTTCCTATCTTTATTGCATTTATTTATTTCTCTTGTCTAATTGCTATGGCTAATGTTTCCAAAACTCTCTTGAACAGGAGTGGTCATAGTGGACATCCAGATATAAACACTCTTATACATTCCTTATTTTTATTTTTAAGATTAAATTGAAATATATTTTAAAGATAAAATTCATATAACATTAAACTCACTGTTTAACCAGTTCAAAGTGTACAATTCAGTAAGTTTTAGTATATTCACTATATTGTACAGCTATTATACCATTATCAAATTTTGGAACATTCTCCTTGACCCTGAAAAGTAACAGCATTGGAAGAACTGATATGTGCTATATACATACACCAACTCCCCATGAGGAGTGCAATCACTGTAAACTGCAAAAATGTACCAACAAAAAAAAATAAGAAATTGTTCAGTATTTGAGGGAAGCCACCATAGGATAGCATACTGAGTCATTGGAGGCTGAGTGATCGAGAAAATGTTCTTTCTCTATATACCTTATTGTAGTTCCCCATCAAGCATAAATGTCCTGTCTGAATAGAATAGGGAGGGTGTAAGGACTGAAGAGAAACATATATTGAAAAGTTAAGGATCCAAAGCAGACAAGCAAAAGGTTACAGGGAGTGAATGTGTTTCACTAGTAAATTCCACTGCAGAGATTACTATTCTGATGAAGGGTAATAGGAAACTAGAAGGAATTAATTAATGAGGGAAGTGTGGCTCCAGTATCTAGAAAGAGCTAAGATGATCATTTATGAATAAGTAGAATTATTTATCCTGGTTGATCCAAAGAGTATGTGGGATAGTGGGGGAAGTTGCCTTCCTTGGAGGATGGAAATCATTTTGTTTTTGATTGAGTGACCTGTACAGGGTTACCAGGTACAATACAGGAATCCAGTTAAATTTGTCTATCAGATAAGCAGCAAATCCTCTTTAAATATAAGTGTATACTAACATTATTATAAGACATATACTAAAATATTACTCATTTATCTAAAATTTAAAATTTTCTTTATTTTTCTTTATTAAATCTAGGAACAAAAATTGAGTTTCACATTTCCTTGCTGAGGCAGAACAGTATTGAGCCCAACGTCTGTGACTGTATGTGTTGTATTTATAGAGGGCCTTTTGTTTCACTCAGACTAAGTTGTGATGATATAATTTTACATTGTGTGATTTTCTGCTTGTTTACAATGCTCTCTACAAAATGCTAGACTAAGGTACTGGGCTCAAAGTGTTGCAATTCATGAATGGGAGTGGTCTGCCAGCTTGTTTTATGCTTTTGAATAGCATCTGATATTTCAGGCTTAAGGTCATTAGCAAAGAAGTTACAGATTTTTGTCAGGTGTTAACATTAATGCCCAAACCATGAGTATTCCTTAAAAGTTGTTTCAAATCGGTCTCTAAAATTAGACATAGACTTATCATGCCCTCGTTTAAAATTTAGGATTATTCAAAGAGGGGAAACCTTCATAGATTGCCTTTAAAACACTTTCTTATATCTCTGACATTTGCATATCCAGAGAGAATGGTGGTAACTGTCAAAGGTGAGAGGAGTCTAGAAATGAGAGAGAGAAGAAAGACAGCATACACATGACAGAGTAGAGGTTTATGGAGGCCAGAGTGGAGTTAGGTAATACAATGCAGGGCAGAATGAGTTGGACAGAAAGGAGATCTTAGGGTAAGGGAAGACTGTGGTTTTTTTGAGACACCTAATCACACTGGAGCCTTTTTTTCTTTTCTCAGTTTCATAACACTAAAAGGCAGCTTCCCTTTGTAAATTAGCTATCTTATTTCCTTTTTTTTTTTTTGCTAAGGTGCCACAAAAATGCACAAGTCTTGCCACAGCCCAAGGTTCCAAAATGGACCACTGCAGTACAAAATTATCTTCCTTGAAGTCGTGCTACTTAGCTCATTATCAAAAAGGTACAAAACCCAAGAAGGAAGAAAGGTATTGTCCTACCTTATGACTATCATCTAATTCTCTGCTCCCAGAGAATTGAAAGGCCAGAAAACTCCAAAGGACAAAAAACAATCAAACAAAA
Source organism: Fukomys damarensis (assembly GCF_012274545.1). Classification (NCBI taxonomy): domain Eukaryota; kingdom Metazoa; phylum Chordata; class Mammalia; order Rodentia; family Bathyergidae; genus Fukomys; species Fukomys damarensis. The sequence goes on from NW_022900951.1 coordinate 84,320,055, forward strand.
AACCGAAACCAAAACCAAAACAAAAACACCCCCTGCCACAACTCCAAAAGACCAAACGAAGGTAATGGTAGTGATTTTTAAAAATCAGACAATAGGTTAATCCTTTCAAAGGATAAAACTTGCAATTTCCATTCTACCACAAAATTCATAGTACATAGCAGAAACAGGACTTACATTTGGCTTGACAGAGGCCTTCAAAAAGGAAGAAAGAAGAATCTTCAGTTTGTTCTGTTCCTACTTGAAACCTCAGTTGGCTCAAGGCCCTGTTCAGGCTTACTCCAACTCACATCAAAACTGCAAAGTATAGAAATAGTTGAAGTGACTCAAATAGAGGTTACAGGTTGTTATGCATCAGGAACCAAGCACCTCAGTATTAGGCAACTTATTGAGCCAAAATACAATTGGGACTTTTATAGAAGATTGTTTAGCTTATCAGGACTCTTTCTTGGGATCATCGGTGCAATCTCATTTTGGCTACTATCAGCATAGTTCTTTCAAGTTTTGTAAGGCTGTGAATTATTTTATTGACTAATGTTAGTTAAGGTATAAGCGATGAAGATGTAGAAAAGAAAAAAAGAAAAAAGAAAGGAGAAGAGTCTTAAACAAGGAAAAGCTGTTCTGTGGCCCAATATAGTAGATCTCTTTCCCAGATGGGCTTCTCGATTCTAGAACATGTTGCTCCCCTCTGCGTGGAGTGCCCTTTTCCACCTCCTCACTTTATTTTTACTCCTGACTAGCATCTCTTGTTCTTCAAGGGGCATTTCCTTTGAGAGGCATGAATTCTTCTCCATGCTTCCAAAAATCCTGGGTAGTACTTACTACACCCCATAGTGATTTCCTGTCTACTTACTTTTCTTTGTAACTAATCTGAGCAGAAAGCCTGAGACATAAAGGCATGCAAGAAATATCTGTTTGAAAATGAATACGTGAAATGAATATATGTGCCATCTGTTATATGTAAACATGCACCAAGAAAAATGTACAAATTCCCCTTCTCTAACCTAGTATTTATTTATTCAGTAAATATTGATTGAGCACCTATTATGTATCAGGAACTGTTCTAGGTGATGAGGATACAAGGACTGAACATACCCAAATCCCTGCCCTTACAGGGCTCATATTTTAGCACAGAAAAACAGTGGGTACAATATATATTGTAATGTAAGTTGGCAATAAATGATATAAAGAGAAAAAGTGGGGCTAGGGAATAGAGGGTGACAGCTTGCACTTTTTTTTTCTTTTTTCTTTATTGGTACATTTTAGGTATACAAGACAGTTACATTCATCATTGGGATCTTGTACCTTTACATGACAGGTCTTGGCTCTCATTTTTCCCCATACCCCTGCCCACCCTTCCCTATTTACAGATTGTTTACATTTTTTCTTTTCTCTTATTTTTTCTTTTTCCTTCTTAGCTTGCACTTTCAGAGATGATACTTGAGGAAAGGATCTCTGAGAAGATGACACTTAAGCAAAGACTTGAGAGAAGGGAAGGAGCATCCTATACAGATAGCTGGGGAAGAGCTTACCAGGTGGAAGGAACAGCAAATACAAAGGTCCTGAGGTGGAAGAATGTTTGAAGAATAGCAAGGAGATTAGTGGCTACAGAAGAGTGAGCAAAGGAGAGTGGTGGGAAATGAGGCAATAGAGGGCCGACCACGTTGTAATCAATCTACCCAACCACCACTGAATTAGCTTTGTTGAATAATAGGGTAAGAATCTCAGCCTTGTTAAGGTGAGTGGTGGCAGTTTCAGGGAGATACTCATAGGTCAAAATACTTACCCTACAGACTACCTACACCTTTCTCCTTACCGTGCTTATCTTACCCAGAATTTTTCCCACCAGCCTTTCAGATGAGAGTCCCATAGGAGACCAGGCACTGTTTGCCTTGGGAGGATCATGAACTCATGGAGAGTGGCCAAAGTTGCTTCCTGCTGGTTGGGGCTGGGACCAGGCTGTGCACCTCCACCCAGTTGGAAAGGGCTCTGGTGCTGTTATTCATCAGATATGCTGCTGTTTAGAAGTCTCAAGTTTCCCACCTTTGCACCTCTCACTTTCCCAGAAAGTCATGCCAGAAGTCAAGAGACCCATATTATACTCCTTGATTTGCCTCTACAAAAAGCTGTGATACCTAAAGCAATTTTGGCACTCAGGGAAATGAAGGATTTGGACTCAGGATTCTAGTGCCATCAGGCCATTCCTATGTCTTAATTCCTTCTTCATGGTGGGCTGCCTGATTTCTAAGCTCAGAAGTGGGCACCTGGTGACCCTCTTTTTGCTGCCCTAGCTATAGGTAAGCATTGCTGGGTTACTTATTGAAAAACAGCATAGATGGCAGGGTTTGAACTCCAAGGTATTTTCTGCCAAATATTTCCCTCCCTGGCGTTTCTCCTGCTTACCCTACCATTCCTCACATTAGTCATTTTCCTACAAAAGAAGGTGGGAGGCTGTCTCCTGGTGTGACACATATAAGCCAGGAAACCTGCATGCCCAGCCAGCCCATGCATGATTTAGTCATTCTCCTGAAGAGCAAAAAGGAAGGACATTTCCCCATGGGTGGGGGTGGGGGGTATCCTAGTCTCTCAGACAGTCAGAAATTGACTGGGGGAAGCTCAGGTGGGACTCATCACAAGCAGTTTCAGAGACAAAGAACCAAGGAAACATAGGAAGCTCATTGCCTAGGAATGCCTTAATGAACAGTGCCTCTGAAGACAAACTTGATCCATCTCACAGTTTTGTTTGGGGTTAGCTATTGTGTAAATTATTCCTGAATTGTAGATTTTTCAAACCTCGAGGCACAGTTAAATCCACTAAACTAGTGTAAGTAGGAGAACATCATTTTTTAAGGCCTGTCAACTCAGAGGAAGGCTGGATGTTCTTGCTTTGCTGATCTCAGCTCTGGGCTTCCCTCAAAGTTGCTGGTGCAAAGGATTGTGGGACCCCTAGTCACCTGAAGTGCTGGGCAGGAAGATGTGAGACAGTGGAAGACATTTTGGGGATTTTTAGGTGTTTATGTAGCTCAATGGCCTAGTACCTGGGGTCAGGATAGATCCCATCTGGGAAAGGAGGACAGATACTTTCTGCTACACTTTGAACTTTAACCCAGGCCTGGATTGCAGGCTCCAATTGCTTCTGTTGTGAGCTCTTTTTGTAAATAAAGAGGAAATAAAGAGAAAAAGGGATTTTCCTCTTGCGCTTAACTGGAGTCATAGTGTCACAAGAAGTGGGCTGGATATAAGCAGCAGAGAGCTGGGTATAAGCAGCAGAGACCTGTGTGAACCAGAGGGTATGTACACTACCTAAAGACAGTAGCAACTATTGGGCAGTCTTCAATTTTTGCCAGGCTGCAATCTGCCTATATGGCCCAATATATCAGAATTATTTTTTCTTTCAAGAGAAAGATACTTGAAAAATATTAGAAATTTCTCACATTTAAACATTAGTGGCAAATTACATTTATATTTATATAACAAGCATGTTGATAACAATATCTGTAGGCATTGTCTTAAACAGTTTGCAAATAACTTATGTTGTTCTTATAGTAGTCTTGTGAGATAGAACTTTTTACGCTTCATCTTTATGAATAAGGAAAAGGAAGGACAAAATGTTAAGTTTCCTTAATCAGTAAATAGCAGAGGCTGGGTTTAGGCTAATCTGACTGATTGTAGAATTCATGCTCTTAGTCACAGACATCCCTTGCTGTGGGTCACATTCCATTTTTTTGTACTTGGATTTATTTTTTGTTTGTTGCTTGAGGCAGTCTTTCATGATCATATGCTGCCTCTCATTAGGACAAATACACAAGCAAACCTAAGACTTCCACATAGTGGGCAAGGGTATAGGCTTTGGAGCAGTCCCACTTGGACTCAGATCCTGGTCCTTCCAATTACATGGTGACTACCAATGGCAAGCCATGTGTCTCCGTGAACTTCATTTTATTCATCTATAAGTTGAGTACTATTAACTAATACCTCCTTCACAGGATTGCTGTGAAATATAATGCATATAAGATGCTTAGCCAAGGACCTATCACACAATAAGCTTTCAGCATTGGACAGCCCTTATTATGTCGTAGGCACCATTAACCAGTTTAAGCAGCTGCGAAATGCTTCAGTCTCCTCACTTTATTCTCACTATCTCTGGTTTTTAGGGTTAATTTCACTTAGGTACAGCATTTTTAGAAGTGTTAGGACTGGTTATAAAATATAACCCTACAGTGACACGTTAGAATGTGATTTTTCATAGTTCAAGCCAAGCTTGAATTCTCCCTAATGGAAGGGTCTAGGAAGTCTTTGGGCTGTTTAGGCATATGTGTTCGTGTATATGTGCATGTGTACATGTGCATGTGTGCTGCACAACTGCACACACATGATTTTTTAAAAAGAAGACATGTATTTGTACAATGTGTCAATACAAATTGCCTAGGAGTAGGCTTTCCCAAACACTATAATGTACATAGCTGATTGAGTCACACTATCGGATAACATAGAGTTCCTGGTACTAACCCTTCCAGCCTCCCTACTATCACTGGGTAAGCAATCCCAAGCTACTCAACAAAAGCTGACTCATACTTATTGTTAAAATACAACTTACCAAAGGAGAATTTTCTGCATGGTTCCACCCTCTAGGACAGGAAACAAAAATTTCCTAAATTCAGGTGGACAGGAACCTCCACGTACTTCCTTAAACATTCACCTAAAATGCCTCTGCTTCACAACTGTATTGTGGCCCATTCTGGCATTTTTCTAGAAGCCTCTGGAGGAATCCCAGTAAGATATCCAGGGAACACCAATAGGGGCTGCCTGTTCATGCCAGATTAATCACTTAACAAAATTTCAGTCCTTATTCCTGGGGATGGCAGGAGAAGGGGTACTCGCATTGCATAATAGTAACACAGAGTTAACTTGAGAGTTTTGTCTTTTAGAATTCCTCCTTTGGGACTTCCAACTTCTTGGTTTAGTGAATTGTAGGATTACGCATTGGATTAAAAATAAAATCCCTTTTATTGTCTTCAAGAAACCCAATGTTAACCTAAAATGAGGAGACTTGTTGAAGATGACAATGATAAGAATTTAGGCTTAGTTTTCAACAAATATACAGATTATGTGCATTCAAATGAGGTGTTATCCTTAAAAATAGTTACTTTTAGATTATGCCATGAACTTGGAAAAAGTGAATTCACCAAGTATCTCTTTAACACTTAGCAGATGCCAATACTAGGCCAAGTCCTTAAAACCATAGTAAGTTAACCATAAATTAACAGTATGTGCTTTGGAGTCAGCTGACTGGCTGAGGTCCTGGTTCTCGCATTTATGTAATCTTAAAAAAAATTCTCTCTGAGCCTCAGTTTTAGAAAAAAGGTAATTACTGGGGACTAAAGCTTTGACTACCAGCTGCTAAGGGGTGGCTGGCAGCCATTTCACAACAGAGAACTGGTAAAACAAGACAAAAATGGCTACCCACTAAATGTGTGCAGTAAAAGATGGAGAATGGGAACAAATAGGTATCACTCTCTGAGGAGAACAGATACTATCTAACTCTGCATATGAAATAAGACAAGGCACATAATGGAAATATTTGGGATAAGAGTGGTGAGAATATGAATGGGTCCTGATTCTACCTGTTGCTATCTATGATTTTTGGCCAATTGGTTAAGTTTTCTTACCTACAAAATGACAATAATATGAGTACTTTATTAGGCTATTAGTAAGATTAAGTGAGATAATGTATAAGGCACACAGCACAATGGCCAAAAGCACCATGTGAGTGTGTATAAAGTCACCAACAAAACAAAACAAAACAAAAAAACAATCCTTTTCTTTCATTCCTTAGTAGCATGGAGAAGATACATGCATGAAAATCTGATACACTCTAAGCACTCTGTAAAACTGATATTATAAGGCAAATGCACATCATATAGGAATCAATAGACAATCTATGGAGGTGTTAGCATTTATAGTGAGGCTTATAGGATGAGTAGACTTTTTGACAGTTAGATTTGGTGGATGTGAGTGATCTGGGAGGAGAAAATAGTCATTGTAAAATGAACTGGGGTGGAAAAGTGAGGTGTATGCTTAAGTAACAGTATTCAGCTTTGTATGGAGATCACTTTTGCCAACTTGTATATTCTTTGTTGTTACGAATAGCAAGAAAGTAGACAGGAAAGGCAGAGTATCAATTGAATGCCAGATAAAAATGTTTTTATCTAGGGGAAAGGATGATTGAGAGTCATGGATGATTTTTGAGAACAAGAATAACATGATTAGACTTTTAGCAAACTTATCTGATAGGATTACAAAGGATGGACTTTAGAGAGGGAAGAAAAGTGGAAGCCAGAAGATGAGCTAAGGAGGCTACAGCAACCATCACAATAAGATAATGAGAGTTGTACTATAGTGGCACAGGTGAAGGGAAGGACAAGATGGGCTGAGAAGTTGCAGAGATCTCTTCAAAAAGTCTTTGTACTCGTGGAATGGCAGGATGAATAAAGGTAATACACCAATAGAGAGTTACAAGGGGTACCAGCAATAGGCCTTGGGAAGCAGCACAGTTTTTGAAACACAGAGTAACTTGTGAATTGGATCTTGAAACATCAATGGGGCTTATAAGAGGAGATGCTTGGCTGGCAGTTGGAGAAAGAGTGATGTTGTAATCATCTAAAGGATTTTTGAAATGTATTCTTTAGAACTGTTCCAACAGAAATAAACCATTATATTTAGACTCAAGTACTGACTAGATTGTGTCCATCCATGTGTAAATAAAAGATGTAAAAGTCATATAAAACCATAAAATGGGTAAAAGTCATATAAAACCTAAAAGTGTTCAAGAAAATCATATGAACTCCAGTTTTTCCATGATAGCTACTTTGATGATCAAGAATATATATGAAAATATTTAGTTTCAGATCTCGGCTTCTTCATTATTTCTCTCTCTCTCTCTCTCTCTCTCTCTCTCTCTCTCTCTCTCTCTCATCTCTCTCTCTCTATCTTCTTTATGAGGCTTCTTCATTATTTCTCTCTCTCTCTCTCTCTCTCTCTCTCTCTCTCTCTCTCATCTCTGTCTCTCTATCTACTTTATGCATGGATGTGTTTTGGAGCCCCAGACTGCTTCCTAAGCAGCTGGTAAAGGTAAAAAGTACTTTATGATTCCAGCTCTTTTTTGACTATAAAACATTACTGAACTTGATCTGCCTTCTAAATAAGAATCAACCTCAAATGACCTGTTACCAAAGAGCAAAGCTTTCTCAAAGGGTAGGGATATGACACTCTTTAGGACATGTAGAGACCTTTTTTGGAGCCCCAGACTGCTTCCTAAGCAGCTGGTAAAGGTAAAAAGTACTTTATGATTCCAGCTCTTTTTTGACTATAAAACATTACTGAACTTGATCTGCCTTCTAAATAAGAATCAACCTCAAATGACCTGTTACCAAAGAGCAAAGCTTTCTCAAAGGGTAGGGATATGACACTCTTTAGGACATGTAGAGACCTTTAGAAAACATTTCACTCTATGTTATAAAATGCACAAAAATAAATTCCAAATAGATTAAATACAGTTTCATAAATTCAACTATAAGATAAATACTCTTGAGAGCTTATTGTGTATCAGACACTGTGCTAGGCCCTTGAGATAAATAGTGAACAGAACAGGGTGAAATTCTTTCCCTCTCGAAATTTACATTCTAGTTGGGTGAGAAATTGAACAAGTAAACTGTTTCTTCTCCATGGGAGATATGTTCCAAGACCTCTCTAGTGGCTTACTGAAACCATGGATAGTATGAAACCCTACATGTAATGTTTTTATCTATACTTAACAGATCTATGATAAAGTTTAATCCATGAATTAGGCAAAGAAGATATTAGCAAAATAATAATACAGTTGGACAGTTGTAACAATATACTATAAGAAAAGTTATTTAAGTCTTATGAATTATTTGTGAAATTTTCCATTTGATATTTTTGGGTCGTGGTTGACCTGAGTAACTGAAACCATGGAAAGGAAAATGGTAGATAAAGGGAGCTCCCGTATGCTAAAATTAAATGAGTGCTATGAAAAAAAGGAAAAGGTAGTGTAATTGGAAGGGCTAGTGTGGGAGGCAGGTGATGCTCAAAATTGGATGCACAACAAATGCCTTGCTAAAAACTGACAATTGAGCAAATACTTCAAGATGATGAGGGAGTTGGTCCTGCTGATATCTGGGGATAAAGTTTCACAGGCACAGTCAATCGTGAGTACACATTCCCTAGAAAGTGGGAGTCTTCATGACTAGTTGGAGAGTCTACAAATAGAACAGTATGGTTGAGCCCCAGTGACAGGGATAAGTATGGCAGATTAGGACAGAGAGGTGATGGAGTTGGTGAGCCAGATATATTTCAAGGTCTTGTATGCTACTTTATTTTTTTAACTTTAAAAATGTTTTAATAATTAAAGTTATTTAATCCAATGTGTCTCAAATACTATCATTTCACTAGATGATTGGCATAAGAAATGGTGGTATTGTTTTTTTTTTGTCGTGCTACACCTTTGAAATCTGATGTATATGTTACATGCACAGCACGTTTCAACTCAAGCAACATTTCAAGTGCTCAAAAGCCATGTGTGACTTGTGGTTGCCGTACTGGACAGCACAGTTCTAAGAGAAATATAAAAAGTACTAGAATTGACTTTTGTAAACTTAGGAGGTTTTCATTGCCCTCCATCAACGGCCTTAATGTGTTACTAAGGCATTTAACATATGGATGATGAATTTTTAAAAAACAAATTAGTTTCACTCTGAAAGAATTTGGGAACTAGTGGAAGGTCTGAGAAAGGGCCAGACATGGTCTGATTTACATATTAAAAGAATTCTTCTGGCTGCTTTCAAGAGAGTAGATTGAGAAGGGACAAGAATGGATGGAAGCCAGGAGACCAGTTAGCAGGCTATTGCAGTGATCCAGACAATTGGTGCTGGTGCCTCAGGCTACAGTTGTTAAGAGTATGAATAGCTTTTAAACATGGAGTCCAAAGAACTTGATGATGAATTAAATTTGATGTGTGAGAAGAGAGGACTCAAGCAACCGTCCAACTGGAAGGACAGAGTTACAACAACTGAGATGGCAAAAGACAAATACAAAAACACAAGAAGAATATATTTTAGCTGTTATTTAATAATAATATTGACTGATATTTCTGTAGAAAATTCAAGCTCAACCTAGGCAACTTAGTGACTTAGGAAGATTCTACCTCAAAACAAAAAACAAAAAAGGGCTGGGGATGTAGTTCAGTGTGAAGGCCTTGGGTTCAATTCCTAGTACTGAAAAAAAATCCACATAATTCTCATTGTTGTAAAGGCTCTAGAGAAATAGGCATTCTGGAACACTGTTAATGGAAATATAAATTTATAAAAAATTTCTGGTGGGCAATTTTACAGTATACCCAAATTTTAAATATTCAAGCCCTTCAATAATTCCATTTCTAGGGACTCAATCTACAGAAATAATCACACAAAAGAGCAGAGACGTAAACAAAAGGGTGCTAACCTAGGGAAACGGATGATCATTACATCATTGTTTATAATAGCGAAAAATTTGAAATAATCTAAGAATTCACAAATAGAATGATTATATTAGTTGTAGTATCTTTATGTCGTGAGCTACCATGAAGCTTTAAAATAGAAAGAATAGAAGTAGTTGGGCATAATGTCAGAGATAATAGAATACTTGTATTAGTAGAATAGATAATAGAAAATTTCTTCTACCTTCTCTGCCCTCACTGGATTCTGAGCCACCAGCACCAAGCACCTGGATTACTTCAATGGCCTCCTAAGTGGCCTCCTTGCTTCTATGTTTATCCACTCTCAATGTACTCTCACCACAAAACCAGGAGGATCCTTTTAATATGTAAGTTAGATAATGTCTCACCTTTGTTCAGATCCTCCACTAGTTCCCAATTTTTCTCAGAGTAAAAAAGAAAAAACTAGAGAAAAAAAAAGAAAATTATAGAACAATCTGTATACTAGGATCACTTCCATGTTAAGAACAAAAAACCAAAAAACGTTAGGCTAATTGTGTAGCTCAGTAGTAAAGCATTTGCCTAGCATGTGTGAGGCACTGCATTCCCTCCCCCAGAACCAGAAAACAAAAAATAAAGAACAAAACAAACAAAAAACAACATGTGTGTATGCGTGTGTAAGTGCATAGAAAAAGTTGTGGGAAAAATGCTTAACTTCTGAGAAAAATGCTTAACTTCCATTGTGAGCCTCAGTACAGAATTATATATTTGGATGAATAAATGGGGACAAACTATTGTTTCTTTTGTGTACAGTACTTACTTGTTTTTATGAAATCCCTTTGCAATGCAATTGTACTGTTTTTGTAATTTTTTTAGTAAAAACCAGGGATAAATCACATATCATGTAAGTTCCCACAGAAGAATCCTGTAGGCAGAAGTATTTTTATTACATTGTAATCACACTGGGCCATTGTGCAGTGTGATGGGAACAGCTTCGAATGGGTGCTATGTGGCCTTGAGAAAGAAACAATGTTTCTGATCCTCAGTTTTTCCATACAGAAAACGTAGCTAATGCCTGCTTTATTTGTTTTATTGGACAGCCATGAAGACAAAATGGAAAAATAGTTTAAAGCAGGGTAAAAATAAGAATACTAATATTTTTTAGCAATTAGTCAACATCAAAATTCAGTTGCAAGCAAAGAATTTGGATGATCTCTTTAAATTTAATAGAATTCATTCTGTCCCTGTTAGATTTTACATAGCGGTGCATAGATATTTTACCTACATGTTCAAGAGTGTTTTTTATGTTTGTATGAGATATTTTAGTGCAGATGGGTTTCAGCAATACCCTTATATCAGACCCAATTTAGGGCCGATCAGCTTAGATACACTGAATTCATCAACAAATTATTCTTTATTTAGCACCTACTTTTTGCTTAGCATTTCCCTATGGATAGGTGGTCACGGATCCAGGTTTGTCTGGGACTGTCCCAGTTTATGCTGTCGGTCACAGTTACTTGGTAATAGTGCCCCTTTCACTCTAGCAAATGTTCTAGTTTTAATGATCACTTATGTGGTCACTTTGCTATAGTAATTTACAGGGCATGGAAAGAAACGCAGAATCCCCCGGATTACAAACAACAGTCTTACAAATTTCTTTGCCTATCCTGCCTCCATACCACTGGAAATGACTATTTTGAGGAACCCATTGTGAAAACTTTGAGTCTTTTGTATACTTGATTGACACAGAGGTCAAGGCAAAACCAAGAGTGAAAAGAGCTGGTACCAACTTCCTTAGGGCCGTCTTTATTTATATCTATATCCTGTTCTGCAAAACTTCTTCCCCTATACCATTTCTATTTAATGCATTGACTAGTCCTCCTGGCAGAGATTTATTTGGAGAACACAAGCATTCTGTTTTCAGAAGTATAAGAGGGTTGGGGAATGTTCATGAAAACTGATTTTCCCCCTCCAAACATGGAACTTATATTTCCTTGCACAGAGGATGGGAGTGTTTCTTGGAGGAACACAGATAGAAAGAAAAAGGACTGTAGAGTATTGGCTGACTCTAAGTGGCTGAATTACTCTGATTTTATAAAATGTGAATCTATGGTATGTGGAGCTCAGAGAGAGGAAATAATTAGGTAAATAGAGATCTTTACAGAGGTTAGAATGACTGATCTGCCCTAAGAATATGCTTGGATAACAAGAGGAGGGAGGAGAAAAACCTAGAGTGACAGAAGTCACCTGGAGCCAAAGGTTTCTATCCTACATGAGCATGGATGGAAAATCTAAGGAAGCAAAATGACTTAGTGAAATGTAGCAGGAAATTGACTTGCTTAAGTTAAGATGGGGTCAAATATTTTCTGTAAATTAAAGCTCATAAAACATATCACTTGAAACGTAGGCATATTTCATGTGACTAAACCCTTTGAGGCAATAAATCTTGACAGTATTTTTCAGGTGGCTGGATTAATGTGGCTCAAGTTCAGATATGCTGAGGATCAAATCATGGAAAGCCGGGAATTCAGGTGAAGGACTTTGGACTTGCTAAGAGTCTTTATAAGTTATTATTAAAAATACTTGACTAAGATTAGAACATTGGCCTATTGCTGGTACATAAGATTGTGGAGGAAGACTGGAGGACCATTTACGAAGCTACTGTGGTAGGCAAGAGGTGAGGAGCTGAACATCTGGACCAAATGGAGGCAACAGACTGGAGAAGTGACAAACCTGAGAGCCACTATAGAAGAGGAACCAACACAATCTAGAGATCACAGAGAAGAGCCAGAGGAGATCTTTAGATTTCCCAGGGTAACATAAGCATGAAAGGAGCTTTATTAGAAGTTCATGTTCACATGAAGGCTTTTCATTTGTGCAGTCTCCCATGCCTTCCTCGTGAACCCCCATTTCCAAAGAAGCCCTATAACATCTACTCAGTAAATTAATTCCCCAAAAATTCATATTCATCTAATGAAAGTCTTGAAGCATTCATTTACTAATCTTATTTTGAAAAATTACTTAGTGAATAAGTGCTACAAAATGTTGAACTTGGGAGACATAAGCTTGTAATTCATTCTATTGCCATTTGTGGTAGAGGGTAGTGACCATTGCCAGTACTTCAAAAAGTGAAATGTCCCTAGTTTATTCACATAGAAATGAATGATTTTTCACTTCATAACCCGTGTCCTTTCTATGAACCCTGTCTCCCCAGGATAACTTATAGCACCAATTTACGAACATAATTTGTAAAAGGAGGTTAGTGAATCAATGCTATAAGACTTTCATGGAAATATATGAATTTAATTATCCTTGTCAGCTTTTATTGCATGGGTTCTCTTCCAACAATATCTTTCCCCCCAGGTACAATTTTTAAAGATTGATTTTAAACAATGAGACTTAGAGAATCTGTGTACAAAGAGCTTGAAGAATTTAAATATCTGAGTTTATTATTAACACAGTAGCAAATATATCAAGGAAACACCCCATGAAAAATGTTTCAAAGAAACAGAAGTCTTCTCTGAGAAAGTTCTGTACCCAATAAGTAAGCTCAAAGAGGCATGTTTGCTTGGTAATGCGCAGAAGATAAGCTTGGCAAACCTCTAGCTGATTGAGGAAGCCAGTTTGAGATTCAGCCTAGTTCAGGCAAACGACTGGCACCTACTATTGTCAAAGCTGAACAAGATGGTATTCACATATTGGAAGGTTTTTCTGATCCTCAACTGCCTTACAGGTAAGGAGAAAATCTCCAAATCACCAAAGATAATTGAATATTGGTGTTTTCTTTTAGATTGAAGTTGCAAATTTTTACATAGAATTTTCCTCTCCTGTACTTCAAAGGAATTGTGATTAGCATGCTGAATAATTTTCAGAACTCTTGCTAAGCAAATACAGGGGGGCAGCCTATGATAAAATTGATATGAAGCTTCTGAATTGAATTTCCCTCAGAGAAAGTTACAGTACCTTTCTCTCCTTAGAAAGGTGAACAAATTAATTTGTTAAGAAATGGAAGTTGTACTAAAGATACTTATTTTTCTCTACTTTACTTTGGAATTTCCTTTAACTGTGATTGATTTCCTTGGCTACAGCAGGCAGAGCCTGGGTTTGAGCCTGTTCTGGCTTACATGTAGGAAGAAGAGAGATTTACTCAATGCTTTATTGTCTAATATTTCTTAGGGAGCTGCAGTTTTCCAATCCTAAGGCTTTATTTTGGAAAATATGTGAGTGATTTATTATATCGTACATAATATGAGTGATTTTTGGAATTTGAACAGAACAAAATAATTTCTAGTGTCAAAAATCCCCAAAACGGTTCAATGCGGTAGAGATTACTAACTCAGGAAATGCCTTGGCCAGTTCTTTTAAATATCAAATATATTTTGAACCTCTTCTTATGATATGTAGGTCCAAGGTAGATACAATAAATATTTCTTATTGACTAAAGACGATATTGTAAAGCCATCAGTAATGTTAGGCAGTGGTTAAAATGAAGTTTATTAAACATATTTAGTGACACAAGAAAATGCTCAGGATAAAATATTAAGTGAAAAATCAGGACATACACATACCTATAATGAATTACTAGAAGGTCATATACTGAAGCACTCATGGTGGTCAACTCTGAATGATGGAATTATAGATGATTTGGGTTTTACTCCCCAGCTTCCATACTTTCTACTTTTTCTAAAAAGAATATTATACTTTCTTTTTTGGTGGTGATGGTGCTGAGGTTTGAACCCAGGGCCTCACACATGCCAAGCAGACACTATACTACTGAGCTTTATCCTACCTGTTATACTATTCTAATAATTAGAAAAAAAGTGTTACTTTTCATAACTATCTTGTGGTTGGTAACAATTCTTTAAATACTCATTATTGAATGTTTAAAGATGTATCGAGTAAAAGATCAGGGAGGGAAATACTGATTTAACCAGGTCATAAAGCTGGAAACATATGGTATTCTTTTCCTCTCCCTTAAGAATATTCATTAAAATGTAATTTTATTTTATTTATTTTTTGGATGTCATTTGTATCTAAAAAAATTTTTTTAAATGTAATTTTAGACAGTGAAAGTTTTTGTCTCTTCTTAAGAGTACTTCCAATTGGGTTAAACCCCAGGCTGTCTACACTATTGTCAACATCTACTTCCCTATGTGAGGCCTGACCCTGGCCTATACTAGACATAGCATTTGAAATAGTTGCAAGAATACACACACACACACACACACACACACACACATAATTGTTTTCACTGATCATAGGCAAATGGATGATCATTATGGAAAAGTTGTAATGCATGGAAATGTATAAATAAGAAAATATAAATCACCGGCAATCTTACCCATTAAAAGTTTGATGAACTTTATGTCATTTTTTTTCTTTGAAAAAAAAATATATTACATTAAGAATGAGGCTAGTACTCTGTATATATTTTTTTCATTTTAATTTTAGTTCATTAGTATACATGTGTAGTACATAGTGTTTTCATTACTTGTGTGGAGTTGGCATTGTACATAACACATCTTACTTCCTTTTTTCATTTCCTTTCTCTTCCTGCTCTCCCTCCTCCATTCATCTCTTGATTTCCTTTTATTTCTTTTTTGTGGGGTACATGTTTGCAGTATATGTTTACAGACCTTGTGTGGAGTTCGTACATGTACATGATACATCCCAATTCCTTTTTTGTTCATCCTTTATCCCTTCTTTCCTTTCCCTCCATCTCCTGATCACCTTTCCCTTTGAGAAAGCTCTGTCTCTCTACTTTCTACTATCTATCTTCTATTTTGCTTTTTATTTTTGCCCTGGGTTTCCCATATAAGAGAAACCATGTGATATTTAAGCTTGTGTGTCTGGTTTCTTTCACTTTACATTATAGTATTAAGATGCATCCATAAATATTCTATTGTTGAAAAATTATTTAGCTTGCTGTTGGGATCTTATCTGTGGCTATTAGAGCAAGGTGCAATTCAAATGACCAGTAAATACTTTGGAGAGTTTTCCTTAAATTATTACAGAGCTAGTATTGTTGGTATACAGCATATGCCATATGATATAGCCGCACCAAAGCAAAATATGGTAGTGAGTCCATTTGTAATATACTTCCATACATATGGAAATCAGAGAAAGGAATATTGAGGTAATTCATATAATCCATTCACACTGATCCAGAGCACTTCGATGATTCAGCTCCATCTGTTGATCTAGATGTGACTGTGGGACAACAGATAATGTTTCCATCATTGTGCAATTGATGTCCTACCTGCACTTATTTCAGAGATAATGTCAAGCATGGTTCCTGGCACAGAGTGGGTACATGGTAAATGTTTGTTGAAAGAATGAATTACTTTCTCAAACCTCAAATACCCAGAAATAATTTTCATATACATACCTAACATAAATTCTCTGTGCAACTAAACACAGCAGATTTTATTTCAAACAATATTTTCAGTGACTTCTTAGGAGGTCTTAATTTAAATTCGAAGTCAAAAAAAGTAATTTTTAGGGCCGGAGATTTAGCTCAGCAGTTCGGTGGCCTGCCTTGCAAGCGCAAGGACCCAAGTTCAAACCAACAAAAAAAAAAAAAAAAAAAAGTAATGTTTAAAATTAATTTTATTGGTGCCCTTTTGGTATACATAATGATCAGATTCATCATAGGAAATTTGTACCTGTACATGATATATCTTTGTTTCCATTAAGTTTATTGGTGCATTTTAGGTATACAGTACAGTTACACACTCATCATTAGGATCTTGTTCCTTTACATGATGTATTTTGGTTCTCATTTTTCCCCATACCTCTGCCCTCCCTTCACCCCCTCCACACTTCCCTACTTACAAAGACTTTGTTTCCATTTTTTCCTTTTCTCACATTTTCTCTTTTCCCTTTGTTCCTTTCCCCTACCCCTCCCAATTCCCCTACTCCTTTAGACCTTTTCTTCCTATTTCACAAAGTCAGTTATACATTTTGGTCCTTATTTACACTTTTAGTTTTTCACACCAGAGAAACTACTTGGTATTTACACGTGTGTACATGATATATCGTGATTCTTCTTTTCTTTCCCATTCCCTTTCCCTCCCTTCAACCATTCTTCCCCTCATTTACTAAAGCTTTGTTTCCATTCTTTTCCTTCTATGCACTTTTTTTCCTTTTCCCTTTCTTCCCTTCCCTCTCCCTCCTCCCTTGTTCCCCTTCCCACTTGAACACTTTCTATAAGGATCAAAATTGATGATAGATATTTGGAAGAAAAAGTAATTTTGATAAAAAATTTCTTCTGCAAAAAATCATGTGTATCATTTTATGTAGTATGTGTTAGTCACCTCCTGGAAAGATATGTTAACGTTGTTTTCATTTCCTGGAGATACATATATATATTATGTTTTGAAAGCACTAATATATTTAAAAAGTTAGTAATCATTTGCTTATATTATTGTGTAACTCAAAAAAGAAGTAATTATACATAAAGACGTTGGAAGCCAAATCAATTCAAATGCATCCAGTTAGATATGGCCAATTGGGTAATATTTTTGCTGGGGTATATAAGTTTGATTGTCACCCTACAAATAAGCAAATTCCTTGTCCCATTGTAGATGTTAAAAAATGAATGAACATTTATTAAAACGAAATATTTTTATTTTTTCTTTTTATTGAGTTTATTGGTACATTCTAGGTATACAATACAGTTACATTCATTATTGGGATGTTGTACCTTTACATGACAGGTCTTGGTTCTCATTTTTTCCCCTCTTCCCTGCCCTCCCTTCAACTCCTCCTCCCCTACCCATTTACAAACATTTTATTTCCATTTTTACACTTTCTCATATTTTTTCTTTTGGCTTATTAACTTTCCCCTACCCTTCCCACTTTCCCTACACCTTTAGCCCTTTTCTTCCTATTTCACATTGTTAATTACCCATTAGGATCTTGTGCAGTATTATAGTTCTTCACACAAGAGAAACTATTTGGTATTTACACACGTGTGACTTATTTATTTCACTTAAGAGTATATCCTCAATATGTATCCATTTTCCTATGAATGACTCTAATTTCTCATTCTTTATGGCTGAGTAGTATTCCATTTTATAGAAAAACCGCATCTTCTTTATCCAGTTTACAACTGATGGGCACATGGGCTCTTTTCAAGTTTTAGCTATTACAAATGGTGCCGCTATAAACATAGGTGCGCATATGTCACTGTGATATGATTCTTTTAATTCTTTTGGAAAGATACCCAGCAGAGGGATGGTTGGGTCAAATGGAGCCTCAAGTCCCAGCTCTTTGAGGTATCTCCATATTGATTTCCACAGTGGTTGCACCAGTCTGCACTCCCACCAACAATAGAGAAGGGTTCCTTTCTCCCCACAGCCGAGCAACATCGGTTGTTCATTGATTTCTTGATAGCAGCCATTCTTTGTGGGGTGAGGTGGAATCTCAGTGTTGTTTTCATTGGCATCTCTCGAATGACCAGTCATGTGGAACATTTTTTCATATATTTACTTGCTGCTTTTACTTCTTTGTCTGAGAAATGTCTGTTCATTTCAGATGTCCATTTTTGAATTGGGTCTTAATATTTGGGAGACTGATTGTTTTGAGTTCTTTATGTATTCTAGATAATATTTCTTTGTCTGAGGAGCAGCTGGTAAAACTTTTTTCCCACATTGTAGGTTGTCTCTTAGTTCTGTTGATGGTTTCTTTTGCAGTGCAGAAGCTTTTTAATAAGATGAGATCCCAGTTGTTGATTCTTTCTGCTAGTTCCCTTGTTACTGAGGATTTGTTCATAAAGTCTTTTCCTATGCCAGTGTCTTCCAGAGTTCTGCCTAACTTATCTTCCAGCAAATGTTGGCCGGGTTGTGGGGAGAAAGGAACCCTTCTCCATTGTTGGTGGGAGTGCAGACTGGTGCAACCACTATGGAAATCAATATGGAGATACCTCAAAGAGCTGAGACTAGAGGTTCCATTTGACCCAGCCATCCCTCTGCTGGGTATCTTTCCAAAAGAATTAAAAGAATCA